>NC_053162.1:81429968-81804968 GCF_016835505.1 Polypterus senegalus | reverse complement strand
CAAAAGCTGGATGTGATTTTATTGATGAAACCGGTTGTGTGCTTACAACGCTTGACAGATGCCGAATGTCACTTCAACACAACAAATCCTGCAAATACTGTCGTAATTGAAACAAACCATGAAACTGAAACCGATTAAAGAGTAAGCTCAGCGCACAGCGTGGTCATGTTACAACCAGAGGGCCGAACTGACAACATGGTATACAAAGAGATCCTTAACAAATAATTATTGGCATATTTTCCCTCAGTTTAAAATGGTTTAATTTTCTTCTTAATAAAATTTTAATGCGTGCCGCCATGGCACGGGTATTTTGCTAATATCTTTATATATCTATCTATATCTGTCTCCTTTGGGGTGTGAGCAGCTTTTGCTGGGGGTGCCAGAATCCATCGAGGAAGAAAAACTAAAAAACATTACTTGTACAAAATCTTAATTTATCTAGCCATTCCTAAATAATTAAATGGGCAGGCTATTTCGTATCAGTGCAATACGCTGCTTGTTAAAACGGATGACTCCTGCTCTTACGTGCACACTTAGTGCTGCGTGGGTATTATGAACTATCGTATCTGTTCAAGTTCTATTTAAATCTTAAATATAAGTATTTTTTATTTAGTCGACAGAAATATGTTTAGTAAGAATGTAAGTTACATTTAGTCATCATTGCATAAATTTTTCTTCACCATAGAAATTTAAAGACTAAATTCAACTTTCATTCCTACCAAAGATATTTCTGGCGACTAAATAGAACCTACTTATATCCAAATTCGAGCTATTGAGCTGTCACCTGCCTGCCTGAATAAGTCACCCTCGCTTCGCTCTTACTTTTTTACCGTTCATTGAATCATGGCTAGTCGCGGAAAAATTATAAAATGGAAGGAGGATTACACCGAGTATGGCTTTACCAAAACAATTATTGATGGCAAATAAAGTATCCATTATTCATAAAGCTTCAATTGGTGATCTGTTTTTCTGCGTTAACCTCATATTTTTTCATACTTCTTCTCAAACCAAGGGGGTGCGAGGATAAAATGAATCGGGAAGTGCCGATATATTTATATATATTGAATATATTGAAATAGTTTTACTGTCAAATAATGCAAACAGTACACGGCACGTGCTTCGCCCTAATTCTGGGCTCATCAGGCATACACACTCACTGCACCCCCTCTCGGGAATCGAACCTAGGACGTCAGCGCTAGAGGCGAAGCCTCTCATGTTGCGCCACAGGGTGTGGTTTGTTTATTTGACAGTATGCAGATTGGGGTGTGTGTATATATATATATATATATATATATATATATATATATATATATATATATATATATATATATATATATATATATATATATATATATATATATATATATATACACAAGTATATATAACTCCTGTAGCCACAATAAATTCCTTTATTGAATAGACAAACCAGGGAAGAACAATTTCCTTTCTACTTCAGCCACAGCCGCGACACACATAAAAAAAACATCAATAATCTATACTAATAAAAGGCAAAGCCCTCACTCATTCACTCACTCACTCACTCACTCACTGACTCATCACTAATTCTCCAACTTCCCGTGTGGGTGGAAGGCTGAAATTTGGCAGGTTGATTCCTTACAGCTTCCTTACAAAAGTTGGACAGGTTTTATATCGAAATTCTACGCGTAATGGTCATAACTGGAAGCAGTTTTCTCCATTTACTGTAATGGAGATGAGCTTCAACGCCGTGGGGCGGAGTTTCGTGTGACATCATCACGCCTCCACGTAATCACGCAGTACATAGAAAACCAGGAAGACCTCAAAAAAGCGCTCAAGAAAACATGCATTATATAATTGAGAAGGCAGCGAAACAATAAGAAGCGAGTTCTGCTACTTCGGAAACAAAGCACGATGTAAACCTACACTTTAAATTAAGTTCATAGACAGGCTGCCGCTGGCGTTTGTAATTTAGTGCCTGCCCATATAAGGCCATCCGTCAGCGGCAATCCAATAGCAAACTGCCACGGGTGAAGGACTGTGCTTATGGAGAGGAAGATGAGATGGTCAGGGTGGTGTTTGACACAAACTCAGCGAAACTGCAGAGAAAGTTTTAAGTGCCAGGACTAAGGTAACATTAAATACAGCCATGGACATAGCACGAGATGGCACCAGCACAGCTGGGAACCTTCGATGCAAGTACACCGAGTGGCTCACGTGAACTGACGCAGTGCACAGATAAAAAGCAACAGTTCCAAAGAGCGCTGAACAAAAACCGAATTACACAATTGAAAAGGCAGCAAAAATATGAAGCGTCTGATAAACATATTCATAAATGCAGCTACTGTGGAAACAAAGCACACGGTGGAAAAAGTCAATGTCCCGCTAAAGGAAGACAGCGTAAAAAAAAAAAAAAAAACCCGTGCATGCAGTTTGTCACATCACAGATAAAAAGGAAGACGAGCTGTTTATTGATGCAGTAAGGAACTAATCGATGAATGAAACCTCTTATCTTTACAACGATTGACAAACACGGAATGTAACTTGAACACATCGTACAAATACGAGCCTGATTGAAAGAAATAATGATAATCAAATCCTTGATGACAGCAACATTCAATAACACTCACAAAACAATTACTGTATATTGACAATCATGTTACGTTATTTTTAAAATGTTCCCTTTTCTTTTTCATAACTTCTACTTCTCCACTGCGATACACGGGTATATATATAAATGTATATCTATAGCCCGATCTACAATACATACTTTAGCATAGACAAGCGGTGGCAATTGTAGAGTCTTCGCCTCTAACGCCGACATTCAGGTTCGATTCCCGAGAGGGGATGTACTGAGTATGTACGCTACCGATTCATTTTACCTTCCCATCTCCTTGGTTTGGGACGTATGAAAAAATATTAGGTTAACGCAGAATCATGTTACGTTATTTTTAAAATTTTCCCTTTCTTAGCACAAGCACAGTTGAGAAGCTTGATGCATGTACTCCATAACGCGTTAAAAATAACGCATTTAATCACACTTTCAATTCCAAGCAAGCGGAACTTTTGTCAATGCATGATTTCCTGGTACATCCATTACACTGATGCACACATCACAGCTACAAAAATGTTAGAGTCGGAATAAAGCGCGTTCCTACGACTGATCATTTCGACTACCCGCGAAGCCTTGATAAAAGCATGGTTTTGTGCACACTGAAAAGCAAGCAAAATTAGATGCATTACAGAAAGCGGACTTTGTGGCTCTTACTGGGGATCATTGGACTTCCGTGACCGTTAGTAATTCTAAATACATCTAATTACAAAATGTTCAATGATCACACTGTTTTAGCCTAATGTACAAAATAATTTTGGCTAATGTTACTCAGAGTTTAAAGAGTAAGCTGGTCAAATTACCTTTTATGTTTCTGACTTATTTTTTTAAGAAGAAAAACTGCACTTTATGGTGAAATTTTGGTTATTATTATTTAAAGACAATACTATTCTGAAAATGTACTTAAAGTACTTAAACTACCACTTTATTTTTAAGTCTGCCCAATTTTAACCAGGGATGATATTTTTGTTTCTGTTTTGAATTCAAATGCAGTTTAAAGCTTTTTTTCAGAAATTAAAACAGCTTCAGTTTACAATATTCATGTCCATGTCTATTATTTGATTCTGTAAGCCCACTAAAACCGTTTTAAATAAAAAAAAAATTTGCGATTTGGGGCAAATTTACGTGTCTTGATTACATACGATTAATCAAGATTAATTCTTACACAGCCTCTAATTAATTGGATTAATTTTTTTAATCGAGTCCCACCCCTAATATATATATGTAGATATATATATGTAGATTTGTATATATATGTGTATATACAGTATATATGTAGATATGTATATGTTGTATATACAGTATGTATATATGTGTGTGTGTATATGTATATATATAACTATATATATATGTGTATATATATATATATATATATGTTTATATGTATATATATGTTTATATATGTGTCTGTGTGTGTGTGTGTATATATATACAATTACAAAACAATTACATTGTCAATCATGTTACGTTATTATTAAAATGTTTCCTTTTCTTTTACTTCTCGCTGCCAATGCAGCTATTTTTATATATATATATATATATATATATATATATATATATATATATATATAGATATGACAACAACACTCATATCAATGACAAAACAATTACATTAACAATCATCTTACGTTATTTTTAAAATGTTTGCTTTTCTTTTCATAACTTCTTTAACACACTACTTCTCCGCTGCGAAGCGCGGGTATTCTGCTAGTCTACTAATAAAAGGCAAAGCCTTCACTGACTCACTCACTCACTGACTCATCACTAATTCTCCAACTTCCCGTGTAGGTAGAAGGCTGAAATTTGGCAGGCTCATTCCTTACAGCTTACTTACAAAAGTTGGACAGGTTTCGTTTCGAAATTCTACACGTAATAGTCATAACTGGAACCTATTTTTTCGTCCATATACTATAATAGACTTCTGTTCGATGCCCGTGGGAGGCGTAACTGAATGAGCCTAATTTAGTGCCTGCCCATATAAGGCCATCCGTCAGCGGCAATCCAATAGAAACGATGCCGCCAAATATTCACGGGTGAAGAACTGTGCTTATGCAGAGGAAGATGATTTGTTCAGGGTGGTGTTTGGCACAAACTCAGCGAAACTGCGAGAGAAACTTTTAAGTGCCGGGTCTTAGCTAATATTAAATACAAGCTGGGAACCTTCGATGCATGTACACCGAGCGGCTCACATGAAATGACGCAGTGCACAGACAAAAAGCAACAGTTCCAAAGAGTGCTGAACAAAAACCGGATTACACAATTGAGAAGGCAGCAAAAAAATATGAAGCGTGTGATACATACAAGCATATTCATAAGTGCAGTTAATGCGGAAACAAAGCACACGGTGGAAAAAGTCAATGTCCCGCTAAAGAAAGACAGTGTAAAAAAAAACCCGTGCATGCAGTGTGTCACGTCTCAGATAAAGAAGAAGACGAACTGTTTATTGATGCAGTAAGAATCAAATCGATGAATGAAACCTGTTATCTTTACAACGATTGACAATCACGGAATGTAACTTGAACACAACACATCCTACAAATACGAACCTAATTGAAAGAAATAATGATAATCAAATCCTTGATGACAGCAACACTCATAACACAAAACAATTACTGTATATTGACAATCATGTTACGTTATTTTTAAAATGTTCTCTTTTCTTATTCATAACTTTTTTAACACACTTCTTCGCTGCGCAGCGCGGGTATATATATATATATGTATATATATACCCCGATCTACATACTCTCAAAAAGACAAACCACACGCCGTGGCGCAATGGTAGAGACTTCGCCTCTAGCGCCGATGTCCGAGGTTCGATTCCCGAGAGTATGTACGCGTGCTTCCCAGTTTATTTTACCCTCGCATCCCCTTGGTTTGAGACGTATGAAAAAATATTCGGTTAACGCAGAAAGACAAATCACCAATTGAAGCTTTATGAATAATGGATACAAAGCGCGTTCCTAAGACTAATCGGAGGCAAATTTCATTTCAAAAGACTACCCGACGGAAGCGTGGTTTTGTGCAAACTGTCCAAATACGAACCTGATTGAAAGAAATTATAATCAAATCCTTGATGACAGCAACACTCATAATGGTCACAGAACTATTACATTCACAATCATGTTACGTTATTTTTAAAATGTTTCCTTTTCTTAGCACAAGCACAGCTGAGAAGCTTCGATGCATGTACTCCATAACGCGTAAAAAAAAAATAACGCATTTAATCACACTTTCAATTCCAAGCAAAGGGAACTTTTGTCAATGCATGATTTCCTGGTATATCGATTACATTGATGCACACATCAGAGCTACAAAAATGTTAAGAGTCGGAATAAAGCGAGTTCCTACGACTGATCGGAGGAAAATTTCATTTCAAAAGACTACCCGACGGAAACCTTGATAAAAGCATGGTTTTGTGCACACTGAAAAGCAAGCAAAATTTAGATGCATTACAGAAAGTGGACTTTGTGGCTCTTACTGGGGATCATTGGACTTCCGTGACCGTTAGTAATTCTAATTACATCTAATTAAAAAATGTTCAATGATCACACTGTTTTAGCCTAATGTACAAAATAATTTTGGCTAAGGTTACTCAGAGTTTAAAGGTGAAGCTGGTCAAATTACCTTTTATGTTTCTGCCTTATTTTTTTAAGAAGAAAAGCTGCACTTTATGTTGAAATTTTTGTTATTATTATTTAAAGACAATACCATTCTGAAAATGTATTTAAAGTACTTAAAATACCACTTTATTTTTAAGTCTGCCCAATTTTAGCCAGGGATGATATTTTTGTTTCTGTTTTGAATTGAAATGCAGTTTAAAAGCATTTTTTTTTCCGAAATTAAAAGAGCTCGAGTTTACAATATTCATATCCATGTCTATTATTTGATTCTGTCGCCCACTATAACCCTTTTAAATTAAACAAAAACATTTGCAATTTGGGGCAAATTTTCATGTGTGATTACATAAGATTAATCAAAATTAATTATTAAACAGCCTCTAATTAATTAGATTATTTTTTTTAATCGAGTCCCACCCCTAATATATATATATGTAGATATATATGTAGATTTGTATATATATGTGTATGTATATATCTGTATATATGTATATATGTATATATTTGTATATGTGTATATATATATATATATATATATATATATATATATATGCCAGCAACACTCATGACAATGACAACACAATTACATTGTCAATCATGTTACGTTATTATTAAAATGTTTCCTTTTCTTTTTCATTACTTCTTTAACAAACTACTTCTCCGCTGCGAAGCGCAGGTATTTTGCTAGTAACTCATAAACTTGCAATATTATTTAGGAATATCGCAACATTTTACTAAGCAAAAAGTCGGATTATTTGTAAACAAAATGCATCATCCTCTCTTTCTTCAAAAACAGTTCAATTACTCTGTCGTACGGATTATCCGTGCGCTTCAGTTCCATCAAAACCTCACTTTCTATCGCCATTAATGCTAATGCTGAAAGGCGAACCCGACCTATGGTATTTCTGGCATAAGTTTCAATTCGCTTTAGGGCTGAAAATGTCCGCTCGACAGAAGTAGTGTACACAGGAATGCTCACCGCCAAATATACCAATGTGAACAGCTGCCCCATGTTCTTATTCAGATTTTTCTGATGAAGGAAGTCAAAGAGATCAGTAGGAGATTTTTCTGCAAAATCATCCATGGCATACATTACAGTCAGTTCTGTTTTTAGCCGAGACAGATCAAAAAGCGCTCTGTGGCTCTTGTGTTAAAGTGGAGAAGGCTGCATGTGTGAAATTTTTCTTGTATTCCCGAAACTTTTGGGGCTTGAGGAGCGTGACAAACATCAGGTTTTTGTGGTCTTGAAATCTGGTCTGTGTCTGGCAAATTATATTGTCCAGAATCCTGCCATGGAGTTGGCTGTTGTGCACGTGACGATTTTTCGCTCAGAGCGTTTGCGGTGCGTTCAGTGGCCTCGAAGAGTTCCTCATATCGGCTTCTACCCAATCAATGGTTCTGAATACGGTGACGTTGCTGTGCGCCTGCTAGTGGGCCCTACTGACACCAACTCAAAATCTGATTGGTTGAAGCAACAGGTTAATCAACATTTATTCTGTGTTAGAGTGCCTCCACAACAGATTGTGAAAGCCTCTCTGCCTGGCAACAAATGATGGCTGAAATGTGATTGGTTAAATGCTTTAATACGAAACTCCGCCTCCCATGGCTATCGAGCTGCATTCTATTACAGTATATGGACAAAAATATGTTCCAGTTATGACCATTACGCGTAGAATTTCGAAATGAAACCTGCCCAACTTTTGTAAGTAAGCTGTAAGGAATGAGCCTGCCAAATTTCAGCCTTCTACCTACACGGGAAGTTGGAGAATTAGTGATGAGTCAGTCAGTGAGTGAGTGAGTGAGTCAATGAGGGCTTTGCCTTTTATTAGTATAGATAATGGCAGTGGGTGTCATCACATGCCACAACTTTCATGACTTTAAATGTTATTTGTAATATATTTGTTTCTGGCATTATTGTTTACTTTAATTTTGTTTTTCCACAACCCCATTTTGTATTTTTATGGACACAGATATTTTCCCCTTCTTGACTTTCCAGGTTGCTATTCTGGATGCTAATAATACCATCATGTACTTCATATAAAACAGTTAAGTTTGTATCCTAGTATTGGGAAAGTGAGAAAAACATCTAAACATCTGCAGTTTTTTTATTTGAAACTTTGGGTTTTTCACTTTTGTCTGTTGACTTCTTTTTTCAGTTGTATTTTGGTTTGGTATTTTTAAATTATTTAACTTCTCATTACTGATTCGCTTTGTTTTTTGACTTTTTTTTTTTTTAACTTTACCCTTGGGTATTACTCCTTGTCAATTATTTCAGTTGTTTTTGGGACATTCTGCTTTTTCACCTTTGACAGTATAATGATCACATGCCAATGCCCATATGACTGCAAATATTTAGCTTTATTATAATAAACAGTATGGCTGCCTCCAATGAAATAATATAGAAAATGGCAAACAGAAAGGCTCACAAAATAATTATGCTTTGAGGCCAAAACCATATATACTTGCGTTTAAGTATTCTCATGGATAAGTCGGGGCTTGCTATTTGGAATATAATTTCTGGTATTTTATAATGTCAGTCGTATAAATTGAATGTGGAAAACCCACACTATTGGTCCAAGAGATTATGATATGCTAACGCTGACCTGAGAGAGTAACCACGGAACACACTGCCTTTTTTTCTATGCATTGTGCATACGTGACCACATGGTAATACCTGAACTACTCCAAAACAACGTTTGCAGTTTACTGTTTTTTGTATCTCCTTTATACCTTTGTACACCTTTATCGTAAAAGCATCCCATATCTATGATGGGACGTTCAATCACAAGAATATATGAAGCTGGTTTTAAGTTAAAAGTTGTTGAAGTGGTGAAAGAAATTGGTAACTGCTCTGCTGCAACAAAATTTGATGTGTCTGAGAAACTGATGTGAGATTGGAGAAGGCAAGAAGATGTAAAAAAAATAAATAAATGTCATATTTTTGAATGGCCGTAAAATTCGGGATCTAATTATATGATTGATTCTTCGGGTTTCAAAACCCAACTTATATGCAAGTATATACAATATATAATGTGTTAATAAATAACAATTTTAATAACAAAAATATCATATACATGTTTAATTAACAAATGAAGGTGTTCTCAAACATGCTCATGACAGCCACAACCAAATAGAGAAAGATAAAAGAGAAAAACAAATAAGGAAGGTGCTCAAAAAATAAAAAATACAGAAAAGGCCACCAGATCCTAACATTATAAGATTTACACATAAATCAAAATTGAGATTGCTAAATTCAGCTTGTAATGCACAGCTGGTTGGAATTGTCCTCCTGACAAGGTTAGAGGGTTTTGTGTCTGCGTGAAATCCCTGTAAAACAGATGAATGGGGGAGAATTGCTATTGGAACTAGAAGCTCCCCCAAGCTACCAGGTGGCAGCGATCTGGGGCTTTAACACCCATGTGCACACCAGTAGGGCAAACCGGGCATTGTAGTCCTGAAGCACAAACCTGACAGAAGCTCAGAATAAGCATTCCTATCTAGATTGGGGTTTGTCAGACCCGGAGGCACAACGACACATTGAAGAAATGCTCTCCACATTTGGCATAAAAGGAGTATCCCCTCTTCAGAGCCAGAGGGCAAGCCTGAGAAGCACAAGAGTGGAAAAGAAGTGAAGCAAGACAAATATGAAAAGCCTGGAAAAGCCAGCAGCAGTTATTTGAGGAAAAACAAACTGGGCTATTAACGTGAAACTGTTGTGGGAAGTGATGTCTGAGGGGTTTAGGGCATAGGTATGCCCTGTGATAGCCCTACACTAAAATGTTGAGTGTTGTGGGGGTTCATTGTGCAAAATATGCTCCTCAAAAGAAATTAAATCACACAGCTTAGTAGAAAGGAAGATTCCCATTCAACTTCAAATCCACTATAGTCTACAATTTATGAATGAATGATTAAGAATACATTATCAGCAAAGGCACTGATTAAGGGAATACTGCCTTGTATAGCTTAGACAGCTTTTAGTAGGTAGGCAGAGATCAAAGTTTGTGATTAATATTAACTAGAAAAGTTTTGTGTTTCTCATCAAGCAGACTAATGAATATTTTTTAAAATGCTCTTATTATAAAAATTACATCTTTTTCACATTTAATACTGTATATACAGTAGGTATTTATAATATAGAAATCACTATTCTTCAATTACATAAAACACAAAAGAATTTACAGAAAAACAACAAAATGCTTGAAGAAAAAGAAACTAAAGCCATGGTGCATGTGTTTACCTACAGTAGCTAGCCATCTACAGCACTGTGGTGTTTCTGACATTTCTGCATTGCCCAGCAATCACCTAGTTGGTAGCTGTTCTTATTCTATTTCTTTTAAAAAATGTTTCTAGTCCTTATGGTGTTCTTTTAGAAGCGAGGAGTCTATAGTGTTTTTTTTATTCTTTAGAAGGCAAGGGACTCCACAGAAAGGGTTGAAGTTATGCAGCTCGTTCCATTTATGAGTCTTTTATCAGTTATTGTTGCTCAGAAAATGTTGCTGTTGTTTAAATCTGATTACTCTGTCTGTGATTCTATGGAATTCCACTTTAACGGTAGTTACTTATTTCAGTCTCTGTTTGTGTACACAGATGTGTTTGTATACAGACTGCTTCAAAGTTAGGTACATTTTTGTGATTGCTTTGCTGAAATGTGTGGCATCTCCAGTGTTATGTGGAAAAACAAAATTAAAAATCGTAGCAGATTGGTCTCTGGGCATGCCAGAATGTCTGATTGCAGTGTCACACGTGCGAGTAGGAGGAAGCTGAGTGGACCGAAAGAAGGTAATTTCATGCCAGGCCAGGCCAGGGGGTGGTGGGGTGCACTAAACCTTTCTCTATTTTCTCTACAGACTGAATACAGACGGGAAAGCCTGACTGATTTTACAAACAAAGCGGCACTTCCGGTTCCGGCCCCAAGAAAGACGTCACTTCCAATTTTGGTGCCAAGAAAGATGTCACATCAGTTCCACTTCCAACATAGATTGCATGACTTCCTTTGATGGCCTTTAAAGCCCCCATCTTTGCCACTACTCATCAGTTCAAATTCTCAGCCCTTTTCCAACACTATTAGCGAGTTATCCACATCCTGGCCTCACAGACCATGTAACTCTTGCCTAATCTGTTCCAAAAACAAAGGTTTGACTAATTTGAGGTTTTCTGGAACAGAATTAGCCAAATTTACGTGAATCCTGAATTGGTTTATCTAGAATTCACACTAATTCTGCTTTCTGGAAGAGGCCCTGATCAGCCTTGTTTTTTCACAATATTTATTGGGTGCTTGCATATTTTTCATGACAGTAGCTCCCTTGTCTCTTTTACATCTATGAGGTTAAGTAACTGTCTCATTTTCACAGCCAGCCAGCTAACATCTTAATAGTTAAATCAAACAGAGCCTGCTTTTATTTCACATGCTGGTAACAGCAGAAGTTTCTTCATTCCGAGCCTCTCATAAAAATTATGATTATTCAATTTTTGTGACTACTAGTAAGCACCACAGAGACAAATAAAAAATAAATAACATTGGACCAAGTTGAATCTGCATTACTTTCTAGACATCCTTTTATTCACATTTTTTTTTCTTTCTTAACTAAGGACCATTTAAGAGATTGAGGTTAATGATATGTTTATATATGTATGTATATTGCATTTATTATATACTATTTATTTTGGATACAGTTAACAAGCTTAACCTTCTACAGTACAACATTACCTAACCCATATTGTTAAGGATTTAGAAGGAGCCTTATTATCTTACTGGGTCCAAGTTAGGCTAATACCTGAGACAGTAATCAATTCTTTTTTTATTTTTTTTATTTTACAATGTTGCTTAATCCTTAACATGACATGTAAATTCACTCGAGTCTTCTAGTACCTACTTGAAAAAAGGGCTGGCCTGGGGTTAAATAGATTGGGTGAGCATATTAGGTAGTAAGCACTGCATAGTACTATTTAAAGTTCTTGTTATCTTATGAAAGGCTTCGTTTAATTATGGAGGTGACCCTAGCTAGCTCTGACTTTATACCATTAATGGTGAAGTAATGTCCAAATAAAACAAAAAAAAACCTAAGTGATGTTAATCGCATCTTTGTGTCAGGGATTCGTGTAATGCTGAAAGAAGCTCTATGTATTTCTTTAACAATTGGTTGTTTAATACTATGAAATGTTGCATGTGATAACAGCAAGTTAATAAAAGCCTACATATACTGTATCTTATCAGCTTTTCATTGGAACTTATCATAAAGTGAGATTATGCCAAAAGGTAGGCGGGAAATTCTTCTTTATCCCAGTATCCTTATTTTGCACCTATGGCACTGTATAAGCCTGCTTAGCCAAGTTTGCATATGATGTCATAAAGCTAGCTGCAAGTCCTTTGACAAGTGGAAGAACAACAATGCCAACATTTTATATGGCACATTTTCCTACAAACAATGTAGCTCAAATTCTTCACAAGACAACAAAAAGGAAGTTATAATAAATGAAAAACAAGTAAGATTAGGCAATAATATTAAAGAAAAGTAACAAAGAAAAAGGTATGGTTAGACAGCTGGGAGGACAGAGAAAACAAACAAAAAAAACTCCAGTTAGGCTGATGAAAAAAAAACAAAATCTGCAGGGGTTCCAAGGCCAAAAAGACAGCTGAGCTCACACTGGGCATTCTACCTAAAATAAATGTTTCTATATCAGTCCTCTTGGTTTTCAGGCTTCATACGATTGTATTGTCTTGTGGACAGCTGAGAAACCCGACTTCAATTCATCAACGTAGGAATGAATGGTGCCTTGACCAGCCAGTGGTGGTGCAGATTGCCACCAAAGAAGAACCGGAAAAGACAGCAGAAAATAGTAAAGATTAGTACAGATTGTGGATCTTTGAAGAATATTATAATTCTATGCCCACACAGTCTTTTAGGAATACAACTAAAATGTAGCTCTTCAAAAGAGTATTTAGATAGTCAGGGCTAAGCAAAAATAATAAGATCTATACAATGCAACTGCAGTACTCTCACAGTCCTCTCTAAAACCAAAGTGTGTAACTTGACCTAAAGACAATAATCTGAGACTCAACTTGAACCTTTACTATTATTATCTGGATGAAAAATATTTATTGTTACATAATACTAAAAGTTAAATGTAATCATAATAAATCATTGCTAACAAATTTCTTATTTATTTGTGAAATATTCTGTCTTTCCGTCTAAAGTGTAGCCTACAGGGCTTTGAAGTTAGTTTCATCGTCATTTCTGCAGCAGTAGTAAAGAGCAAGAAATTAAAACCTGAACTGATAAAAAAGCAAGGAATTCCCATAAAATATTCATATTTTTAAATATTAGTTATGCATGCTATTTATTGTAGTTTCTATTTAGTCAATAACTAGTGTCAAAAACATGCTAAATTAAACTTAAAAGATCTAAGAGCTATCCTTTACATATTTATATGTGACACACTAAGCTAGCATAACAGAAATTCATTCATTTTTTGCTAACATTTAATAAACCTAAAGGTATAAATTATTTTTAGGGAAATTACTTTAAGCATTTGATATAGACCAATGTTAGCTACAGTATATTATGCAGTATGCCATTAAAGCCCGATGAAACTGCAGTCAGTCACTGTCAATTGGCAAATCCCTATAGCCTACTGAAGACGTCTTGACCTTAAACCTCATTTTATTTCTACATCATAATGATAGAATCAGTGCTTAAATCAAGGTCACATTGAGAGAAAACTTGACCTGGTTATAAGAAAGATAAAAACTTAGTGGTCTTTGACATATATAAAAATAGCTTTTGAACCCTAAAAACCAACCTTTTTATTTTAAAATCTGACTTAACTCAACTACTTTTGTACCCCAAGGAAAACCCATCAGTATATAATGAACATGTAAAGCCCCTTATGTCTTCTACATTATATATATACTGTTATATGATTCATAATCACAGAATGATAAAAAGCAACAATCTCTTCCAATTTATCATTTTAATCCCTGTCCAACTTGCTCCACTTTATGTTCTGCGTCAGCACTTTGTAACACACAAGTGAGAAGACAGTTGACTTTTTTCTGATTGTCTGCAGAGATTAGTCTATTTTCAGTCACATTTTATAATCCTTGTTCAGAATTCTATCATTTTTAGCTTCTCTTTGCAGCATCTGCAGCTATGTCATATTTAGATGCACTTAAGCCAATCAAACAGTTATAAAACATAATTGGAAAAGCGACACATATGCAGATTTTCTGCTGAAGTGTAAAGAACAATGCTTGGGAGTTAAAGAAACAGAACACCAGCAAAAAAGCTCCCTTTTCTGTAGCATACAATATTTTTACATTGAATAAACTCACTTGTTAACTTTTTAAGAATGGGTTAAAACCGAAAACTGTTCAAAGGGTGAGTAAGTATGAACACCATATGAATTAGCAGCACCAGCTTTCTCTTAATGAACTTGGGTTTGGCTCATTCATGATCCTCAATTTACAAAAAGTGTGGACAAAAATTATCTGGATACTTAAAATGAATGTTGTGAATGAGTCATTGTAAACCAAAGCATCTCAAGTTTGGTCTGGGAAGGGACACAATGGCTTCCAACTCATTATCTTTATTAAAAGACAATCCTTGCTGATAATGTAACTTGTTATTTACCTGATGGTGTATTCTTGTTTTTATTCTGTCACAGGAAGTCTTTCTTATGTTGTGTGCTTTTCTTTTCAGATATCAACAAAATGATTTGTAGCAGACGAAATGTCTAAAGTTGATTTTCAAATATTTTACTAAAACAAAAATACAGTGGAACCTCGGTTTACGAGTAACTTGGTTTACGAGTGTTTTGTAAGATGAGTCAAATTTTTTATTAAAATTTGATTTGATAAACGAGCGATGTCTTGCAATACGAGTAGTATGGATACACTTTGTCTGCTGAGCGTCATGTGATCACAACTGAGCTGATGGTTCTTCTCTCTCTCTCTCCTCTTACTCACGCGCAGCGTGTCTCTCTCTCTCTCTCTCCTTATCGCTCCAGCGCAGTGCGTCTCTCTCCTTGTCTCGCTCACGCGTCTCTCTCTCTCCCTCCCTCCCTCCTTCCTTATCTCCCTCGCTCGCCCGCCCGCATCTCTCTCTCTCCTTATCTCGCTCCCTCACGCGCGCGTGTCTCTCTCTTTCTCTCTCTCTTCTCTTGAGGGCAATCATCTCCTATTCTCCGTCTGAGTCTGTGTGTCTCACTAATATAGTCAACATCCGTACGAGCGTATACTGTTTACTACAGCATTGTGACTGTGTGTGTGTGTGCGCTGTGAAGTGCGAGTCCCCATCTTGCGCCCCAAAACACGAAGCTGAGTCTCAGTACTTTAACAACACCAGCTTTATTCAGCTTGAAACAGCAACAGCGCTGTTATTTATTGTAGCGGGATCTTTATAATGTTCCTTGTATCAACCATCAATGGCAGGCGCTTATAGCATGTCTATGATCTTTTTGGATGCACTTATACGGCGAACTGCTACAGTGCTGGGAGACTGCGATTGCTTTGGGACACTCTTCTGCGTGTTGTCCCGTTGGGTGGAATCCCACATGAGTTTAGACATTCACCAGCTATGATTCTTTTTAAAGGTAAAGTGCAGGTTAATTTGTTTTATGTATTTTTACTTTATATTTTGTATTAATCATTTTTATATGAATAGTTTTGGGTTGTGGATCGAATCATCTGAGTTTCCATTATTTGTTATGGGGAAATTCACTTTGATATATGAGTGCTTTGGATTGCGAGCACGTTTCCGGAACAAATTATGCTCGCAAACCGAGGTTCCACTGTACCATGATTACCACATTGACATAAATGGGATTATGTTAGATGATGAATTGTTGGTCTCTTTGTCATTTGCATGTCATTGTTAATTGGGTGCTGGTTAAGAAAAATGTAGCAGATAAAAAGCAGAAAGGTGTTTAACTGAAAGAAGAAATTAAGGGTTTGGAGTTTTTAATTATGTGAAAAAAGCACATTATAATCAAGAAACCATGTTGACAGAAAAGCCTGCAGCCACTGTCACCTTCCAGACTCGAACCTGTGGACCCCATGTTGTAAAGTATAGCAATCATGTTATATTCAGTCATGAAGACAAACTGTTTCAATTTAAAAAAAGACTATTATCAAACACAAATGGACAAAGACAAAAACAAGGCAACTGTGCAGATTCTGAATCCTCAAATGTAATAATTGCTTTAGCCTCCTTGGTGTTAACCCAGAGCACCTATTAGGCTCTGAAGTCTATATAATTATGGTTAAGCCTGAGAATCTCTGTGATTAGGCTTTTATGATCTGATGCAACGTCCAAATAATGCTTGGAAAAAGTATCATTTTGCCTTCGTGAGGAGGAAATAACATCATGCTGAAACAAATTATTAATATTTCAATGCGTTATCAATGCAATATTCATGAGTAGGGCAGAGCTATCATTAAAAACACCTAATGGCATGTAAATGAAAAGCTCTAAAGCCAGTTTTGGAACAAGCTGCAACTGAACCATTAGTTAAATCAGATGATAGTGATGATAATATGAATGGGTCACTGGACATTGACATGGATAGTGAGACTGATGTATCTGGCAGTTTACGACTGAACTGCTCTGACAGGCCTGGTGACTTCAGTTGCATAATGTTGCAGTATGAACATAGCATAAAGGAAAAATGATTGCGATCAAGGTGTAAGGCAAGAAAGACGTTAGCCTCCTTAGCACTGTTCACAATGCAGCAATGATCAATGTTCATTTAAGGGAAAATGTGGAAGTTTTGCACTGTGGTAGTCTAAAATGATAACATAATATGTGGTGTCCATCATACAGACCAAGAACAGACATTCTACATTCTCATGTGAAAACTAAAAGATATATTAAAAGAACAGTCCACAAAGAAACTTGCTTCAGTTGTGACATCAGGCTGTGCTTTGGTGAGTGTTTCAAAACATATCACACAAAGGACTGTGCTAAACCTCCATCAGTACAGCGATGGACACTAGGCATAGCGTTTTTACTGTATTTATTTTGATGTTTTAGTATTTATATATTTCTGTTAAATGTACTTGCATTTTTTCTTAAACATTTTTGGTTCATTTTTCTAGAGCTAAACTTAATGCTAAGGGTCTAAAAAAATGATCACCAAAATACACCAAACTATGAGCCATAGAAACAAGTCGGTAGTGACACAGAATATACACTATTATATCATTATAGATCTGGATATTTAAAAAGATATTTTTAAAAAAGAAGCAAACAATTGATAATCTTTACTAAAGACACATATGTATATGTATTTATATATATATATATGTTATATCTGGTAGTTAACCACCTATACAATGAGATTGTGTTTCAGACTACAAATGCTATGAATATACAGTATATATATATATATATTTATATATATATATATAGTGTCACAGACGGCTGGGGTTCTTACCCGGCCGGGACACCTAAAAGGACCGGAAGGGGGCAACCGCCCTGGAACAGGAAAGGACCACGGGAAAAGAGAGAAAAGATTATAACTCGTTGGGACCCGTGGCCACTGCCAGAGGGTACCTTAAACCTTGTGGGACCTGGAAATAGTTACTTCCGCCACACTCTGCAAGATGGTGGAGGAACCTTCCAGGGACACTCGGAGTGCTTCCGTTGCAAAGGGCAGCACTTCCGCCACACCAGGAAGTGCTGCCGGATGGACGTCATCAGCTACCTGGAGCAAATCTGGGCAGAAATAAAAGGTGCCACCTTCCAGCAATCGGGGAGCTAGAGTCAGGAGTGACTTTTTATAAAGATGTGGTCTCCGACTGGTGGTGTCCGGGTAAGTCTCATAATGGCGCCTGAACAGGGACTTCCTGTCTGTTCCAAGATGGGGAACCCTTCAAATAAATTTTTTGTGAGCTGCCCAGTACCCCAGTCGCCCACACACACATCCTGCAGGAAGACGGTCCGCACACGTACGGCTGACGTTCCGCGAATCGCCCTGTGGCCGTTGGAGAATCTCCAGAGTGCTGTCTTTCACCCGAGGGAACTGAGGAATGCCAGCCAAGGCAAAGGAGAAGGGGATTCTCCAGCGTTTGTCGTCGCCAGAGGGACTGCAGTAGGCACACCCATTGACGGGTCCAGAGGAGATTGCCTGGAATCGCGTCACTGGTTGGGGTGTGCATATCTGGTCCGCGAAGCTGGGGCGGCATCGCTAGAGGATAGGGAGGATCCGCCACGTCTCCAGCAGCCGAGGCAGAGGGACGGCAGTGAGAGTTGCAGTTCCCTCGGGAGAGGCAAGATGGCCGAAGACCGGAAGTTCCGCCCCATGACAGGCGACGGATTGGACGGTGTGTGTCGTGTTCCCGTCGATGATTGGTTGAAGACGGGGCAGGCGAACGTCCATCCGAGCAAAGGGAGGGTTCCAGTGGAACCCGGAAGAAAGCTCCAGAGTGCACAGCCGGTGAGTAGGACCGATTTAAAGGTAAGTCCTCCACTGGCTGATGCTGTATTTATACCTGCAGACCAAGACCAGTCGGGGAGAATGCTTCGATTAATGCAGATGGTCAAGCAGGTAGAACACGACCTTCGAGTCTGTATAGACAAGTTGGAGGAGATGGTGGTCATGCCATGTCAGACCTTACGTCATGAGGAAGAGAGGTGCGACACTGGAATCTTTGGCCGGAGGATCGTGGCGGTAGAGGTGAGTAAAACCGATAACGTAAAGGAAAAGGGAGGCGCGAGCGAACCCGTCCCAGGATCGTGTGGTTTCGGGGACTTAGTAGCTGCATCTCTGACACCAGAAACGAAGCGAGGTGCTGATCGCTTGAAAGGGGTGGAGCCAAGATGCCGGCTGACAAGTGCCGTGGGTCTTAGTGCTCTACCGCCGGAGCCAGCATCAGTCTTGCATCATTCTGCAGGGGCGCAGACGGCAAGGGGTCTTTTCCTTTCTTGTAGGAAGACCCAAGCTGTCAGAAGGCCCCAGAGAAATAGGAAGAATCGATGGGGGAAAGCCGGTTCTTCCTACAAAGGGAGACGTGAGCCCATGAGCTCGCGGAGCATGATACGTCATCCTCTGCGCGTGCAGAGGGAAGCTCCAAAGTCAGCAAGGGCGAACCAAGTATGTACCCCGATGCAGGGGAGTGGATCACAGTGGAGCAGGTACCGAGGTTTCGGCGACCAGGGTGCTGGTCAAAGGGGGGAGTGTTGGCCCTCTGTCAGAAATAAAAACGCCAGACAGTGGCGTAATGGCAACAACTCCGCCCCGTGTCTATTTTATTTTTTATAGGACCAGGACCTGGGAGACGACAAGTTATGCCCGCTTCGGCTAAAGTGTACACTCGCGGGAATGGCCGCTATGAAGGACTGTTCTTTGCTTGCGATGGGGCAGTGTCACAGACGGCTGGGGTTCTTACCCGGCCAGGACACCTAAAAGGACCGGAAGGGGGCAAGAATAGCTTCCGGGCCATGAGGGGGCAACCGCCCTGGAACAGGAAAGGACCACGAGAAAAGAGAGAAAAGATTATAACTCGTTGGGACCTGTGGCCACCGCCAGAGGGCACCTTAAACCTTGTGGGACCTGGAAATAGTTACTTCCGCCACACTCTGCATGATGGCGGAGGAACCTTCCAGGGATGCCCGGAGTGCTTCCGGTGCAAAGGGCAGCACTTCCGCCACACTAGGAAGTGCTACCGGATGGACGTCATCAGCCACCTGGAACAAATCTGAGCAGGAATAAAAGGGGCCGCCTTCCAGCAATCGGGGAGCTAGAGTCGGGAGAGGGAGAAGGACGAAGCTCCCAGGAAGAGATTGGTGGCCAAGGACTAAGAGAAAGAAGGATTATTGGGGAGATTTATTGCTGAGTGCATTGTGTGGTGTTTTGGACTATATTCTTGTGTTTAATAAACGTGTGACTTTTTATAAAGATGTGGTCTCCGACTGGTGTTGTCCGGGTAAGTCTCACAATATATATATCTACTCTATATATATAAAATCCTAAGCCTAAAAGTGCAATGATTTTGTGCAACTTTTTTGTCACGCTTTAAATCGGCCTTATTTTAAAACCTACATATATATGTTTTGTATCATTCTTTCCAGAATTTATCAAACGTTAATGTGATGTTGTTAGATTTTTAGATTCTTATTCCGTTTTTAAATTAGAAACTAGAAAATATCAAGAATTAACGTCCTGCGAGACAAGACTTTGTGCCAACAGATTAAACCATACCCGTGGCCAGAAATAAAAGACAAAGAGTAGGACAGTTGCCTTACAGGCAATTAAATGTCCAGAGTGTTGTGCAAGATGCAGATCGTGCAGCATGGCAGCAGCAGCAAGCCAGCAGCTGATCAAGCAAAGAGGAGAAAAAAAAACTGTTTCCCATTGTATCACTTTTTAAGAGGGGGTTTCGGAGAAGCGACCATGTCTCCTTGGGATGCATTCAGCTCCTCTCTTCACAAGCAGCACGAGCAGCAGAGACGTGAAGTAGTATATATATATATATATATATATGTGTATATATATATATATATATATATATATATATATATATATATATATATATATATATATGTGTATATATATATATAGTCACATATGCGTGACTAGGAGGGAGCTGAAGCAACCAGGTGAAAGTAATTATACGCCAATTCATGGGGTGCCGGGGTACATTAAACCTGATTCTGTTATCTCTGCAGACCAAATACGGGAAATCCGGTCTGATTTCATATTGCCACCGTCACTTCCAGTTCCGGTGCCATGGACGACGTCACTTCTGATCCGGACTCTTTTAAGACGTCATCTTTGCTGCAATACACTAGTTCAATTCAGGACTCGAAACCATGCACATGAGTGCTTTAAAAAAAACAATTGCAGCCAGGAACAATTTATGGGTTGCATCTTC
This sequence comes from Polypterus senegalus, assembly GCF_016835505.1. NCBI lineage: Eukaryota > Metazoa > Chordata > Cladistia > Polypteriformes > Polypteridae > Polypterus > Polypterus senegalus. The sequence continues at coordinate 81,783,889 of NC_053162.1, read as the reverse complement.
AGTAATTCATAATTACACAATTCTTCTAAATATTTTGACACAATACCTCAAGTTTGATGTTTGATTTGTGCCATTTATTCATTTTATATGTTTTTATTTATTTTTTCTTTTCTTTGAGAGAAACATAAAAAGAGAGTCTAAAATCAGTAGGGTTTATGTGGCAGGGAGTTGGAAGAGTAAAAAAAAAGAGTGAACAGAAAGCTAGAGAGAGAAAGAACCATCTCGTGGTTAGTTGTAAAATGGGTAAGCCAACCAATCTTACAAATAATTACAAGTTACATTTTATAAATTTAGATCCACTTATGCAGCCTATACTGCTGTACATTTTAAAACGTTAACATGCCATCTGCATTTGGCCTTACTTTTTAAGTGTTTTTTTCTTTGGCACCACTTTTTACTTAAGAACTTTATGTTAATTTCAGTGCAGTCTTAATATGTTGTTTCAGTTCATTATATGTTTAATTAAATGGTATCCTTTCTGTTTATCCTTAAAATAATTGTACCAGTATTTGCTTGTTTAGTGTTGTAACTTTAGTTTTCTGACCACATGTTCATGATGTTCACTGACTCTGTTTATCTTGCTCAAGTTACTGACTTTTTTTTTCTCGTTTCTAAACACTTGCCCTCATGCCAACAGTCTCCACTTAAGTGAATCTATTCATTAAGCCTTCACTACTCAGGCTGGTGTACTTTGTACACCAATCTCAGTTATCTTTGTCCAACATCCTTTTACTTGAACCTACTAGCAGCATCTGCCATCTATCCTTTGTTTGATTCACTATAAGTACAGCGGTGTGCCCCCAGCTGGTTTTATGAGTGGATACACAGTTGCAAGTTCCATATGGTCCATTTGATACACCACACGGGTGCTTACATGTGTATGACAAGGATGAGATGTTCTTCTTGCAATAACTTTGTAAAGAATATTTAACAACTGAAGTGAAATGTGATACATGTGCAAATTCTGCAGTGGATGAAAGTGTCACCAGTGACAAATGAGCACTGGAGAAGTGTATCAGGTTAATTATCAGTGTGATAAGAATGAGTCGGAGATATCATAAAGATTTGGGGCAGCTACCCGTATAATTGAATCGGCTGCAAAAGTAGTTGTAAATAGCATGATGTGCTTAGTTCAGAGTCCAGAACAGAACTGCCTGTAGAGAAGTAGTGTGTTAAAGAAGCAATGAAAAGAAAAGGAAACATTTTGAAAATAACGTAACATGATTGTCAATGTAATTGTTTTGTCACTGTTGTGAGTGATGAGTGTTGTTGTCATATATATATATATATATATAAATATACATATATATACATACACACATACATACATACACACACATATATACACACAAATATATATATATATACATACATACACACACATATATAAACATATATATACATATACATACATATCTACATATATACACACACAGCTATTTCAGATCAGTGCAATACGCTGTTTGTTAAAACGGATGACACCCGCCTTACGCAAGTCTGCGTGGATATTATGAACTATCGATTTGTTCAAGTTCTATTTAAATTTTAAATAGAAGGAATTTTTATTTAGTCGACAGAAATATCTTTGGTAGGAATGGTAAAACAGACAGGAATATTATTCCTGAATAAATCAACTCAAACCTTAAACAACTTATAATATTTTGCTCTCCATAAAAATATATCCTGTCTAAATTATACAAGTTAGAAATAAAGTAAACATTAAAAGAACAAACATTCAAATTTCTTTACTCTTATGTAATTTTATATAAAAATAAACTTAGATTTTAAATATCCCAAAAGATTTTGCTCTCCATAAAAATATATCCTGTCAAAATTATACAAATTCAAATATGAACATGCTGCATAACAAAACCTGGAAATATAAATAAAATGTGTTCCTTTCAGCAATAACAAATCAAATCATTCAGTTGTCTTTGCTCATATGTCATTTTAGAGCTGGACGCCTGGCATCTTTTTTGGCAACAGGTTCGTTTCTGTTTGGTGTGAGGTTCTGTGTTGTGGAGATTCTCAGGATGGATTGCAGGTGCTCATCAGTGAGGCGACTCCTGTGTGCTGTTTTGTTAGTCTTTATCACTGAGAAGAGCTTCTCACACAGATATGTGCTACCAAACATGCACAAGGTTCGAGCCGCATGTAGACGGACTTTTTGTTCTTCAAAGTCACCAAAGCGCCGCAAACTCAGTGCGCCAGTTTATCAGCAAAGTGCGATTTGGGAACACCGTAGTGACGACTTGGTTTAACATTACTTGGCAACAGGGAAAGTGGGGTAAGCACTGGTGCATTTGTGTCTCACATAAAAGCAGCTTCACTTGAAATCACTTTGTGATTGTGCACGGTAAAACGTCCGCTGAAGTGTCAGATTCTTATTTAATTCTTCTGCTTTCTGTATCTTCTGCATTGCATTCAGGTTACCCTGATGTTTTGTCTCATAGTGCCGCCTTAGATTAAATTCTGTAATTACAGCCACATTAGCTCCACAAATGAGACACACGGGTTCAGTAAACATATACTCAGCCTCCCATCGGTTTTAAAGGCTCTATTTTCAGAATCAACTTTTTCTTCAGCATCGTGAGCTAGCTTCGCAATAACTTGCAGCATCATAAGGTAGACTTGATTAACGCGTAAGTGTTCGCAAGGCAGCTGAAGCGCTGCATTATGGGATCTGTAGTTTATTGTGTTACCAGCGCTTCATATACCCGGCTTTAATAACAATAATACAGTATATAAAATGATCTCGGGCCGGATATAATTACACACTGGCCGGATGTGGCCCGCGCCCTTGAGTTTGACACATATGGACTAAATAGAACTTGAAAAGATATATTTTTTCAAATGTGATCGCAATTCAGATAGAGTTGACGCAAGACTACAGCCTGCATGCCTCAATAAGTCATCCTCCCTCGCCTTACTTTTTACCGCTCATCTAATGAATACACTGAGTATGGCTTTACCAAAACAATCATTGATGGCTAATAAAGTATCCATTATTCGAGTATGTAGATCGGGATATATATATATACATATATATATACCCGCGATCGCAGCGAGAAGTAGTGTGTTAAAAAGCTAGAAAAGAAAAGGGAACATTTTAAAAATAACGTAACATGACTGTCAATATACAGTATTTGTTTTGTGAGTGTTACTGAGTGTTGCTGTCATCAAGGATTTGATTATCATTATTTCTTTCAATCAGGTTCGTATTTGTAGGATGTGTTGTGTTCAAGTTACATTCCGGTTTGTCAATCGCTGTAAAGATGACAGGTTTCATTCATCGATTCGCTTCTTACTGCATCAATAAACAGCTCGCCTTCTTCTTTATCTGAGACCTGACACACTGCATGCACGGGTTTTTTACACTGTCTTCCTTTAGCGGACATTGACTTTTTCCAACGGTGCTTTGTTTCCGCAGTAGTTGGATTTATGAATATGCTTGTATGTATCAGACGCTTCATATTTTTGCTGCCTTTTCAATTGTGTAATTCGGTTTTGTTCAGCCTTTGGAACTGTTGCTTTTATCTGTGCACGCGCCAGTTCACGGAGCCACTCGTGTACATGCATCAAGGTTCCCAGCTGTGCTGGTGCCATCTCGCTATGTCCATGGCTGTATTTAATGTTACCTTAGTCCTGGCACTTAAAACTTTCTCTCGCAGTTTCGCTGAGTTTGTGTCAAACACCACCCTGACCATCTCATCTTCCTCTCCATAAGCACAGTCGTTCACCCGTGAATATTTAGTGGCAGTTTGCTATGGATTGCCGCTGACGGACGGCCTTATATGGGCAGGCACTAAATTACAAACGCCAGCGCAGCCTGTCTATGAACTTAATTTAAAGTGTAGGTTTACATCGGCTTTGTTTCCAAGTAGCAGAACTCATGAATATGGTTGTATATGTCACTCGCCGCTTCTTATTGTTTCGCTGCCTTCTCAATTATATAATGCATGTTTTCTTCAGCGCTTTTGAGGTCTTCCTGGTTTTCTATGTACGCGTGATTACGGGAGGCGTGATGATGTCACACTAAACTCCCCCACGGCGTTGAAGCTCATCTCCATTACAGTAAATGGAGAAAACTGCTTCCAGTTATGACCATTACGCGTAGAATTTCGATATAAAACCTGCCCAACTTTTGTAAGGAAGCTGTAAGGAATGAACCTGCCAAATTTCAGCCTTCCACCCACACGGGAAGTTGGAGAATTAGTGATGAGTCAGTGAGTGAGTGAGGCAGTGAGTGAGTGAGTGAGTGAGTGAGGGCTTTGCATTTTATTAGTATAGATAGAATACGAGCAGCTCACTTCTCAAAACAGACTCGTCCGGGATTAAACCCGTGTAGTTTTGATTACCAGTCAACAGTTGATACCATTGCTCCACCGAAGCAGTCATAGCAAATGTTTGTCAATGTCGCACCCTAACGTGGGTTCTTTTTCTGCAGTTATATTTTTGAATAAAAGTGCATTTTTTCTGCTATATTTGTACCTTTTGTGAAAGTGTTTCTTTGATATTTGGAATTCAGGCTTCACACATTATACACTTCCATGTCTACATTTTGTCAAGTATTACTAAAACATGCAAAACGTTTCTGTTTTAACAATGTGTTTACATAGATCATTGTAGACATGGAACACACATGAAATGCAAGTGTTCCAAATAATGATATACTGTAGTATTTATAAAAGGTGTCATTTTTCTTGACTTCTCAACTCTAAGCAACTGACACACAGGTAAACAGACTTGAGCTGAGAAAATTGTGCTGGGTGGGGGATGTGATAGCAGGCTGCTTGCTGTTTGCTGCTTATCCATACATTTACAGAACAAAAGTAGGTGACGGAGAAGTGCGAAGCAATTTAGGGTAGGATGGATCTACGAGTTTTTTTGTAGGCTCTGGTAATTCTAGTGTTAATAGCCATTATAGGGAAAATCACTACTTCAAACTCCAGTAAATCTCCTTACCTCTGACTGTGCATATTCCTTTGTTGCATCTACACCATGTTTTCAGCATTGGACTAGATAGTGAACATGCAGACAGTGCAAAATTAGTAATTGTTTTTTTTGTTTTATTTTTCACAGATGCTATTCACATTTACCATTGTGATTTTTTAGTGATTTTTAATTGTTTATTTGGCATATCAAATTTTTTGTATTTAGAATATGTCATTTTTCGCATTCCCCAACTTGGGGTCAGAGTGCAGGGTCAACTATTTGTACAGTGCCCCTTGAGCAACTGTAGGTTAAGGGCCTTGCTCAAGGGCCCAACTCTCTAGCATTCCTTCTGTCACTGCCAGGATTCAAACCAGCAACCTTCAAGTGTACCTTTAGCCAGAAAGCTACCCCTCTGCCCTAATGCTGGAGACTTTTGGGGTCTTTTATATTACAAAATCAGAAACAAACAAAATTTATGAACTATACTCTGAAAGCTCGAAACAGGTCAAAGTTCTGAGAGACAACAATGCATCTAACCACTGTGATATTGTTTCCAGCAAGGTATTGCGTATTATAGGAAATAAGTGTTAAATACAAATAAAATTTTTTGAAGGATAATTTTTCATACAAAAATATGAAAATGATGAAAAATGTTCATTTTCTCATATAATTTATTTCTATCTTGTTTCAATTTAAATACAATTTGTACATTTATGTTTTCTGAAGATGTGTGGCTCCTGATCAAAAAGCTGCTGCCATTTAGCAAGCATAGGTTTGTGCATTGTGCTATGTACCCAACATTTAAGTGTTTATGAAACCAATAAATATAGTATATTAAAGCCAACAATAATTTATGCATTATATTGAATACCACTGAGATGAAAAAATAATCATGGTACATTTTAATAAAAAATATATGATAATTATCAATCATGCATGATGTGGCCTTCAGGAGGCATTCAGACCACTAAATAGAGAACACATGCCACAATCTTCCATATTTTAGAAAACAAATAAAAGGATTTCATTATTAAAAAAGCACAGTTCAATAATTTAGTGATAATACAGAGCCTCTAAAGGCCAAGGCAAAGTCACAGAAGCTCAGTTCAATCTGAAATGTTTTTATTTTGGGTATAGTTTGCCTAATACAGAGATAATTGGTGGTTCTCCTGTTTCCTCCTCGGAGAAACAGGATTTTGGTATCTGTTCTTGCCTTTCTGGCTGGTCTCTGCATAGAGGCATTCCTGACTACCTTATCTGGCATGTCCTTCTGTGACAATTTCCTGTCCTTCCCTGGAGGTGTTCATTCTGCATGGTATAGCAGCTTGTGATCCAGTGGACCCCATGTGCATACCCATCAAAAACTGGTTTCACAGCCTTTTCTGCTTTGAGGCATCAAGGGTTATTTAATATTTCCCTTATATTGTCTATGTGCTCCCAGTTCTGATGTCACAAAGCAGTGAAGCGAACTGTGGCAAACAGTTGATGGAAAGGGACAGATTTGAAAAAAATGTGCACAAAGTGCAACAGAATTACAATCCCGGAAAATATATACAGGGCTATTCAAAATGAAAGAGCAGATTTCAAAAATTTGTTACAAGCTGTATAAGACAAACACATTCCGCACATCACTGGACAGAGGAAAGTTCAAAATTTGATTCTATGGTCCTTGAGATTGCATGCATTCAACATGAACACCATGTTTACCGTGACAAACATCAAAACTGTAGACCATTTCTTGCCACACACAAGTCAGCTGGTCCCTAGTTAGTGAATTCACAGCTTCCTCAATCCGATGTCACAAATCCTGAACATTAGTGGGCATAGGGGGAACAAACACTCTTTCTTTAATGTACCCCATAGATAGAAATCGCGGGGGGTAAGGTCAGGAGATCTGGGAGGCCATAGACGATGGGCAAGATCTTGTTGTCCACCTCTTTCAATCCATCATCCATCATGTTGAGTGCATGTAATCTCAAGGACCATAGAATCAAATTTTGAACTTTCCTCTATTAAGTGATGTATGGAATATGTTTCTGTCTTGTACAGTTTGTTTAAAATACCTTTTTGAAATCTTCTCTTTCATTTTGAATAGCCCAGTATTTACAATATACAATTTAATACCTTCTTTTCCCACATTCTGAAATAAGCAAAAGATACAGTACAGAGGTGAAAGAAAAGATCTACAAAAATAACAAAAGAAAATAACAATTTTAACAACATATGAATAAATACTCTAAATTAACTGCTGTATGCAATTAGAAAGGAAAGCTGCTATATAAATAAAATGTATTATTATTATTAAATGATAAGCAGAATAAGGAAAATTACACTGTGACATGCAGGCAAGCTGAGGGATGATTTAGTTATTGGGGTCTTCACTTATAAGACAGTTGCATGACAGGGAGAGGCCCTGGGTTCCAGGAGAGATGAAACTGCAGTAAAAAGGAACTGCAGTAACAAATAGAATAACAGGTTTCAGAAAGAAAAAGAAAGCAAGCCAAAAAGGAAAAGTTATTAGAGAAGCAGAATCCCTCTTTATTATTTTGGAGGTGCTTCCTAGCCCATGTAACTAAGCTGATGACAGGGTAATGGTTGCCACAAAAGGAAGAACAAAAGTAAGGGATTGAGTCCGTCAAGCAACCGAGACTCCTGTGTGATTTCATTCTACTGGTTACTATAATACTTTATCAGATTTTACAGTCAACTAAAGAGAATCAGATGAAAATTATCTATATTGTCCTACTCCTTAATCCTCTGTTAAATTTAGTGAATACATTATGCATAATACTGATGAAAAGAAAAAAAAAATCAGGCCTTTTAGGTATAAGTTTGAAGAAATCGCACATGATTTCAGTTTCTAGAGGCAGGACTTTTTATATGTTACTTAAATTGAAAATTGGCTCTAAAACTTTACACGTTTTGCTTGCTTTAATAGGAAATCTTCAGAAAACATTTGTTAGATAAATTATTCAGGTCCTCTAAAGTTATTTAGCCCCCAGTCAAAGTAACATGTGCATTTATATTGTTAATTTGCTGTTTGTAAAGCCCTGTATGCAGGATTTCCAAATTGAATTGCACAGATTTTAATAGCTACTTTTAATTTTCAGTGCCTCTGTATCTGCCTGTCCTATAGTTATTTACTAGACATAAGAAATAATAACCCTCTACCATTGTGAAAGCCACTTATATACAGCAGATCTGTGTGTGTTCTTTTAGGTTTGTTCTTGACTACAGTATGTAAGCCATTGCTTGCAATTCTGGCTTCTAGATACACATTACTTAAAATTCAGAAACAACCTTCTTTTACCACATCCTGTCCCACTGTTTTAAATGAAGGTGATGATTTCGGCCTACCAAATATCACAGAGGCCAGACTGGCTTCACTAGAAACTTGAACTGAAACCACAGTATTGGCATAGAAAACAAATTGCAGGGTCTAAACTACAAAAAAAGTTTGTCTGGAGGGCATTCACAGGTTATGCCTTAATTAGAATAGCAGCGCAAATCGCAGACATTCTTGCTGTAGGTATTTTAATTGTAATTATGAATCAAAGGCATACCTTCTCTTTAAAACTGATCCCTTATTGTGAGTTCAATCATATTGTAAGTCAGTTTTAAAAATTCATTTTGTGGTTTAAGCCTTATTGTATGAGAAAAGCAAAGTGAAAAGATGCAGGACTGCAAAATGATCCATTTTGAATCACTTAAGACTTGGGAATTTAGTACTGTAAATTAATATGTTTTTACTTTATTTTAAGTATTTGAATATAGAATTGTGGCTGTAGTTAATTCACATCAGTAGAATTTATAATTGAGTTTAATTTCAGCTTTTTTTTTTCCTGAAATCTTATTTGTGTGCATGATATTTCTTGTTTAATTTTATTGCCTGGGCATCCTGGAAGTCTCATCCAAGTGAAAATGATCTTCCTATACCACCTACTCTAGGGCTGCAAAATACATTTAGGTGGGGTGTTTCAGGATTAAATCTTGCAGCATGAGCACTACAGGCTTTTCTTTGGGAAGCCACAGTTATAAAAGTGCTAGTAGCGACAGCAGAAGTAGAGTCAAAGCTTTTTTCGAAGGCAGCAGTGCCTATGGTTGTATGTGATAAGAGTGTTAACAAATGAGGTGGGATGCATATCTCTGTTTCAGGAAACTTCCCTGACTGATGCAAACAGCTGGTAGTCACAGTACAATGGGTATCACAACCAGTAATGGTTTGTCCTAAATAAGCCCTAAAGATAACAGTAGTGTTTTGTGAGTAAATAATTAGGCATCTTATAGATAACAGTGCCTTTTTCTTAATTCTGGGCACTCCGTGATTCAGATTTTTGTCAGCAAATGATTAGTTAAAAGATTCCTTTCAGCTTGATTAAATATTGAGTGGTGGCACAATCACAATCTGCTATAGAGGGATGGCTGAAACTTACAAGATGGCATGAAATTTACTTTTATGCTTGATTGTTTTAGATGATTGTCAGAGTTATTAATTCCTCGTGATTTTACAATGTCATAAAAAGTAATGTAAATGAAACAAGTATTGAGAGTATCATGAGCACATCAAAGTTGATTACTTCCTTAACATTTGAACTCTTCACATGTTGATACCCCAAGGCTATTTCCAGTTCTGTTTTAGCTGAGGCAGCTCAGTATGCTAAAGTAGTCTACACAGCAGCATCCACCTTCTGATGAAATCTGACTTTAACTTTCATTTAGTAGCATATTTTTTGATTTTACTGTGCATTTAACAGTACAGCAACAATATAATTTTGATAAATTAATTTGTGAGGACACATTTGCATATCTCAGATGTTTCACATTGTTTTCTCATTGTTAAGAATATTTTGAGTAAATAAATATAACCAATTACAGGTGATTTTTTGTTATTAGTAAATTAATGTTTCCTATTAATAATAATATATGAAATCTAAAAATGAGTAAACTATAAAGTATATCATTTAACTAAAATAAAGTAGGTTATAATGTTATATGAATCATATCATATAAGTTAGAATGTATCATATCTTATATATAAACATCTATGCATAGAAGTGTATGTGCCTCTGTCTGACCTAGAAGTGTGAGGCTACAGCTTGAAGCTGAAAAAAAGCAACTCCATTGCCAAAGTGAAACTGCCAACGAAAGACAAACTCGCTTAGCGGCTAATACACAGGTAAGGCAAGCACATCGGCAAAACGAAACCTCTAAGGAGAGAGAAACTCACTTAGCCGCTGATATACATGGGGGCAAACAAATCTGCAAAACGAAACTGCCGACTCTGCATTTCAATTTTTTGTCTGACGATTTCAAAAGTTTCTAGGAGTCTAGGCTTTTTACTTCATGGGCTTACACAGTTAGTAAGTTGTAATGTTGTATGTTTTCTCAAATGGTAAACAATTGCCACAGGCAAAGATAGTAGCAATCGTTGCAGTAGTAGAAGTATTAGTAGTAATAATAGTATGAACTCAACTCAACTTTTATTGCCATTCATCCACATATATAGTATATTGTTGAACGAAATTTTGTTCTTGACCATCCCTGGTGCATAGGCAAAACAGTATACATTTAACATAAAACATAACATTACCAAAACCAGTGCAACAAAACAGTGTAACAAAATAAAAGACACAGGTCTTTATAGCTCAAACAATGCTCAATATTCATAGTAAAGTATAGAATTTCTTTGCAAGTAATAGAAAACACAAACCAGCTTAACTGATGTACTCTGTGTGATTAGCATTATGACTTAGCAGGACCTCGTTTCCTGAGCATATTATTTAAAAACTGCATACAAGTGCTAGAAGAAAGCAGATAAAAATCAGAAGACAGTCCTAAGGTAAAAAATGAAAATGAAATGCGAGAGACTAACAAGAAAAAATGCTTGGCATACCAGTGAGGGAACCCTTAAAGGCAAAGTGCCCTGAAAGGGCTAGAACATCACTGAGGAAAAGTGTGAGCTGCAGCTTGGGCAGAAAAAGGTAATGTTCTCTCAGTGTACTAGGCAGGCAACTTAGGTGATGCCATGTATGCCTGACTTACAAACTCAGTGAAAGATAGAGTGTGGACAGGAAGGTCTGGAAAGAAGTTAAAAGACTTTGTAGCCACTGTATAACAGTAAAGAAATCCAAAATATAAAGAGAGAGATCAAGGTGCCTTGCTGAAAAAGTTACTAACATCATAAATAATGAATAACTCTTATACATTCCAAAGTAGAATGTATGGTTCTGTAATGCCCCTTTTAACAGAGTATGCAGCTTTAAATTTGCTTGTAAGATCCTGCTCTTCAAACCCAGACAAAAACAATCCCACATGATTTTGTTGTTTTTCCATTATTTAAGTTTTTTTAATTTTGGACATTAAATGGGGTTACAGAGGCCCACAACCTTTCTTCTTTTCTTAGGTTTCTTAATATATACATATAAATGTGGCGTGCAGCAGGGGTTCTTGACCGGCCAAGATGCCTTCACGCTGGAAGGACCGGGTGAGGGAGTATTTCTAGAGCATTACCTCCCCCAGAGTGCTAGGTGGCAGCCTCCCTGGGTTGCCACGGTGCTTTGAACTTCTGCAGGGGCTCCATGGGAGTTGGAGTTGGATGCAGCCCTGTTGGGTTCCATGAATGCTGCAAGGGGGTGCTGTAGTTGCTGCTGAGTCCTTATGGGCAGCTCTTCCACCACACCCGAAAGTGCTGCCAGAAGTGGAAAAACAACAACACTTCCAGGTGCCTTATAAAAGGGCCAGCTGACACTACACGGAGAGCCAGAGTCAGGAGAAGGGAGACGAAGCTAGACCAGAGGAGAGGAGGAGGAAAAAGGAAAAGAGGAAGAAATGAACTGTGTAATGTGCTTGTGCTGGGAACTGTGTTATACTTGTGGGGAACGGGGAAGACGGGGAAGGGAGAAAAGAAAAATAAAAGAGTGTGCTTACACTTGTGCCTCCTGTGTCTTTCTTTGTTGGGTTGGGGGCAGCAGCGCCCGCCTTTGAGGTTCACAATAAAATAGAAGAAATATGAGGGGGAAACCTTGTTGCAATTCTCCACACTTAGTAATTCTGTCAATTATATAAAACAAATTAATCATTTACTAGGATTAAACCATAAATGAATATAAAGCACAAAGTAAACAGAACAAAATAAAACCTTAATGTTACTTTGTGCTGGAACTTTTGTCTAGCCAGTTGGATCTCCATGCAGCAACATCTAAAATTCTACCAAGCCCTTGCTTTCATGCCACTTATCGGTGTCTTTCCTTCTGTTTTTCTCTTACAACCATTACTTTTCTCTCTTCAGAGTGCCTTCAGAAGTGATACAGGAATTCTAGTAGCTTTTGGACCCAATGTTTCTTTGTCTTCATATATCCATAGGCTCTCCTAGACAAATTGAAAGAATGCTTCTGAAGCTGGAACTCTGCCATCTTCAGTTGCAGTTTCAAGAATGAACATTGACATCCAGTCTTTGGGCTGGGCTTCTTATATATCAATCATGGCAGAAGTGGCAAGACTTATGAGTCCAAAGAGGAATTGATATCAGATGTCTTTTGGGAGTTTTTCTTATGCTCTGTGGATGGAAAATGAGAAAGAGTCAGCATCCTTATCACTCTACTCTCTAGCCCTGCTGTTGTAACCTTCATATATGCACTTTTTATTTTCTTCTTATTAATAAAACAAAGACATTTTTTGTTTAAAATGAAGCTAAAGATGTAATTATAGATTTAAAAATGAAATATATTAATGAATGGCATCTTGAACAAATTAGAACAACTAAAATTATGTCTTTTAAATGCATTGTTTTGTTTTGGAACCATCTTAATCCAGTCTAAATTATTGCAGTTTTGGATTATTTTGTCCATGCATTTTCAAACAGAATTTTTGAACTCTTACAGAAACACCCATACATATAAACTGATCAAAAAATTAAAGGAACACTTTTTAATCAGAGTATAGCATCACATCAGTGAAACTTCTGCAATATTGATCTGGTCAGTTAAGTAGCAGAGGGGGTTGTTAATCAGTTTCAGCTTCTTTGGTGTTAATGAAATTAACAACAGGTGCACTAGAGTAACAATGAGACAATCCCCAAAACAAGAATGGTTTAACAGGTGGGGGCCACTGATTTTTTCCCTCTTCATCTTTTCTGAATGTTTTTTCACTAGTTTTGCATTTGGCTACTGTCAGTGTCACAACTGGTAGCATGAGGTGATACCTGGACCCTACAGAGGTTGCACAAGTAGTCCAACTTCTCCAGGATAGTACATCAATACGTGCCATTGCCAGAAGGTTTGCTGTGTCTCCCAGCACAGTCTCAGGGGAATGGAGGAGATTCCAGGAGACAGGCAATTACTCTAGGAGAGCTGGACATGTCCATAGAAGGTCCTTAACCCATCAGCAGGGCCGGTATCTGCTCCTTTGGGCAAGGAGGAACAGGATGAGCACTGCCAGAGTCCTATAAAATTACCTCCAGCAGGCCACTGGTGTGAATGTCTCTGACCAAACAGTCAGAAACAGATGTTTTGAGGGTGGCCTGAGGGCCCAACATCCTCTAGTGGGCCCTGTGCTCACTACCCGGCACCGTGGACAATGACCGGCCTCATGTGTCAAGAGTATGCAGGCAGTTCCTGGAGGACGAAGGAATTAATATCATTGATTGGCTCCCATGCTCGCCTGACCTAAATCCAATAGAACACCTCTGGAACATTATGTTTAAGTCCATCCAACACTGCCAAGTTGCACCTTAGACTGTCCAGGAGCTCGGTGATGCCCTGGTCCAGATCTGGGAGGAGATCCCCCAGGACACCACACTCGTCTCATTAGGAGCATAACCCAGCGTTGTCAGGCATGCATCCAAGCAGATGCGGGTCATACAAACTATTGAGTACGATTATGAGTTCATTTCAGCAAAATGGACTAGCCTGCCGCATCATTTTTTCACTTTGATTTTCAGAGTGTCTTTGAATTTAGCCCTGTGTAGGTTGATAATTTTTATTTCCATCAAACACTGTGCCATCCTTTAATTGCTAACACATTACCCAGACCATATCAATATAGATATCCAGCATGATTTTTTCCCCATTGAGATCTGATGTGTTTGAGCAATTTATTTATATGCCATAAATAGTATTTTAAAGTCAGTTCTAAAGAACAGAAGTATCCAATGTAATGAGACTAAAACTTGTGCAATGTGCTTAGGTTTTCTTTTTCTGGCTAAGATTCTTGTTGTTGCATTCTGAACTAACTGCAACCAATTAATGTCTTTTTTAGGTATACCATTTAAGAGTGCACACATGTAATAATGCAGTAGTAATTAATGTACGAAACATTATCAAAATATTTTCACATACAGGTACTGGAATCAGGTAATGTTCAAGATCCCAATAATACAGCTCTCTGTAAATGAAAGAAAAATTCCCACATATATATTTCAATTAAAACAATGCTTCAGGGATAAGATACAATTTCTTTTGAATGAAGTGGGTTTTTTAATTACATTATTAAATCGGTTATTTTTTACATATTTGATTTCTTTCAAGGGTGGCGCAGTGGGTAGCGCTGCTGCCTCACAGATAGGAGACCCGGAGTCCTCCCTGCATGGAGTTTGCATGTTCTCCTCGTGTCTGCTTGGGTTTCCTCCGGGTGCTCCGGTTTCCTCCCACAGTCCAAAGACATGCAGGTTAGGTGCATTGGCGATCCTAAATTGTCCCTAGTGTGTGCTTGGTGTGTGTGTGTGTGTGCGCCCTGCGGTTTGCTGGCGCCCTGCTTGGGGTTTGTTTCCTGCTTTCACCCTGTGTTGGCTGGGATTGGCTCCAGCAGACCCCGTGACCCTGTAGTTAGGATATAGCAGGTTGGATAATGGATGGATGGATGATTTCTTTCACTTCTCTGTATTAAGTTTTACTAGCAGGCATTCCTAACTCATTTTGAACATTAGTTTTGCTATAAACCAGCCATTTTCTATTACTAAATTATTCACCAAATAGCTCCATGAAGAGAACTTGCATTTATCTATCTGGATTCTGTACATTCTAGTAAAAGTTGTACTCCTGGAACAAAGTGAAATTAATCAACTTTAAAAAATAATGCTGGTAATGTTGATAACATTTATTTCAACTTGATTTACTAAAAAGTACTATATTCTTGGAAAAACATCTACATTTTGCAGTAGTCCTTCAACTTTCCAAATCCTTGAGGAAAAATGTATAGGACAAAAATAAAAAATAAATTAGAATCCTTGAATCTTTCATTTGAAAACTGTGATACTAGAAAGGAAGTGTTTAAGTAGATAAGTGCCATCTGCTGAGGCAAGAAGTTCTTGTAAAACAAGCTGTGCATTATTAGTCATTTTAATTTAAACTAGCAAAGTCAATTTCCATTGAAATAATATTGTTAGAGGAAGACATTTACTATCTGTTGAGGTCAAAGCTAGAGCTCAGTTATATTCTTTTGTGAGCTTTTCTGCAAGTGTTCTTTGTACCAATGGCAGTAATCAAGACTTACAGGAGCTGCTATCTTAGAGAAACGAAGGACAAGATAACTTCCATATTACAAATAATATCTGCATGTAATAAAGAATGTACATTTTATAGTGTGATACATATCATCTGCAGTTTAAAACTTTCCTGAAGTGTGGTTTAATTCAAAACATGTTGTGCATCTATTTGCAGCTTTTTTATTAGACATACTGTACATCAGTGAATGAAGCTGAATGCGATGCAGCTAATGATTAAACTGATAAAGTACAGAAGCAGAAGAAAAAACGTTTATAACTGATGGGTGCAAATTGGAATTGTTCATTCATTTCTTGAATAAGGTACCAGCTCTTGGCAGTTGAAATATTTCTACATTTCTGGTGAGTTTTCTTCATTTTACAGTCTAGCATGTTTGGTGGAGAATACAAAAAAAGATTGTTACCATTGACTGAAAAACAGAGCAAGAAAGGAGGAAAAATATATGCTGTTACATACAGTGTTTATTACAAGAACTTACAATACACCAAGTGACATGGATTCTGCAATTACTTGTTTCTTAATTAGTCAACATTATTATTAAGGAGAAGCAAAAGCAACTAAATAATTCAGAACTGAAAATTGTGTCTTGCTAAGTTGTATTATACTCCATTATCTATTCATCTTTACTGAAAAATATACTTAGAAGGCTGGACTTGAGCGATTTGAACCAACATTTTAAACTGTTAAAAGAACTATCAGTTCTCATAGATATAGCAGAGATCAAACAGCTCTGAGTGAAGAAAGGTGTTTTCACTCTCCAATTACATTTGCTTTGTTCTGAATCAGGGAATGATTTGTTACTTTGTTTCATTTTCCAGTCAATTTAGTTGTGTTTTACACTGCAGACTTTCAAATCAATTAAGCATATCAATGAGGACCCTATGGACATGTTGAGGCCTTCCTTTATTGGGCAGAAACTATTTTTACCAGGAAAAAATATGAAGGCTTGACAACAGTTGTCAATAGTGTAAAGGCGCCAGCATTACCCAGAAATGGTCACAGGACAAGCCTTGGGAACACCAGAAGGACTTCTGAGGATAACACAAAAGGAGCTGACTGCCATATCTTTGCTGAGACATGTGTGCAAGCCTGTTTTGTGTTGGGTGTTTTGGGGGCTGAAGCGCCCCCTTGCTGCCACAATAGATAGACTGCTGTAATGACTCCCATTAGACAAGGTTAGGTGTGCCCTGTTTAACTTTAGAAATCATTTTGAAGAAGGTTTTGTGGTCCTGTGAGGGGAAAACTCCTAAGATGTTTAATTAAATTATTACTGCTTGTTGGCATCTTCCCTCAAAATCTTTTTATCACACAAATTGCAGTTTGCGGTTTTACTGTCTTCATTTTCTATTTGGAAAAGAAAATTGTAAATGGAAGATATGGTTTTGTTTGCATTTGAGGCATAATTGAATTAAATTATCTTTTGACTCATGGTATTACTATAAAGTATATCTATACTCAGTGAAAGGCACGTAACAATGCTGATAAAAAATACAGGTATTTAAAAAGCTGTATCAGCCAGATAAAAGAACAAATGCACAGTATTGGCACAATACATCTTTAGTACAAATGGTTCCAAAATAAAATATATACTTCAGGCACTGTTATAAACCATAACTAACCATACCTAGTCACACTATATAATACAACATTATCTGTGAAAGCATACATAAATTATTTATTTTTAGCAAGTAATTTCAGTACAGTGTGATACAGTATGCATTATTGTGCCATGTGGTTGACTGGCCCATCCACACTGATTCTCAGTGTTATAAAGGGCTGGCATTGGCTTCCCGTGAACCAGGACCAGATATTTCTTGTCAAATGTGGTGCATTTTGGAAATATTGTTAAAGTTTAATGCTTTATATAGAATATGCATCTTATGCCACTATTGCAATATTAATTTGATTTGACCTAATATGGGTTTAAAGTACCATACAATAAAATTATTCAAAGTTAATGCGGCTCTTAAGTATGAGCAGTGCTTTACAGTGGCTTCTTTTTAATAAAGGGTGTGAAAAAAATCTTTACAGCAACACCTGGCTTGTAAAGATTAAGGACTCTTTTTTTCTTTGTTTGCATCTCAAATCAGACCTCTTTAAAATTTTATAGAAACCAGTCTAATATTGATAACTAATATCAGCTGGGATTTCACTGTTTTTGGCACTTCTTCAACGGAAAGTAATAAGGGCCTCACAATTACACTGGCTGTCTTCCAAAAAGAGCTGAATGACCACACACCAGTAAAACACTGAAGTGGCTGCTTCTGTCGGAATGTGTTTTTCAACATTGCATTAACCAAACAGGCACCTATAAATGTTCAGGAAATATATTTACTTGTATAGCATCAGTGTTATAAATCAAAAATGAAAAATTCCAAACTGGATTAAAAATTGAAGCAAGAGTTGTTAACACATTTTAAAAAATGCTAAAGTGCACCAACAAGTAGGAATATCTAAGTAAAAGCATTGTGAAAGGTCTGTACCAACATACAGAAACAAATGATTTAAAGTAAAGTAATGATGTGTTTACTACCAGCATCAGTTTCCCATTATCAGATTTGTAAATTACTGTACACAATCTCGTTGTGCTAGTTGAAGAAAACGTATTAATGCTTAGGTGTATTTGTTAAACCATGTTACACATGTACATTAGAGGTACTGATTTTACTTTTAAATATTTTGTTCATATTCTGATTTGTGACACACCAGAGTACCTCTCTTTGCCAGCACAGGACAAGCCAGCATTTCATGTTAAGTTGCAGAAGACATTGGTTCACTCAAGCAGCTGGCATTTGCCAGGGGGCAAATGCTTACCTCAACAAATAGAAAAGTGACAACCAAGCAGTGTAAAATTAAAACAAAATGCCCTAGGCACGCAGATGCAGGTCACTTCTCACATATCATTAACTTCATTTGCAAAAAATAAATTAAAATTTAAAAATGCCATTTATTGCAATATTTTGATGTTCAGATGGACGGCACCAGTATTGTGAAAAGTCCCATTTAGCTGTTGAGTGAAAATGTGTTCTGAGATATCAAAATCATATTCCAAGGCTTGTTATTATTGAATGACTTTTTGAGCAGTAAGCTATATATTATTCAAGCTAAGAATTAAATAACACTTTGGTAATTTTTTGCCATAAATTAAATTTTAGAACATTCACACAATACATAAGCAGAAGTTTATCCTAGCACTATTGGGACCATAACAGACGCAATACTAACTCATCACAGGACAAGCTTATATACTGTACAATGGATTGATTTGGAACTGACCATCACCCTAAAATTCACAATGAGATGCAAGAATACATCTGAAAAAGACTTGCACAATTCAAACCTTCATATAATGTCTGGTTTGCTTAACTTATTATATTAACTTCTAGAGCTACATTTTGTCTTTACAATCAGTTCCTTAAATAATCAGGTAGTGATCTGTTGTCTTTAAAAACTAGACTTCAGCTATTTTCTCAGTTTTTTAATGTCTGGGGATGAAATCTGCTATGAAGTAAACATTTAGATAAGTTAATCTTTTATATGCTTGCTGAACAAATTTGTTTACTCCCAGGGTGCCAACAACTAGGCTTAATTGCATACTCATATCTCATTTGGTAATGTTTTATTTATATATTTATGTAAAGCTATATCACTAGAAAGGTTGTAGGTCAAGGAGTTTATTAGACATTACATTTCCAAAGCCGTGAAATAACAAGTTTGCCTTTAGTAGTTCTGTAAAATCAATAATTTACTATTCAAACCAGTGCATATAAACTTCCACACATCATTTTAGGTTATCACAGGCAGGTGGCAACTAACTTGTATTGCAGTCTCTTTAAATA
Source organism: Polypterus senegalus (assembly GCF_016835505.1). Taxonomy (NCBI): domain Eukaryota; kingdom Metazoa; phylum Chordata; class Cladistia; order Polypteriformes; family Polypteridae; genus Polypterus; species Polypterus senegalus. The sequence goes on along the minus strand of NC_053162.1, from coordinate 81,764,616 downwards.
AAATGCAGGTTAAAAATATTTTATAAGGGTTTGGGTGCCATCTGGGTAATAGATATGAGAATTTACACAGGGGTGTACTTCCTGAAATTGTTAAAATGGCAGTAATAAAACCTAAAACATATCTGCAGCATATACTATATACAGTATATGTTAGAATTTGGTATGCTAGATCTCTGGGAATCACTTGTGAGTGCAACAGTCTAACTGAAAGGATCTGTTGCTTTAAAAAATACAATAAAAATCTAAAAAGTACCTGTTGGCAATGCATTCAGCAGTAGAAAAAAAATATATAAAGGAATGACTGAATCCATACAATGCTTTGTATCCTATTATTTTACAAACACAGATGATATATGTGCTGTTTTGTTATTGTAAGTTACTTTCATGATATCTCTTTATATAAAATTTTAATCTTTGCCTTGATTGTAAGCTTATGACCTGATACATACTGGTATTGCAAAAAATATGAGGTAGCTGCAATCTCACCAAGTTGACCTGTGCTATTGGGTTTCTATGGCAAAGTTATGGGTGAATAAAGTGACATGCGTAAAGAAAAAGAAAACCAGCGATATCTGCTAAGCAAGGTAAATCGCTGAGGTCAATAACACAATCAGGAAGACCATAATAGAAAGAAGAAAAGCAGCACCATCTGCTGAGTGTCAAATGTGGGGTACAAAATGCGAGAATGACAAAAATGGAAAAATGTATGTTACAGGGGGTCCACTTGTTAAAAAACATGGTCCCCATATGCCCATCTATTGATTATATACCAGAATATGGTACATCTGTGTTCAGCATCAGTATTGTGTTTATTGATCATCGACCTCAGAAAACTGCTCTGGGTTTGTGTTTTTTTTTGGCAAACCAATCTATATAGTAACATGGCAGAAAGAAAAATTGCCACTACAACATCTGCCGCATGTGAAGCAAACTCCATAAGACAATTACCTGATAGGAAAAAGACAATTGACAGCTGTGGCATCTCCTCACCATCAAGCACATATGATTTGAAAAACTGTTGGTACTTGTAAACTACTGGGGCTTCAACCTTGATCTTGGCTTTAATCAAAGGCTTATGACATAATATGTTCTGTAAACTGAAAAAAATTAACTTGCAGCTACCCCATAAAAGTCAAAGTGATTGACAAAGAGGAATGAAAGAAAAGTGCTGCCATCTTCTGACAATCTTACTTTTGGGCAGAAAAGATTACTGTAATAAAAGCTTGGAAGCCAATATGATGAAAATCCACAAGGACACGGTACGTGCATCTTCCGAATTCATTATCATGTGTACTGTAAGTATTGTGTTTATTGATCATCGACCACCATCTGTGAAGCTGTTTTTTTTAATGGAGGAAACAAAACACTGTCTTGCCAAAATGGGAAATTCAGGTTGCTCTATATGGGCCACCCTTTTTGAGGACTGGAGGGCTGTGAGTTTCCTAGTACTGTATATTCTGAGTAATTTTGGCGCAGAAGAAACTAGGTATAATATTAGATGATTCCCTGCCTATATCTGTACTGTAACATATATCATTCCTATCTGTACTTATAAGTTATACATCTTAATTGTAACCCTGTCTGAACATGTGTTGCATATACTACAGGCCAAAAGTTTTAGAACAGCTCAGTTTTTCCACTTTGTCTTCAGATTTTATCAGTTGAAATTTAATGAATGATTTAAAAAGGTGAAAAGGTAAGCAGTAAACTGCCAGATGTTTAAATGTAAAGTTTAGGTTACCTTTAAGAAAATATCAAAATACTAGCCATCCCCTGCAGCTTTGCCCACATATTAGTGAAACAGGATAGTGAGGAGGGCCCTGCCCAGCTCTCTACTCCTGATGTCACTCTTCCCCCTCCCCTCGGCCCGCAGCCTCTGTCTCAGATTAGCGTGAATATATTGCTTCTTCAAGCAAACTATGATTCTTAGCGCAATGAGAGAAGTTGCAAAATCAACCGGAATGTTCAAGCAAATTATAGAAAAAAAAAAAACTAAATCGGTTAAGTGGTTCTCTCGTTTCCTAACTAAGCACAGTTAAGGTTATGCCCCAAGGTAGACGCGTGAGTAAGGAGGGGCCCCGCCCTCCCACCCCTTCCCCCACCTAATCAAAAGACAAGTTTCTGAGGGTCACCAGCTTGCGTGATAGGAGCTTCACACCACAACAGCTTTAAGAACAGCTTAATAGTGGTTGAGAATAACAAGTCTCAGTTTGTACTGTGTAGAGAAGACTTTGTGCTACAGGTTTTGACGGGATAAGTGACAGTAAGAATTCCTTAAAGGACAAATAGGGCTTTGAAATATCATATGTGGACTACTGCAGACTGGAAAAAGTTTTCTTCTCACAGTATAAACTGAGGCTTGCTTTTTATCTACTACTGTTCCACAATGAGAAATGCAAGTTAATATTAAATGTAAGCAGCATTGACCTTTGGCAAAACATACCAAAACATATTTCTTGTACATAACGTATATGTTCTTGGAAAAATAAACCCGATTATGAAAAATTTTCATTACCAAAAATCAGCATCTCACCTGAGCTATTGCATTTACTCATATAGATGGCATGGAGTGTAGTGAATATGGATACAGAGCCAGAGGTTTGCCTTCTTTTTCAGCTTGTGTAAAGATCTCCCTTTTCATCTGGATTTTCTCTAGGCATAATGACATTTTCTTTTTTAGTTCACATTGGTATCATAATCAAATTGATGAATAAATTTAAATTTCTTTTTTCTTTAAACCTAGTATTTTTTAATTATTAGAAACCTTTTACTGAAATGAGTGTAGATTTTTAAATGTTTTAATCTAACATTGTATGTTCAGTATGCATACAGTATGTGTGTAAATATATTGTTTTTAATTAAATTTTATATTTTACTGTTGTTCTCATATTTTTAATTCTGTGCAGTGCTCAGAAACATGTCCACTGAGATGAGACTATAGAAGAATGAATTAACTTGAACAAGTACAGATTGCTAACACTGAAAATAATTAATTTAATCCTGAAACGGAAACGGTTTGCTTTTACAAAAGCAATTGGAATTTCATCTCAATTTGTTTAATTTGTTATGCAGGATTTAGGCATTGGCTGTGTCCCAACAAGCTGTTTTGTTTTGCTGTGATATATGTGTACTCTTCTTTTCTTTGCTTAATTTCTCTAGCCTTGACTCTTCTTTTTCAAGTCCATTGACACCTCATTGTTTTCATTTTATTGAAAGCTACTTCACACATGAATTTCAATATTAAAAGCACTCACTTTCAACCTTTGCCACCCAGGAAAGTTGGAATGTGTGCAAGCCTCATTTTAACTGCAGTCATAATAATTTGCTGCTATATTATGGCTGGCATGTATGGTTAAATAGCAAAAGGTTTACCAAGACCATTCAGTATGTGTGGCTTTGTAATATCCAGCTCCACCACTCCCCTTATTACAAAAAAATAAAAAATAACACAAGGCTTTACTACAACTAACCCATAATCTCCTGTAAATATTCATTTAAATCAGGAAAAGGGTTTGAAGTTTACAACAGATGAATGATAAAGTAAGATTTTATAGGAAAAACAAGAAATACATTTTACAAGATTGCAAAACTGTTTAATTAGGTACATCCAAGCTTTCTGAAGTTGTAATATCTATAAATCAAATTATGCATTACATTGTTTCATATACTACATACAGAATGCTTGGATACTGCATGTATTTTACATACATAAATATAAAGTAAGCTAATTCCAATCATTTGCAGTACATAGCAGTGCCTAACATTCCCAAACCATCCAGCAACAGACATAAGACAGTTACCCACTCTTTGATAGGGTGCCAGTCTATCACATGATCCCTGTTACACACTCATCAACATTCAGACTTACATAAGGTCAATTTAGACTCACCACTCACCTTGTTCCAAGAGAAATACACATGCAAAGATATTACACATGGACAATAACCAATGTTGTATTCATAACCAGAATGCTGGATCTCAGAGGTAGCAGCTTTAACAACTGTGTCTCAATATTGCTCTAAATAATGTAAAATGAATGTAAATTACAGTATGTAATGGTTTTCTCCATGACAGGGTAAGGAACTTAACAATATAAGAGAATCTTGTAACTGGGTGAGCACAAGAACAAACTTAGCAGTTGATCATTTAATTTTCACGAATGTGTATACATGATTGCAGTAAAGTACTTTTGATTTACAACATTTACAGTATGCTAGAGCATGCATATACAACAAATTATAGCAAAGCAATGTCATCCTATACAATGCAGCACAGCAGGTTAGGAAAACAGAGGTTGTGTTTATCAAACACACATCAGGTAGCACCCTGAAACACTTGAGCTGCCACATCAGAAAACCCTACAGAAGATCATAAAAATAAATAAATAAACAAAAATTGGAGTTAAAATTCAAGAATGACTCCTCTGTAGCTTAGTCTATCACTGCATGCAGCTTACAAACCTACTAAAACAATGCCATTGAGGCACTGTTGGTTTAATATTTACTTCTCAAAATATTTCACTGTAGATAAAGTAAAATTGCACCAAGGCTAGATGCTACACTGATGCTAGATATGGCTAGACTAAAACACACATACACAAGACAGGAGTTAAGTTACTGAACTCAATCTGAAAGGGAATCTCTTCAAAGGCTATGGGCCAAGAAAAGTACAGGATAACAAATACTCAATAAGGTTTACATGTTTAAGGTAAGATAAACTTGTTCTGGTAATACTTTCTCCATTACTTGCATATAGTACACATACATACATTTCAATTATAATATGCAGGTCTCTCTTGAATTGTAATTTTACCAATACTTATTTACTGTAATATTATTTTTTATAAAAAAAGAAATAAAATGTGGCAAAAATGTGTAATCCCTTGCAAAAGCTCTAGATGAATCATATGTCCATATACCAGTATTAACTATTGCAGATGACTGAAACTGATATACAGTAATCCCTCGCTACTTCGCGGTTCACTTTTCGCGGATTCACGACTTCGCGGGTTTTTAAATATAGTAGTAGTATTTCCTAGTCTAAGAACAACAAATCAAGTTTGGTGACTAAGTGCGTTGTAACACGGGCTGTGGTTGGTACATCGGAGGGAGACGACAAATCACAGCTTCCTGCTTTCTGATTGGTGATTGGTGCTTTGACTGATGCCCAGATCCCACAGCATCTCCCCTTGTCTCTTTGTCGCGGCCATTTTGCTTCAAGCTTTCTCGCCGAGCGGTTTACTTTACACTGTACTGTGTGTGATTTATTTGTGATTTCTTTGTGTTCAACTTCGCTTCAATTTTCACTCCCTGCAATGGCTCCCAAACGTGCTCCTTCTTCCAAGGCTGCTGCTGAGCCTAAACGCCAACAAAGAATGATGACGATTGCTAAGAAGGTGAAACTTCTGGATATGTTGAAGGAAGGGAGAACGTTCGCGGCTGTGGCCCGCCAATATGGCGAGAACGAATCTACCGTTCGCTGCATCAAGAAGGAAGAGGTAAACATTCGGAAGACGGCTACTATCACCTTTCACAAGTCGGCGACGTCATGACCGCCTACAAGTTGCTCTTCGACCGGAAAAAGAAGCAGCGGCAGCAACTGCCGATCACAATGTTTTTGCAGCCTTGCAAAAAAGAGCCAGTTTCTACTACTACTACGGATACACCTTCAGAAACCGTGGAAGAGGTGCCCCAGGAAATGTTAGATAGGTACCTGTTATTAATAGAGTAAAAGGTGGGTTGTAAACAGTACAGGGAGGGTTTAAAAACGTCCAAATACACGTTAAATAATTAAATAAATATGGTGTCCCTACTTCGTGGAAATTCAGTTATTGCGGCCCGACTTGGAACCTATCTCCCGCGATAAACGAGGGATTACTGCATCTTAATTTGGACATCTCTAGCTCTATTGGGGAAATATTCACAAGCTCTTCAAAATAAGCAGTGGTATCATCATAAGGTACAAAACTTAAAAACAGTAACATTTTCATATACAATATATAAACTTTGCATCATTTTTGTTAGTGTCCACTGTGATAGTCTGGGTTATCTGCAACAGCCATACTCCCGTGAACTCAGTCCAGTACTGTATGAACACAGTTACTTTTATTATTACTTATTATTATTGTTATTATTACTCCAGTATTATATATGGTTCTGTATGTTACATTTTAAGGCTCTTTTATTTAGAAGTGTTTCTTAAGTGTTTTATATGCACAGCAAGGTAAAATAAACACTAGACTGAAACAAACATCTGACTAAGTGACATTTATTAAGAACCGTATGTACATGGTCTGACTTAAATTCGAATTAAGGACAGACACAAAAAAAAAAATGACATTGTTTTTAACCCGGGGATTGCCAGCAATCCATATAGGTAAAATCCTAAGGTTAGAACACAGCCAGGATGTTCTTAAAATACCAACACAAGCCTTTTTGCCTCACTCTACAACTGATGTCTCCTCAGCACAGTCATCCCTCCCTTTAGCTGGGGACCCAGTCACCTCAGCTGGTACCTGCTAGGTATCCTTGGCATCTGTGTGGACCCTGCGAGCCCTGCTCTTGTCTCATTCTGAGTCCTGCCCCTCAAGCACTGACTGCTCGCTCATCTCGGAGTAGCTTTCCGACTGCCTGTATTCTCTATATAATGGCACCAGCTCTGCCGTGACCCTGACTCTTTCATTCATTTCATTCTTCCCTTTAACCTTGCTTTTAATTAATTCTTTCTTTTCTTTTCTCTCTCCTCAGGCTCGTGACCTCTTTCAGTACATCACTAAGTGAAATTTCTTCTTTTTTTTCTACACTGTCCATGATGAAAAGCAACCTACTTGAATGTGCCATGGAATGGTCTAGGATCCAATCCAGGGTTGTTTCCTACTTTGTGCTTGATTGCTGCTGGAATAACCTTATTTTGAATTTTGAATGAAGACAATGAATGAATGACGTGTGTGTGAGTGTGACCTAAAATGGACCGCTGCCACATTCAGTGTTAATTCCTTCTGCTTCCTGGGACAAGGTACACTGAATATTGTTACATTTTGCTCTCCCCTTACCTGAACTTGTCACTGGCAGTGAACTTTCCATCATTACGTACATCTAACAATCTCCCTGTCCTGGATAACCTGAAACAGACAGCATTCCTGGTCCCAACCAGGCCAGATTTTATAATATCTTTGTAAGTACATAATGAAACAGTACCAAACTTCACTAGATAAGCATATTAACTTGTAAATTGAGTGGCAGTGATAATTTTGCTCTATCATGCTTTTTCTTGAAAAACAATTAAAATATTTATTTTTAGTCTACAAACTGCATTAACCATTATAAAACATAAATATAGGGTTTATGAACTTGACAAAAATAAAAATCATTCATAATTTTGAGCAAGTTTTACTTTTATACTCCATAGTATGCTTCCACATGTGAGGACATCATTTAAAATTCTCTAGAAATAGAGAGTGTTCCTAACTTAATCTGTCTATCCAGGCTTTTAAAGCATTGTAGTCTTAGTGCAACATACTGTGTGAACCAAATAAGTTCATTACAAGTGTTAAAGATGTATCACAGCCAGTCTTGTTGATTACCTGAATTAATGTAACTGGAATAACTATAAAACAGAACAGCAAAACAATCTTAAGTTGCATGGTTCCTCCTTGGCACTCAGCCTGTTGTTATATAAGCACTTAAATAATATAATATATAACTAAGACAGATACAGAAGTTCTCCATGCCTTCATGTTCATTTTCTTATATTCTTACTTGCCAAGCTATTTAAGTAGGTGGATTTTTTTAGCTGTTTAGTTTAATAGTTGATATTTTATGCAATTCCTTCACAATAACAGGCTGCCACTTCATGAAAAGTTAATCATAATGATGCATATTATTAATAGATGTTATATGTTTGCATGTGCAATAATCATTAATTTAACAAAGGACAAAAAAAGATGTTTCTGGAACACAAAATACTATAAGTAGCTCTACAAGTTTTTATTAGTGGTATTTCTCCTTCATTTCTTAGAAATAGTATAAAAATGCAAAAGTCAGCAGAGGATTTCCCTGAAACATGTAATTTTGGGTTGTGTATTAAACAAGGCCACTTTAGTATATTGGACAAGGAGGCAACCAACATTGTGGTCAGAGATGCTTTGGCATATTTCAGTAGAGTATTAGAGGTTTTGAAATCTTTGCCTAAACATATAACTGAAAAAGAGCCGATGAGCAAGAAAAAAAATAAAATTAAATATTCATTCAACAGACAATAATTGTGCCTATAATGGCTCACATCACATTGTGATTTATACACTTGCATTGCTTTTGGAAAATGTCAGATCCAAAAAATGAAACTGCAGAGAAATATTAGTGAAATAATAACTAGGTTGTAGTTTCAAGTAGAATAATTGCTACCAAAAATATTGTTAAAAAAAAAAAAAAGTAAATGGAAAACCAGATCTGGAAAAACTACATCTTTCTGATTTATGATCTGTATCCTTTGTAAACGAAAGTGTGGCAGAATCTGACCTGAAGAAAGAAATTGATATATACCACCAACATAAACTCTCAACTTACTACCAGTGAAGCTACTGGAAATGAAATTTTTCCAATGAAAACATATTGGGCAGTTAAAATAATTGAGAACTACAACCTAAGTGATACAGTTTACCAATGACAGTGGTCAAACACTCATGGAAATGTTGGTTATTAAATAGGAAGCAGACTTTTATAAGTTAGCTGTTTGCTAAATTATTATAATGCTAGCTATGCTACCCGTCTAAGATGGGTTGAAATCCAAGTAATCAAAGTAGACTTCAGCATTAGCGTTTGCATTACACCATCTATTGGAATGTATTTTGTATTGCATGTAGTAATAAAATGCACTGCATTTGTCATTCCAACCAATGGCGCATCACAAACTGTTGTAGTAATGCATTTTTTTCAACAAATGTTTGTGAAGTTCTATCCTTTAGAATGACAGAGAAATAGCAATTTGACAGACACACCGAAACACCAACCTTTATCCTTTTAACAAGATGGATTCAGTCACATTTTGCAAAATGAAGCATAATGAACATGGTGTGTTGCATTCTCTACTTCTGTTTCATTGTCAAATGCTTCATGTCTGTCATTGGCATAAAATTTCACTAGTGTACTTTTTTTATTAGTTTTTAATGTATTTGTTATATGTACCTCATTTTCACAAGCAAACAGTACTGCAAATATTATGTATGTATGCCAACAAAATTATCATTTTTTTTACACTTGAAAACAAAATGCTCAAATCTAATCTGATCCCAGAATGATACCAAGGAAAACAAGACATAGAAAAAATAAAAGATTTATTGTAAAAAAAATAAGATCAAGAGAGGGTCACTCAAGGTGAAAAGTAAACAAAAGATAAAGTCTTTCCAGGCCGTCCTATATGTGCTTTGAACCATTGCATGCCAGGTAGGTTGGTCCACTTGTCCAACTCAATGTACCTCTCGTAATCAACCAGTTTCACACCTTGTGTGTTTCTCTTTATGGACATTTGTCTGTTGTTCGTTGTGGGTAGTGAAAGAACATGAAATCACCACTCACTGAGCAACTTGGGTTAGTCAGGCTTTTACCCTCACTAGCAGGGATACCTCCAGCTTAGCCCCACTACTGTTATGAGAGTTCAGGGCAAACTTACATTTGCTCTAAGGACATCAGGCTAGAGGTTCTTGTGTTGGACTCTGGTGTTTCTGCTCCCCTGAACCTTCAGTCGTACAACCCAGACAAATGTTAAGTTGTCTACTCTCTAGCACCTGGGGGAAAATAACTAATTTCTATCCAGGCTTCCCTTTTTTTCTTTCCTTGAAGGTTCCCCTGTTTTGTTCATCTGGGGAACTCCACAGATGTGCAGTGGGTAGCATCCCTGTGTAATGTCCAACTAATAAACCAGCACAGCAACTCAAACTACTTACCTGTATTTTCAGTCTGTACACCCTCAGCTTCTTGTAGAGTCCTACTCCTGTGTTCTGCCATGTTATCCTGACTGCTATCCTAGCCATATATTAATAGACACTTTTATCAGGTGCTTGCATTTCCTAAATGTTTTATAACCAATAAAACATATTAAAACTGAATGGAAAGGGAGAGAGATAAAAAACAAAACCCAAGTCTGTACATATTCCAGAGACAATAAAAATTTGAGGGCAACAGTCATTATAGAAAAGGTAGGTTAAAACCTATCAGACTATGTTCAGGCCAGCCCTGTGTTCAACACTACTGGGTTTTCCCCAGCATTAGTACAGACTATTGCTGATTGAGTGGAATGACAAAGATATGATTTTGAATGTGCCACTGATATTGACACATTCAATTTGAGGTCCTTTTCAAAGGTCAAGTGGTATTCACAACATCACCACAAAAAAGAGGTGTAAGACGCTAGGGGTCGCTATAAATCCTTTAACCCCAACACACAGATATATTGGAGACATGTTAAAAGCACCAAGAAAGTATTTAATCATTTTCTTCTTGTTATAGTGTCCAGAAGCACCTCCACCACAATAAACAAGAAATACTCTATAATAATCATAACAATAAACACTATTCTCTCCTCCACATCTCCCAGTAAGCTCTGTCCTACTCCTCCGGACTACAGTTCACTTGCTGGGTCTTTAGCAGCCCTTTATATAGTGCCCAACCCGAAAGAGCTTCTGTTCTTCCTCCCACATGACATGACTTCCGGGTCAGATGGCTTTTTTCTTCAGCTCGGAAGTACTTCAGGGCTTCTGTCCATATGACTTGGGAGTACTTCCGGGCTCCTCTGGTCCTCTCACAGCTCCTCCTGGCGGCACCCACGGTACCCAACATGGCTAAGAAACTGAACTCCAAGTCCCAGGATGCACTGCGGGAATCCGGGCACCGTTACATTCCAGGGGAGCTACCATCTAGCATTTTGAGGGAGGCAGTATCCAAAAGCAGCTGCCTCCCACATCCTTCCATCCTCAGAACCAGGTTTAGCTGCTGGCCGTCATTCACAATGGAAAATAGCCTGAAAAAAAAGGTCACTTATAATTATTTCCATAATTATTTAAAAAGAAATCTGAACAGTCTCATTAGCAGCTAAAACTAAAACAGTAACATATACTTTACTAAAATAATGGGGATAAAGGTAAATTTAAAAGTTCAGACTGATGGGCCATTCTTATGTTATGAAGTACAGTAATCCCTCCTCGATCGCGGGGGTTGCGTTCCAGAACCAGAAAATCCGCGAAGTAGAAACCATATGTTTGTATGATTATTTTTATATATTTTAAGCCCTTAGAAACTCTCCCACACTGTTTATAAATATTCTCCGCACAGTTATACAGTAAACCCTTGTTTATCGCGGTTAATCCGCTCCAGACAGATAAATGAATTTCCACGAAGTAGGATTCTTTATTTATAAATCTAATATTTTCGCAGTTAGAGCATAGAAAACCTGTTTACGACCTTCTAAATACGTTTTTTAACATTATTAGAGCCCTCTAGACATGAAAAAACACCCTTTAGTCAAAAGTTTAAACTGTGCTCCATGACAAGACAGAGATGACAGTTCTTTCTCACAATTAAAAGAATGCAAACATATCTTCCTCTTCAAAGTGCGCGTAAGGAGCGGAGAATGTCAGTGAGAGAGTAAAGTAAACAATGAAAAATCAATAGGGCTGTTACGCTTTTAAGCATGCAAGCACCGCGATAAAGCAGCGGCAATGAAGGGATCAATGCAAAGGTAGCCTTTCAGCATTTTTACAGGAGCGTCCCTATCTTCTAAGCAAACAGCCTCTGTGCAAAAAGCCCCTCTGCTCACATCTCCTCTGTCAAGCGCAGAGAACGTCAGAGAGAGAGAGAGAGCGCGAGATTAAAGCAAACAATCAAAAAATCAGTAAGTGTGCTTTTGGACGCACCTCGATAAAGCGGCATTTCTTAGAGGAGCGTCTGTATCCACTAGGCAAACAGCTTCTGTGAAAGCAGCACCTCTGCTCACACCCCCTCCGTCAGGCGCAGAGAATGTCAGAGAGGGTGAGATAGAGGCAGAGACAAGCAAACAATCGAGCACCGCTCAGGAGGCATATCTTATAGCATTGAGGAGTTTTAGTTAATATGTAATACGTGCTCTGATTGGGTAGCTTTTAAGCCATCCGCCAATAGCGTCCCTTGTATGAAATCAACTGGGCAAACAAACTGAGGAAGCATGTACCATAAATTAAAAGACCCATTGTCCGCAGAAATCCGCGAATCAGCGAAAAATCCATAATATACATTTACATATGCTTACATATAAAATCCGATAGAGCAAAACCGCGAAAGTCAAAGCGCGATACAGCAAGGGATCACTGTAGATTATTCCAGAATGAGAAGGCGTGTTTAGTATAACATCCCATTATACTCAGAAGAATAAAAAAATCAAGGGTTTTTTTTGGGCAGCACGGTGGCGCAGTGGTAGCGCTGCTGCCTTGCAGTTAGGAGACCTTGGTTTGTTTCCCGGGTCCTCCCTGTGTGGAGTTTTCATGTTCTCCCCATGTCTTCGTGGGTTTCTTCTGGGTATTCCGGTTTCCTTTCATAGTCCAAAGACATGCAGGTTAGGTGCATTGGTGATCCTAAATTGTCGCCTTGTGTGTATATGTGCCCTGCGGTGGGCTGGCGCCCTGCCCGGGGTTTGTTTCCTGTGTTGGCTGGGATTGGCTCCAGCAGACCCCCGTGACCCAGTAGTTAGGATATAGTGGGTTGGATAATGGATGAATAGAAGGTTGTATTTTAATGTAAAAAATTTTCCAAAATTTAGTTTTTATCAGGACCACTTGGGAAACGATGCCCTTAGTCACTGCATTCCAATGATATAATAGCAGAAGAAGAATGGGGAATCAAGTGACAGCTCTCTCCTTATCAGGCCAGAAACAAAAATGTAATTAATAGTGCAAAAATTCACAAACAGCTTTGATTATTAAATTCTTGCTGCATACACATACTGACTAAAAGAACCAGAATCTAAAGAAAACATTTTTTTTTTTTATGAAAGAGATGGAATGCCACAATACTGTGTGAGAAAGGTGAGGTTTAAATAGCAGTGCATTGTTGCCAGGAATGGGTGAAGCATTTGGGAAAAGAGCAACAAGAAGTAAAGTGAAGACAGCAAAAAGGACAGAAAGAGAAAGGTGTGGCAGGACAAACATATATCTAACTTATTATTTTGGACTTCTCCTTATGACCCAGAAAAGGGGTCATGGAAGAACATAATTTTATATTTTGCCTTCATTAAATAAATGTCAGACATAATTTCTAGACACATTCACAAAAAGCAGCTCCCATTTGACTTTATTTGTTCTTTTAGTCAGTAATGCAACAACTCTGATGCAGGTTTAATTTCACTATAAATACTACATGTTCAGTATTATCATTAAGACTCTTTCACAAATATGACCAGATAAATTCAAAAGTTAATCATAACATCAATCCATTGACTTTACTAGGATTTATATGTTCAGACATATGGGGGTGACATTGTAATTTCTATTGTAATAGACATATGCGCATTTGGAAGTTCTACACAAGATAGGATAATAGCAATCCTGAGAGCTGTGTTAAATAATCTGTAACAGTTTAACCCATAACTTATTTTTTGTAAAAGACAATATATTGGTAAACAGTAAGCCTAAAAACAGAATAACAATAGGATACAGTTAAGATCCAAACAGTGGCGCAACTGTATTTGTACCGTCTGAAGCTCAGTTCCACCTCCTTTCCTCACTTCCTTTGATGACGGAAGCAACGACTGTAAAGGAGACAGAACATAGCCTTGTCTGGTCGTAACCTGGCTAAAAACTTTACTTCTTTATTTTGGAATCTATATAATTTTTTTTCAAATAACTAACTTTGGAAAAACCAAATGTTTATTAAACCATAGTGTCAGACTTCAATATGCACATGTTATTGTTAGAGTAACCTACACCTGGTTCACTCAAATGATTGAATGTGTATCTTAGTTTTCTGACATTGTTAACTTCAAGACTTCAAAATTAGAATTTAAATCTCCACCAGGGACTTCTTTGCAATTTGTGCTACAACTACCAACAAGAACTCCACAACCAATAACTAAGAATATAACTTTGATCAATTCAGTTTTTTCATCACTTGATTGGGATCTGCTGTCTATGAAAGATCTGCTGTCTATGAAAGATCTGCTGTCTAGAACAGCTTTCAGCCCCTAAAGGTCAATTTCTTTCCTTTTAAACTACATAACATTGTCAAGTACTATTTAAAAAACATTTTACGTATCCTACTAGAATATATAAATGCATTCTACTATTGCTTCTACTTTTGAATATAACTCACTGCTACAAAAATATTTAATGAACAGAATGTCATAATTAACTCTTTGATGATTCCCTAGAAAATTTAAAAATGCTCCAGTTTTAAACACATGTTAAATAAAATTGCAAACACCCTGAATGTTACACCATACATACATTTGCTTCCTTGTTGTATTCTTCTCTTATTTTGCACTTTGAAAAATTTTGCCTTATTCCTTTGTCTTGGACACCCTAGCCGTAATTTGGACTCTGATTTTTTAAAATAAATAATTTTATTTTTACTAAAATATCTGCATTAGTGTGGGCTTTTAACAGACTTTATAGAGCAGTGTTAATGCACAGCATTCCTCAGGACAACCTCTGAACTTCAAAAGTCATGCTGCACACGCTCCCTTCCTAGTCGGTGCACAAGTCAGCATGTATCAGACAGTAGTGCATAAAACAAGACAGATTTAAAATATGAACAATCTAGAATGTATACTTATACTTAAAGTTCCAATTTTACCAGATAGTTTTCTTTGAGGTGAAATATATACAGTACATTGCCATAAAAACATAATAGAGACATTTCCACTAGTAGTGGCCTTAAGGAGCAATCTGTATTTGTAAAGATCTATCCTGCTACATAAGTGTGTAGCTAGTAAAAAAAGATATAAATATTTAATTCAAGTTAAGGGTCAGTTAAGGTCTTTGGTGACCACAGATGCGTCATCGTGTCTCCAGCTTTGTCCTAACTCTGTTTGCACATGATAGGTTAAATACTATCAAATTTCATATTTAATTCTTGTTTCCTGAGTCAGAAAGTTTTCCATCTCTATATCACAGCAGTAGTTGTTGCCTGTAGTGCTGTTTAACCATAAAAAATAAAACTGCATGAGAGGAAATTTACAAGGTCTGTATTTCAATTCTTTCCAGAATAACAAAAATAAAAATTCAGTTCCTTTCATGGAATACTATGACAATGCCACGGTGCTATTTCTGCACTCTTTTATTTTGTGGTGCTTTATCCAGCTACCGTTAATCATTGCTAGGCAGCATACATAAATAAAGAAAAATCAGTACGTTTTACACATCCTTCGCCTTTTACTGTTTCAAATTGTTTTATCATATACAGTATGTTGAGCATATACAGTATTAGCTAATTTAACCTTGCATATTCATTATTAAAGTATGCATTGCTATTAAGTCAATTCAGTTACCATCTCTTGTTACATTCTATTTATTTAACACAGTTGCAACTAATCTAGTTAATACTACAACAAAGAGTTGGCTTGTGGCAGGTGTTTGAATTCAGTTTTTCAGTCTACAATATTAAACATATTAAGCACAATAACACGCCTTCAAACAAATACATATGATATTTTACCTAGATGACATTAGCCATCCAGGTGGGCTGGGCCCTGCCCAGGATTTGCTTCTGCCTTGCGCCCTGTGTTGGCTGGGATTGGCTCCAGCACACCCCGTGACCCTGTGTTAGGATATTGCAGGTTGGATAATGACTGACTGACATTAGGCATCCATGACAGAATGGGCAGTTAAAGGTTCCAATGGGAGCAAATACAGTAGTCTGATTAATTACTGTAAATATCCAAAGAAGCTACTGGTATAAAACCTTTAGAACAGGAGTCACCAACTCTGGTCCTGGAGGACCACCGTGGTGGCAGGCTTTCATTGTAACCCTTTTCTTAATGAGTGACCTGTTTTTTCTGTTAATTAATTTCTTTTGAATTAATTAGAATTAACTTGTTCTTAAAGACTCAATCCCCTTAATTGTTTATTTTTCCTTAATTAGCAGCCAAACAAAAATGAGATACAAAACAAGCCAAAACAATTGTGTCCATCATACAATATTTGAAAATAAAGAAAGATGAAGATCTCAGGAATGTCGATCTGATCAGGTCCCCAAAACATTTTAACAGTGCTCTTGGAAAAGAGGACAGCAACAAGCCACAAAATTAAAGAATGGTTTTAATCAACAAGAAGAATTGGCATCTCATTAAGCAGGTGGTTGGAGTGAAACTGGTTGGAATTTGAGACCCTGATTTAGTTGGTCTTCTGTTGGCTCACTCACTTCTTACTTCAGTTCTGTTTGGGTGCCATTTAAGGAAGGAAATGAAGCAATTCAGAGGAACAAATCTTAAAAAAGCAAGTCAATTAAAATGAATTCACAAGAAGTTAATTAGCAGCACAAACAGGGCAGTCATTAAAAAAAGGGTTAGAATGAAAACCTGCAGCCACGGTGGTCCTCCAGGACAAGACTTGGTGACCCCTGCTTTAGAACATTTGCTAAGGACAGAGTTGCAATTGTACTTCATACATTGTATTATTAAAATGCTGAGCACAGTGCAAATTTTATTCCAAGAAAATGTTCTTCTGCCAAGGACCATGACAAACTAAGTAGCAGCTCAGTATTACTTAATGCATGGGTGTTTGGACTTTAAGAAAGCTAGCTACAGAAAGACAACACTTATGTTTTTCTTTTTTTTTGGAGTAAAATCCTTTCCAGGAAATTGACACCTGGAAATTATGTTATAACTGAGAGGGAGTACATTAAACTAGCAAACACTAATGCAAAATAAAGAGGATTAAGTTGGCATAAGCTCAAAAATACACAATGATACAAGAAAGCCTGAGAGGCTGGAAACTGAGACCAGGAAAACACACAAAGCTGAACACAGATACAGTTTAGACTAGAGGCTTTCAACCTTTTTGACTTGTGGACCAAAAGAAGAGTTAAAAAATCTTTGTGGGCCAGGGAGATGGAAAATATAAAACTATAAAACTTATTTATGCTGTATAATTATTTGTCCAGCAAGTAATTGAAGTGCCAGGACTCTCTTTTGAGGTCTGATTTCTTAATAGAGAACAGATTATAGGATCCAGATTTAGTAACACTAGATTTGAGATCTGGTTTGGTCTCCTTGGAGTATCGAGGATCCAGATTTAAGGCTAAGGAAGTTTTCTTGTTAGGTTACAAGTAAACCTAACAGTAGGAAAGATCATTATGTAATTTTTGAAATGTTATTTGAAATGTGTTCACATTTTCTTAAATCATAATTGCGGAGCAGTAAAAATATTCTACAGATCAGCAGTTGGGAAACACTGGTTTAGACAACTATTTTAAATACTATGCCTAAATATCAAAAGGATACAAAAAAGTGATAAGATAGCAAGGGGTAACAGTTTTCTTATCAATGAGAGATTTGAGAGTACAGTATACTACCAGCCTTTGGCATTAAGGTTACCATTTAACCTTTGAGTTTAGTTAATAAACAGAAAACTAAACATGGAAGTTTTCAACTAAATTAATACACGGACATCTTTGTCCAGTGGGCGGCACAGTAGCGCAGTGGTAGCACTGCTGCCTTGCAGTAAGCAGACTTGGGTTCACTTCCCGTGTTCTCCCCTTGTCTGTGTGGGTTTCCTCCAGGTGCTCTGGTTTCCTCCCACGGTCCAAAGGCATGCAGGTTAGGTGCATTGGTGATCCTAAATTGTCCCTAGTGTGTGGCTGGTGCCCTGCCGGGGATTTATTCCTGCCTTGCACCCTATGTTGGCTGGGATTGGCTCCAGCAGACCCCTGTGTTAGGATACAGCGGGTTGGAAAATGATTGACTGACTGACATCTTTTTCCATGTGTATTGAACACATCATCCATGCTTTTGTTTAATTTATATATTCTTAATCTTTGATTGAATGGCTATCTTCTATTTTTTCAAAAGGATCCAAGATGGCTGGAATGGATGTGCCTATGCACTAAATCATATTAAAAATGTTATTCTATCTAATGAGGATTACAGTATTGGCATTACTGACAGAAACATTTATTCTTCCATTTTTTTCATCTTTGCCTGTGCATTTCTATGCTATTTTACTCCTTGGATTTAAGAGAGTACTACAGTATTCTATAAAAGATGTCTGCACGGAAAATGACCAGTGTTAAAGTATCTTTTAAACATTTCCATATCTACACTTTAAGTATTAATTTGACACTGGACATTTTGCTATGTTTAGGTGAAAACTAAAAGAGACATTGTTTTAATAAATCATTCCCCTAGCATTTAATTTGGATTTTTTTAAATTATTTGTTCTCATCATTAACATTTCTTTTTTAATGTACCCAGCTAAGTATTCTTTCATTTCTCTTTTGTGGTCTTTTTACCTTTTTTTCAAAACTTTGGGTTTTTGACTTTTGGTTTTTTGGATTTGTTAGTAGGACTTTCTTTTGATTTTATTTAATAGTTCTTTTTTTTTTAGCTTTTAAAAACTTTGTGCTCTTTTTTGGATTTTGAACATATTAATTCTTGATTACTTTTTAACTTAGATTTGAATTTTTATTCTTTAGTTCCATGTTTTCTGTTATTTTTAACACTAGAATCTCTGACACCTATGAAAAAACTCATAATCCTGGGACACTTTAAATTCCTTTGCACCTCTCCATCAGCGTGTTTTGTTTTGCGAATGTGTCAATCAGCACAAGCAACAAGCAGCCTGCTATTCCTTCCCCCAACAGACAGAGCTGAGTCTGTCGCAAAATTCTCAGATCTAAGGTCTCTTTATCTGGGAGTGAGGTGCCTGGAGTTGTATAGAGTAAATAATATAT
Organism: Polypterus senegalus; assembly: GCF_016835505.1. Taxonomy (NCBI): domain Eukaryota; kingdom Metazoa; phylum Chordata; class Cladistia; order Polypteriformes; family Polypteridae; genus Polypterus; species Polypterus senegalus. Next base: position 81,745,708 of record NC_053162.1, on the reverse strand, counting down.
TGTTATTTGGAACACATGAATTTCATGTGTGTTCCGTGTCTACAACTATCTGTGTAAGTGTAGGATGACTGCTGAACACATAGCTAAAACAGAAACTTTTTCCATGTTATACTAATAATGACATGAATTTTATAATGTGTGAAACCTTTAGTCCAAATATCAAATAAGCATGTGTGCTTTTATTCTAGAATATAATCAAAGAAAAAAAAAAATTTGATTTTAATATTGCTGTTAATGAGTTAACACTGGAATTACCAAAGCCTTACCAAAGAACTATATTGTCTCTTTCTTTCAGGTGTGTAATAGAAAACACAGCATAGAGAGAATTGTGTGCATTGCAACAGGCACACGTCATAAATGTATAAAGGACGGTCCTTGTGTTTGTGTAAACTATTAACATTTGAATTTGGTGACTGCTTATAGAGCTAAACTTTCCTCTCTGTACTATTCTTTCCTCTACATGTCCTGGAGTACAAAAGAAACACCACCATACAGGAGCATGTGGGGACTGGCAAGATCAGGAAAAAAAAAAAACATGCGGTAACTGATTACAACCGCAAGATGTTATGAGAATGAATATGAATAATATGAATAATGTTGCATCCGTGCCACAATGTTTTCCGAAATGTACTATACAGGTCATAAAATGAATAATTCCAAATATCATACTTACCTATGTCTATGGGTTTTTTTTTGTTAGTGTGACATCATGGATAATAAGGTGCATACTAATTCAGCTTGAACAGGAACACTCAATAAAACTGAATAAAAAAAAAATCAAGTGACGGTGAGATACAAAAAAGGCAGATTCACCAGCGTTTGTGCGTCAGCTTTTATCCATCCAGATCAGAGAATGTCCAGTTCCATTGTCTCAAAACACCACTCACATCTAAAGTTATTCCCAGTTTCAAATAAAGACTAACAGCGTCAGGTCCCTAGGTGGGTGGTGGGACAGTTGTATGTATTATGATCATGACTGAGAGAGTAAAAGTGAAAAAAAAGCTAACTTTTACAAGTACTACAAATGTACAGTGGCTGTTACAGACGCAAACCAAATGTATGTGTTTATTATATAATATTAACAATAAGAGCAGCTCACTACTCAAAACGGTAAATATAAGAGGCAGTCAGGATTGAATTGATTACAAGTCAGCAATTCTTACTGCTAAGCCATAGAAGCTAATGTATCATCCTTGAACCTTTCGTGAAAGTGCTTATTTGATATTTCGAATTCAGGCTTCACACATTATATACAGTAATTTATGCCTACATTTTGTCATTTATTACTAAAATATAAAAAATTTTCTGTTTCAACAATGTGATTATTGTAGAAACGGAACACACATGAAATGCATGTGGTCCAAATTACGATCTATTATTTCCACTCTAAAACTCCAGTACTTCACTCCCAGATAATCAAGGAGTGAGCTGGGAGAACTTTGTGCATGTTCTGCGGTGGTGGGTGGATGGAATAGTAGGCTGCTTACTGCTTGTCTTTATTGGCACATTTACAGGACAAAAGACGCTAACGGAGAGGTGCAAAGGGATTTAAGGTGGGCTGGATTTATGAGTTTTTTCGTAGGTGTTGGTAATTCTAGTGTAAAAAACTCAAGCTCAAATGTCAATTTATAGGATGTTAATATGTATTCTTAAATGGTGTAGAGGTAAGCACTGTTGCCTTTTAACCCAAAGGTTCTGGGTTCGAGGCTGGGCACTCCATGTTTTGAGTAGTGAGCTGCTATTATTATTTTCTATAATATAACAAAAACATACATTTGATTTGAGTCTGTAACACCCGGAGTAAATTTTGGCTACTTGTAAAAGTTAGTGCTTGCTTTTTTATTATTCACTTTTACTCTCTCAGTGACGTTCACATGGTACAACGAACTTGCCTCTCCCTCTCTGAGTTGATGACATGTATCACCATTCTTTTTAGAAGAGCAGCGATGACCACAGTTACTGCTGTGGTTGATGCCTGTTCAGAACTATTTATTGTATTGGCAATCAAAGATACGATGTCCCATGACTGATATCAGACTACCATCCGGCATTTGCACTTTGACAACAAAGACACCAGTGCAAAAAGTGTGAAAAATTGACAGATTTGCTGCGATCTTGGACATCTGGCAACATTTTGTTGAGAACTGTGTTTTGAGTTGCAACTCAGGGCAAAGACTTTCCGAATCTGTGGTCATAAAGTTTATGGAGCCATTTCTGGACAAAGGCAGAACCATAACAACAGCCAGCTTATTCACAGCAGCACAACTCTGCTTGGCACCATAAGTAAAGTGGGAATTCCACCTGTAGCTACTGTCACTTTAGTACATGAGCAATTCGCCATGCTAGTGTTTAGATCTGGCACTGCCATGCTGGAGGTGTATGCGCCCAATAAAAAGAAGCCTTTGATTTCAGTCTGTAACAGCCAGTGTAAAGTTTTGCTACCTGTAAAAGATATAAACAGACACACAAACTCTGGTGAACAATGTCTTCTTGGTATCATGTTGTCACTTTAACTTTTTGTTATTGTTTTATTCTTGAATAAAAGCACACTTGTTTTATTATACTGTGAGACATGCCCGAACACCACCAGACTGACGCCGCATCTTATACACAAGCACATGTTTATCTACAGTTCCGCACAGCACACTTTGCTCCCAGCACCAATCACCCCTACTCTGGGCTTTTCTTTAAATGTCCGTGGGCTGCCTTTTCTCTCTCCACGGGAGCCTCGTCCTGCTCCCACTCTCGACTCTATCTCCCAGACTGTAGGGAGGTGGCCCCTTTTATTTCCACCCAGATGTGCTCCAGGTGCTCAGTCTGATGACACTTATAGGTGTGGCAGAAGTGTCAGGAGATGTGGCGGAAGTAGATGTTTCCTGGGCCCTCTGAGATTCAGGGCGCCCTCTGCCGGTGGCCACGGGCCCCAATGGGCTTGAGCCTCCTTGCTCCTCTTCCCGTGGTCCTCTCCCGATCCAGGGCGGTTGCCCCCTCATGGCCCAGAGGTCCTTCCAGGCATCCCAGCTGAGTCTGGCCCCCAGCCGCTTGTGACAATACCTTTGCAAAAGTGTTTATTTTATATTCCAGTAACCAACTGAATGAGATCAAATCTGTCTCTGCCTCTCTCTCGCACACACACATTCATACATGAAAACGTCACTATTTGAAAATGCTATGCCATTTAAAAATGAGTTGTCACTTGAACATGTTTTTTTTTTCAATCTTGCCTGCACTGCATTTTCAGTACCATGCTACCATAATGTGGAGTACAGTCAAGATCGAAAAAAAACATTACAGTGGCACAAAAGTCATTAAGATGCTTGATCAGAAGTATCATCTACATGTGGTTTAAACTCATGCTATGCCACAAGCATCTTGAGTCTGAAGGGCAGAATAGAGTTTGGGACAAAGATTCACTGGAGGAAAGGCAAAGGAATAGGCAAAGCTAAACAGAAAGAGAAGGAAAGATGAGAGGTAAGATGGGACAATGGCTTCCAGTAGGTTTGGAAAAATGGAAGAGCCACTCCACTATAGATAAAGAGAAAGTTGTAGAAGAACACCAGGTTTTGATGTTGCAATATTTTTGTATATTATATTTTCCCTTTGTATAAGCTACCCTGTATGCTTTATTCATTAAATTAAACATTATTTTTAATTTATGTGGATCTATTGATATTACTTTACATGTAGGAAGGTTTCACAACAAATTTACAACATGCTTCACACAACAGAGCCCTATTGTTAGACATAGCTTTATTCATGATCCTCCGTCTTGGCAGAAAGTGACTTTGGAGCAGCTCACTATGCAGACACAACACAAGACAGAAGTACAGCTGGCTACTGAAAGCATGACACAAAGTCATTCCAATTTTTGGTTTGTTTCATAAGTATCAAGTTTCTAATACAGTCATCCATTTATCACATATTTTTCATCAACTTTAAATCAACAAAGTGAAACGCCCTTCTCATCTCATGTATGTATATATATATATATATATATATACTGTATATATATATATATATATATATATGCAGTATATATATATATATATATACATACATGAGATGAGATATATATACATACATGAGATGAGAAGGGCGTTCAAAACATTATCTGCACTTTTTTTTCACTCTAATTATTAAGAATTTCAAAAACAAATTACTTCACTTTTCTACATAGTCACCTTCCTTTGCGATGCAAATACTGTATCCCAGTGTCGTAGCAACTTTTTAATGCCATCAGCAAAAAATGTTTTGGTTGAGTGGATAGCCACTGATGAAACCCACTGCTTTCACATCAGAGTTCTTTCTTCATTCCTCATGGTTGTGACTGTAGCTGGACATCTGGAGTGCTCTGCATCCTTCACACTAGTATGGCCATTTTTCGAACATTTCAATCCACTGATAGAAAACTCTATGAGAGAGAACTTTATCCCCATACTGAGGTGTATGACAGAACACTGTTCCTCTTGGTGCAATTTATAAGTTTCACAGCCATCTTCACCACAGGGTGGCAACTCTTACACTAAACTGCATATGACACTCTCAGACATGACCAATTACTACTCCTCCCGCCATCACTATTTCCAGTGAAAATACAGAAGTGCAGAAACTTTTTGAACATCCCTCATACATACACACAGACACACACACATCTATATATATATAAAATTCTTTTTGTTTTTGAAATGGAAATTACGTATAACCACGTGAAACGTAAATTACGTATGACCACAGAACATATTATAATACAGGAACTAATCACTTTGTTTGTGGACGCCATTTTTATATCATCTTTACGAATTGTTATTATTTGTGTGAGAGTTATTTTACTGATATTGAAAAGAAGTAAACACAAATACCCCAATCTATCCCATAGAAGTGCGCCCCACGTTGCCCTCTCCCAGCCCACCTCTCTGGACTCCAGCGCTGAGCCGTCCACCGCCAAGTGACTGTTTGCAGAAACTGCCAAATTCTAACATGTTTTTAATTGCCAGTACTTGATAGTAGAAGAGATGAAGAAAACAGCTTTGCGTCTTTCTACTTTTTAACTGCGCCGAGCTGTAGTAGACCGCCTTCAGCGGCGAGGGGTTGTGACAACAAAGTGGACACCGGGAGGCGCGGAATGTCGGACTGCTCCGCTGGGTCAAGAATTTCACAGTTTTAGGCGGCGTCTTCTCTTCTCGCACAGTTTGTGACACTTTGAGTCCCCCTTGGCTCATGGTAGAATGGAAATCTTTGTGAATAAGTGTGATCGGCGCCATTGAAGCAAAACTCTCTTTGCAAATTGCGCTGCATGACTACTTACTGTCCTTTAAGGTTCCTTTTGTGATGAATTCTTTTAAGACAATGGAGGGTTTACTTCTAAAAAGATGTACCAACCTCTTCATGTTAAGTTTTGGACTTGGGAATTGTTTGGACCTTCTGCCCGTTAAGCTTGGAAGGGCAGCGTCCACATTTCTTAGAATAATTTTTCTCTTAAATCACAGGCATGTAGTGCAAGGTTTCAGCCAGAACTTTGCAGGATCGCATATAAAATGTAATTTCTATACCACAGCGGTCGTGTAGCGACTTTCACAAGGGATCTGCTACGGAGAGATGATCCAAATACATTTAAGCTGCTGTTAGTGCTACTTACCTGTTGTGTTATAGCGCCTTTAAAATGTACTTTACCCAAAAACACTCCAGTACTGCTCAATGTATCTTTACTTCTTACATGTTAATGTTTTTTACTGTTTAATAATTTATATACTACATTTTATTTTTTTCCCTTGCACTCAGTGAGCAAAGCCACTGGGTAATCAGCTAGTATATATACTGCTCAAAAGAATTAAAGGAACACTTTTTAATCAGAGTATAGCATAAAGTCAATGAAACTTATCGGATATTAATCTGGTCAGTTAAGTAGCAGAGGGGGTTGTTAATCGGTTTCAGCTGCTGTGGTGTTAATGAAATTAACAACAGATGCACTAGAGGGGCAACAATGAGATGACCCCCAAAACAGGAATGGTTTAACAGGTGGAGGCCACTGACATTTTCCCTCCTCATCTTTTCTGACTGTTTCTTCACTAGTTTTGCATTTGGCTACAGTCAGTGTCACTACTGGTAGCATGAGGCGATACCTGGACCCTACAGAGGTTGCACAGGTAGTCCAACTTCTCCAGGATGGCACATCAATACGTGTCATTGCCAGAAGGTTTGCTGTGTCTCCCTGCACAGTCTCAAGGGCATGGAGGAGATTCTAGGAGACAAGCAGTTACTCTAGGAGAGCTGGAGAGGGCCATAGAAGGTCCATAACCCATCAGCAGGACCAGTATCTGCTCCTTTGGGCAAGGAGGAACAGGATGAGCACTGCCAGAGCCCTACAAAATGACCTCCAGCAGGCCACTGGTGTAAATGCCTCTGACCAAACAACCAGAAAGACTTCATGAGGATGACCCAAAGGCCCCATGTCCTCTAATGGGCCCTGAGCTCACTGCCCAGCAGCATGCAGCTCGATTGGCATTCGCCATAGAATACCAGAATTGGAAGATGCACCACTGGTGCCCTGTGCTTTTTACAGATGAGAGCAGGTTCACCCTGAGCACGTGACAGAAGTGAAAGGGTCTGGAGAAGCCATGGAGAACATTATGCTGCCTGTAACATCATTCAGCATGAGCAGTTTGGTGGTGGGTTAATGATTGTCTGAGGAGGCATATCCATGGAGGGTCACACAGACCGCTACAGGCTTGACAAAGGCACCTTGGCTGCCATTAGGTATCAGGATGAAATCCTTGGACCCATTGTCAGACCCTATGCTGGTACAGTGGCTCCTGGTGCACGACAATTCCTGGCCTCATGTGGTGAGAGTATGCAGGCAGTTCCTGGAGGATGAAGGAATTGATACCATTGACTGGCCACCACACTTTCCTGACCTAAATCCAATAGAACACCTCTGGGACATTATGTTTTGGTCCATCCAATGCCACCAGGTTGCACCTCAGACTGTCCAGGAGCTCAGTGATGCCCTGGTCCAGATCTGGGAGGAGATCCCCCACAACACCATCTATCATCTCATTAGAAGCATGCACCGATGTTGTCACGCATGTATGCAAGAACCCAGGGGCCATACAAAGTGCCGAGTACAATTTTGAGTTGCTGCAATTAAATTTTGGCAAAATGGACTAGCCTGCCACATAATTTTTTCACTCTGATTTTTGGGGCGTCTTTGAATTCAGGGCTCTATAGGTTGATCATTTTCATTTCCATCAAACGATGTGGCATCCTTTCGTTCTTAACACATTACCCAGTCGATATCAGTATAGATATCCAGAAGGATTTCTTTTTCCCATTGAGATCTGATGTGTTTTCAAAGTGTTCCTTTAATTTTTTTGAGCAGTTTATATATATATATATATATATATATATATATATATATATATATATATATATATATATATATATATATATATATATATATTATAACAAGCTTCTAGGTAGGAGAGACACAGAAATACTACACCAAATAAGCAATTTGGGCCCTTAGATAAACAGAAGTTATTATTGTTTTATATTACAGCAGGCAAATTACTCAACCCTTTCTCTGAAATACAAACTTCCCTTCTATTAGCGGGCCTTCAGGAATGTCTCCAAAATGGCAAATGGCAAAGAGCAGAAAAGACATTTCCTCCTATTCCTTCTATGAGTTCATGCATGGCCATAGCAGCTTGCACACCAGCTGCACTTTTTTTTTGTAACAACGTTATTTCAAGAAAGTAACATAATAGACAATCAAGCAGATAAAATCTGCAGAAATAATACAACAAATAATAATAAAATAGAACAACAGGGAAAACAACAGGGAACCCCTACCAGAGAGAAAGAGAGCAAAGCCAAGAGCAAAGGAGGAAAAAAAAGGGGAAAATATCCTTTTACACCAGCTAACCTGTGGTCAACATATCAGAATTTTTTCTTTTTGGTATATAGATTCTTAGGGCTCATGCTGCTCCACTCTTTCTATAATAGTGCAGATTCTCCTTGATTATTACATTAGTACTTTGGTATCCCTAAGTAATCATGGTGCCTTTATTCTCCTTTAGGTCCTTCTGACATAGACTGCTCCTTGCTCTCACCTCAAACTGCTCACCAAACCACAGCACCAGGAACAGGGCTCTTGAGCAATTGGCATGAGGTGTGAAGATCAGGTACAATGCTCTCTAGAGCTACTTTAAAATATACAGTTGCTTAATACAATTGGTGTACACTTCTAAACCAACTAAGTTGCTGCAGACATACTGAATACAGCATATCATACAGGCATACTGTGGAAAAGTAAAGATATGTTCATTTTATTTGACCAAAAATGATAGAATACAAATGCCTTTAACTGTGGTATAAGTGTGGATTCCAGAGGTGATGCATCCAGTATCTCAGAATCAGCATTCCTCCTGGGATTTTCACTTACTATAGTCCATATACAGTAGAGTGTACAGAGAATTGAGTGATGAACAAAAATTATCCTGTGAGTGCCATTTCTGTAGATAAAAAACCTGAAAACACTGTAATTCAAAGCTTAAAAGTACAAATGCACTGAACAGGAAAACAAATTGCAAATGGCCTACACATGCCTTACCCTCAAAGCCAACTGAAATTAATCAAACCAACTTTCCTGTTGCCATCCTGATTATGGAAAAAAATAACAATTCATAGAGATTGTTGTTCAGTTAAGTTTGATGGTAAAATACAATACAATAGTGAAACATGTTCATAGGTTTATATGGCCATTATTGTTGCATGTGTAGAGGACAGAGCAATCAAAATGCATTATGTCGCCACTCTCTGGCATCAAGATTAATGATTATAACTACTTTACCTGGAAACTTCTGTCTGCCTTATCTAAAAAATTTCAAAACGTGTGAAATGTTTTCTAAGTAAGCTAAAGTATACAACCTTTTATGAATTTGTTTCATCACAATTTAATACATAGTCCTCAAGGCCTCCCATTTTTTTCATAGTCATAATTATTCTGAATTATAATCTTTTATGGTGATGATCAATAACATAATAAAACCATATAAAATGTGCCTTATCTCTCTGAAATTTCGAAGGAAAGGCAGTTATAGTAATCAGTCATGACACTAGAGAGTGATACAATGTTGCATGTTGATTAACACATCCAAATAAGAATTTCATTGTACTGTACATTTAACAATAATGACTCTGTATTGCCCCTATAATTTTGGCACCTGTAGTTAAATGATACATAACTGCAAATGGCTGTTAAACTGGTAATGAATATGAAGAAATTCATATTAATGCTACCAATACTTCAAATAATTTGATTCCGTAACTAGTTCATTCAAATAGATTTTGGCCTTACTGTTGTTTTCTGTATGTACAACTATAACGTAAAACACCTTTTTGCAGTGTTCCACTGGTTGTATTTGACTAGACCTGCTTCCTTTTGTTGTGTGTGCTATTGCAGGTGTGTCTTCATCATTAGATTTAACATCTCTTCAAAAAGATAAGCTTCTGTAATATAAGGTGGTTCGCCCCTTTCCTTAGCAAAGGATTTCCACTTCCAGTCTAACCTTATTGTTTTGTAATGCTAACAAAGATGAAAGATGCCATCACATATACAGTATAAAAGCCCAGCTATGTCTGTAAGTAACACTGTAAATACTGTGTTTTTTTCCACCAGAATCCACATATAGGAATTCATCATGTTGCGAGTCAGCTTCCAGTGTAGAAGGGCTCCACAGTGCAACAACTTTGCTGTGCAGAATTACAGTACAGAAGATAACTGATGCCAGCCATAATTGTTACATTGGTGTAGTTGATAAATATGTCACTGATTTCATATCAAATCACTTAGTTGATGGTTAAATGTACATTCATTCATTCACATGGAACAATATATATTATCAAAAATGTTACACAATCTAGATTCATTCAACAAAACAAAATAAAGAGATGGGTTTCCAGTACGGAAATCCTATTTACTTGCCAGTTGTGGGATAGCAAGATGAAATTCATTGAAGTGTTGAGACTACCTCAAATTAAGCGACACAACTTTCTGTGATTAGTCTGTTATGTGTCATGTTTGCAATACATGGAGGTAGGGTTTGTAGTTGTTATGCTTCTTTTTCCTTTGGGTGGTCCTCAGCTATGTCACTATTATCCCTGCTAATAGAAACAATCCCCATAACAGACTCAGCCAGCTAATATGTCTGGCATACTACAAAAATGCAATACTGTACTGTACTGTATATGGAAGAGCAAGTTGGCACAATGGTTAGCTTTACTGTGTCTGAGCTTCAGATCCCCAGATATACAGTAACTCCTAAGCCTAATTGTTCTAGGTTTTCTTCTTTCTTCATGGGTTTTCTGTCACATCCAAAAGACTGCATGATAAGCTGAATGTTGACCCGGGGTAAATGATCGTGATCTGCAAATGGACTGACTTTCCATTCAGGTCCGGATCCTGCCTTGCACTCATTGCTGCTGGAACAGAATCTGGCTTCCTACGATCCTGTAACAGAACAAGATGGTTCAAAAGATAAGTGTATGGAGGGATGATTTATGTAAAATTTGATGATTTGGTGAATGAGGTTGAATCATATTACAGTTAGAAATAACTATTAATACCAAGTTTCAAACCACTGGAAAATAAATAATAGAATAAAAAAAAAGTTTTATTATGTGTAACTCTTAATGTAGCTTTGCAATATTGTAATTAACAAGATGTCTCATGTTATAAGCTGCAGTGAAGAGTCAAAATGTAGATGAATCTTGCCCCTATAACATTTTTAAAATAGGATTTTCATTTGAGCAAGACAACCAATGTAATTCCGACAGATTCAACAATAAAATCACTTTAAAATATGTAATACCTTTGCTGAAGCAAAATCGAGAAACATGCTCAGTCAGGTAGGTTGCAGCAAAGTAAGTCCACTAGGGCCTTCAAATCTAGTAATCCTATTATGCTAGAATGCACTTAATTATAAAACTGTCATTAAAGGCCCTACTGTCTGGTTGGTTGGGTATGATTCAAAGCCAATGCCATTATCTTGCAATAACACATGCTGTTCTTTAAATACGCTCATTGGTTTTTGATAAGGGTGGATTTGGAGAACGATACAGAAACACTGCATTCTCCTGGTCTGAGCTTAGACTAAAGATGCAGTCTTGCTTTTTTACTTAAGACCACCACACTCATGTTTAATTAGATTATGTGCCTTTTTCATTTGAAGGAGCTGTGCCATCTGAGTTAACTTGGATTTTGAAAATATTTTAATATTTTGTGCTACATATTATTGTTAAGTACAAATTCAACCTTATTGTTCTTATTTCAGAGGGTGGGTAGCAAAACACTTAAAAAAAAGGTGTGGCCATGCTATAAATATCCAGCCATCTTAGTACTAAAATCGACAAGGCGTAATGTCCTATCTATACACAAAGCAAATGTGCAGTTTTAAATGTAGAGAGAATCTTGTAAAACATATCACATTATCAGCACAAAGTGGAAAAAGGTAGAGCACCTTCAATCAAATCTGACTCATCTGTAATTATATGAAGTAAATATTAGTTGAAAAAATCTAATTAAATTTACCTTATCAAGAAAGTAAACATACAGGTGCATTCAGTTACTAAGAAAGCTATGTTACGTCTCTAAACTTTGACAAGTTTAAAACATTTTAGTGAAATCTGATCAGTAAAGGATGTGTTTGTTGTGTGCTCCAAAGTGGTGCTGCACAGGGGACCACAAAATAGATTGTGATTAATAACAACTGAACTGTATTAATGATAAAATTCAAAAGTGAAATGTTTAGAAACTACCTACATTTTCTATTTAGGCTTCCAATATGTGTCAATGATACACAAGAAACTGTATATGCATAATTAAAATCAACAATCATAATGAGTACTCATTAGACAAGCATTATATTGTAAGTGCCTGCTCTTTAGCCACTACTGCTTAAAGAGATTCTTTATTCTTCTAAACAAACTAAACAATTTTGCATTTTAAGAACTCCTCAGTTAAAAGAAAAGTATGAAAAAATAATAACTTTATAGACGTATGTGATGAAAAGCAAGCACAAATGTCCAATTCTTTCTTTGAAGCTTTAAAGCTTTTACATGTGTCACCGACACATCTGTGTACTAGTAAACCCCATACAGATTTTGCTGTACCATTCTGCTTAATATTCTAAGATGCATGTGTTAGATGAAATTTTCTTTATACACTCTAAAACACCTGCAGAAATTCCATTTGTAATCAGAACGCACATTTCTCAGCATAGGTATAGTCGTGTGATATTGTTATGCTAGCATCTTTGCTTTTGCTCTTATATCTTTTGAAAAAGTAATTAAGATTTAATAGCACCCATTGCACAGATAATTAAAACCACTTGCCCCCAGAGGGAAAGCTATCCAGTAATTTCTTTATACATGCTGTAATTAAAGATTCCCCTATAGATATTTTAATTTAGGGAAAGAAAAAAAAACACATATCAAGCTTGCATTTCTGTTCTTGTAAAATGCTAGTGATATATTTTGCCATGAATAAGATCCGACTCTTTTCTTGTCTTAGTGACAAATTTTCATTATTCATATTAAGTGAGGAGAAGCAAATCGCCCAACCTTTTCAATTTACTGTATTTATGGAAAGAAGAATGTGATGACTCACACTATTGGTCTGAGGGCTTGATTTAAATAAACACTTCTACTTTGTCCAAGGAAGGTCACATTTAATAACAGCTGTAACTTGAAACTCCACCATGTAAACCTTAAAATATGTTTTTCGCTTAAAATGCCATTTTCTGATATTCAGTATTTTAATTTTGTAGGCTGGTACAGTGGTTGATATGGCTGCCTTACAACTCCAAGGACCTGTGTTCAAATCATGTCCTATGGCTGTGTGGGTAGTTTACATATTCACTCTGTGTCCATTAGTGGCATTTTGGGTATGATAATTCTGAGTCCATACCAGAATTTTCTGTTATATGTGCAGACATTTCAGTTGTTAACGTTTGTCGTGATTCATTTGTATTATTATTGTTTTCCACTATGAAAATGTTTTCAGAACATATCATTCATTGTTATGAAATGAAAAGTCCTGTCATTTTGTTTTTTGCGCTCACAGCAATTTGTGGCATACCACTGTCAATTGTTACGAGCGAACATATAGGAGACAGTTTAAGGGCTTTGGTGATGGTAATTCTCCACTGCTAGAGGGAATGCCACTGTGTGATAACAACCTTTCTTTTCCTTCCTCAGCAGACCAGTAGACTGACAACTCTCTTCCACCAACATCACTTCTGATGTCCACCCATCTGAGCCGCCTCTTCCTGCCTGGTTACCATATGATTGGATGAACTGGCATCTTGCACAGTCGATATAGGACTCGCATCCAAAAAAGACTTGTTTTGCGTATTTCCACATATTTATTTTTGATTATATACCAACTAATTATTTGGGGTTTGCCTAAGGGTGCCCCAAAACTCTGACTGTCTCAGTGTTATTCTTACATATGGCATTATGTCCCATGTGTCAGCAGTTTGATGTCATAGACACCACAGTATTATTCCAGTGTCACACAGGATTCACCGTCTGAGTTTGTGGATACTAACTAATATCTTCTGTGAGTGGCTAGGTTCTTCAGAATTTGTTTCTGGCTTCACATATCCTTTTTTTTTTTGTACTGGATTTTGCTTTGACTGTCTTACAAGCACTTCATAGGTTGGGCAAGGCTAGATTCTTGAGTGGCAATGGGCAATGGGGTGTGTCAATAGAATTTGAGAAAGTTGGTAGAAAATTTCAGAGAAAAAGTGTAAATACAAGCCCCACACAGCAACTGGTGCCTGACTTGGCCTCAGTGATTCTAAAGACTGCAACAATGGATAGCTGAGTGTGACTGAGATTGCAGATACCAAGAGTATATTTAAGGGAATACAGCTTTAGCTATGAATTGACATGATTCTGCCTTCTTTGCACTCAACTTACTAAAGCCGCAATGCAGGGCAGTGGCTGAGTGGTGTTGTGGAATATTGGTTCAAACAAAATAATTACCTTAATCCACATGATAAAATTATCATTTTAGCATTGTGCACAGATGGTCTGATTGTACTTCATATGAAAGGTGGCTGTTTTGTGTTGTGCAGAATTACCTGTACTTCTTATCTCATTTATTTAAATTTAACGATTTTAAGTAGTTGTCCTGCAGATTCAAACTATTGTACTCATTTCATACAAATAGAATAAGCACACAATAAGCCAAACTGGTCCTATTAAAAGTATTCACTTCATAGTAATCAAATGATTTTGAGACTTGTAAGGCCAAATCTGAGTTTGGTGTCCTCTATCAGTGTCAAAACTATTCAAGGTTATGGTAACATTAAAGAGTAGATCTGCTGTGTTAAGTATTAAGTAATTAGATTATACCACTTTCTTATAAAATGCAAGGCAAAAAGTCAATAGATTCATAGATCAAATCCTGGGTGAGTATATTGTTTTCATACGTGTGTTATATTTCATAGCAACGTAGTCTTAAGTATTAAATTATTTTTTTTATGAAGTGATGTGCTTTTATATACAGTATAAAAATGATAATTTCATCACAATTGAATGGTCAAAGTGAGTTCATTAATAAACTTCATATGAAGTGATTTTCTTTTCATGGATAATTGAGAGCAAAAAATTGATTGTCCTTCATCTAGCCTCTTTAGATTTTGTTCCATGTTCTAAATGGATATTGGGAATCCTCTCTGTGACCTTTTCTAGTGTGAATCTCTTAACTGATCTTTGCTAAAGAGACATAATCACTGAAGAAAGTCCCAGAAAATATAAAAAGCCATAAAGAAGTCCCAAGTGGGGTTTAAATATGTTGTAAATTGATTGAATAACTGAAAAAACAGCCACTTGAAAATTGTTCATTGCTGCTATTGGTGTCTATAGAGGTGTGTTAGAGAAAAGCAACCACTGTAAATTTGCCATAAGCTATTAGTCTGTATTTCTAATCATTGCTTATACTGTATACAGTATACGGCATCTCAAGTGCTTGTTTTCATTAAGACCCTATTTGCCCTTTGTCTAAGAGTCTGTAAGTTTTTCTTCATGTAGTGCAGCTTCCTCACACATTAGGTTAATTGGCGATTCTAAAACTATATATGAGTGTACCCAGCAGTAAACTGCATTCCACCCAGGGTTGCTTCTTGCTTTGAACTTGATGTTCCTAAATCGGCACTGGCTCCCTGAATCCCAGGAATGATGTAGTGGATTTGAAAAAGAAATTAATGAATTTGACTCTTTTTATTTTTTATAGATAATGTTTAGATTAGCCTTCGGCAACAGTAGTTGCAAACTAACCAAAACACATTATTTAAAAAATGTTTATTGAGAAATTAAATAGAAAATACCTCACCATCTCTTATTTAATAATGTGGATTAAATGTGCATGCACAAATTACATTAATTTCTTTTTTTTCCCATATAGCATTTAAGACAATAAGAACAATGTCATCCTCCTAGACTTTTAAGTGAACACATTGTCCTTTATAATTTCCCCAGAAGCTGATTGGGCTGTTGCTGTTAATTAATTCAGTGATAAACCATCATTTAAATCACAGACTCAGAGCTTGTGCATGAAAAGAACATGAAGTACAGTAAATTATTATTGCTTCTTTGGCAGACTTTTTTTTCTCAATACACACCATTTCTTTCTTATTAGGAGAGTAGAGAGATGTAACAAATTGCAAATAACAGTTTTACATAAAATATGAGAAGTTTAAAACTGCTCAAAGTAGCAATCTATACACAAGTCCAGGTTAGATGTCCAAAGTTGAACTGAGATATAAAAAAACGGTCCAGGACTGAGTTATTTTATTCCAAACTAAAAAGAACAAGTTGGGAGACATAGCTAATGAAGAAGAAAGATATAGGTCATTGAATGTTGTGAATGAAACAGAAAAAAATAAGTATTAGAGATGGAGTCATCCATGGTAACAAAATTATTCTCAGCTCTAGATAAAGGTGAGTACATGTACACATACATGCGTGTGAATAAGAGGAAGGTCAGTGAAATGGTGAGGATGCAGGGAGTAGAGTTGGTAAAGGTGGATGAGTTCAAATACTTGGGATCAACAGTACAGAGTAACGGGGAGTGTGGAAGAGAGGTGAAAAAAAGAGTGCAGGCAGGGTGGAATGGGAGGAGAAGAGTATCAGGTGTAATTTGTGACAGACGGGTATCAGCAAGAGCAAAAGGGAAGGTCTACAGGACAGTAGTGAGACCAGCTATGTCATATGGGTTGGAGAAGGTGGCACTGACCAGAAAGCAGGAGACAGAGCAGGAGGTGGCAGAGTTAAAGATGTTAAGATTTGTACAGTGTGTGATGAGGATGGACAGGATTAGATATGAGTACATTAGAGGGTCAGCTCAGGTTGGATGGTTTGGAGACAAAGTCACAGATGCGAGTTTGCGTCGATTTGGACATGTGCTGAGGAGAGATGCTCTGTATATTGGGAGAAGGATGTTAATGATAGAGCTGCCCGGCAAGAGGAAAAGAGGAAGGCCTAAGAGAAGGTTTATGGATGTGGTGAGAGAGGACATGCAGGTGATGGGTGTGACAGAGCAAGATGCAGAAGACAGGAAGATATGGAAAAAGATGATCCACTGTGTCAAACCCTAACAGGAGCAGCAGAAAGAAGAAGAAGAAAAAGATTAAGGTGAGTGACTGAAGGGGGTGAAGCTTAAATTCAAGATGATTTTGCATCTGGGCAATGACCAGTTGAAGATTTGTGAAGAGATGTAAAAATCAGTCATTCTGGGTTTTTAGTACAGCAGATCAAATGTATAAAGTCAGAGGTGGGCATCTGTGAATACTCCACGTCAATTCTATAAAAGTCTTGTCGATGTAATTTTTAATTTCCTTTTCTATGTATATTTTTTGGCCTCTTAGACATGCTTTGAAAGATTAACAGAGAGATGCACATAAGATGTCAAGAATAAAATTAGTCTTAATAAAAAACTGTCTGTTAGTGAGGACACCAATTTAACAAAATCATCATCTGAAACTAGCAGAGAATTAAAATGCCAAAAGCCACATTGGTAAAATTAGTCTGCAACTGCTAATTCCATAATAAGTGCAGCATTCCAATAATGATTACAATAGCCTTGCACATGCATGATTGCATGGATGAGGACATATTATTATTTATTAAGAAAGAGTTAATTTATGAGTAACTATAGCAATAGAGGGAAAAATTAATATTGTCTTGAAAATGGTTGAAAGGATTTTCATATTTCAGATATTTTATAAGTTTTTTAAAAATGTTGAATTTTTAGATCAGAATTGGAAGGAATAAATTATATTGAGAAGTATTAATCCATGACTGGATAAAAAAATGCAATTAAGGTTAGCAGTTAATAGAAGTTTGTGAACAGACATGTTAAGCACAGAAAATAATATAGGACAACATTATTGTTGTCCAAGTTGGGGGCATTGTTAAGAAAGTCTGACCAATTGAGTATCCCATAATCTTCTGACTACAATTACATAAAAGCCATTTGGCTCAGCAGTCACCCGAGACATTACAGGGGTATCTGACTTACATGTTAATACCCCTATTCTAGTTGTAGAGTGGATGGTAGTGTAAAAGATTTATCTCAATCATCTTGTCTCCATTCTAAAGTGGCCCCTTAATTGAAGATAACCTATGAACAAAACCTAACTGTAACTTATCCAGGGCTTGAGTCCATGCTCAATTTTAAATCATTCAAGGCTATAATCAATAAGGCTACTTACACCAGAACAAATTACACCTATTTTTCTATTCTTTCTTATAGCCAGAAGTAAAACAAAAGACTATCTTTCCATTTTATATTTTTTCCATTTAAAATTATTTTAAGAAGTGCAATCTCACATTATGTTTTCACCAAAACATCATCAGTAAGACTTCCATGTTGGCATTTTCCAAAATACTG
This sequence comes from Polypterus senegalus, assembly GCF_016835505.1. Classification (NCBI taxonomy): domain Eukaryota; kingdom Metazoa; phylum Chordata; class Cladistia; order Polypteriformes; family Polypteridae; genus Polypterus; species Polypterus senegalus. The sequence continues at coordinate 81,727,752 of NC_053162.1, read as the reverse complement.
GATATGACATCATACAAGACCATACTTACTCTCAGGAAACTAGGACGCAAGCAGAAAGAAGGCAAAAATCAAAAAAACTGAAACAAAGCAAAACACCTCAAAAATGGTGCATATAAAGGAAACAAAGACTCTCCAAAATTCTGACAAGGGCCTTGAGATGACTTTTTGTCCGCAAAAATCCTATTCTTTTGGAATGTAGTATTTCAAAGTACCTTGTGCTGCCTCAAATACTCATTCAGAAATAACATTGTAAAAAATGCAAAAGTCAATTACATTCACACAATATGATTCCTTTCTGTCTGAGGCAGTCAAGAACTTTTTCTTAGTCTTGGGAACCTGCATGCGGATGATAGGTGTACATGGTAATCCGCTAGATATAAAATATCAGTCAGGGCTCGGGACCCTGTATAGCAATCCCCCAGGCAGACACACGGTCCAGTCCCACCCTCCGGAAATGACCCTTTTATCTGCCGCATTCAGGTGTTACGTATATGTCTTGGAAAAAACAGTCTATGGGCTCAAACAAGATAACATGAAAAGTTTCTTCAAGTACTTTGATTAAAAAAGCACAGAAAAATTGTATGGTTGTTTTTTTTTCTTTCTCTTGTCTGGAATTTTATTAATGTAAGAGCTTGATCTTCTGATAGAAGAAGACAAAAGTACGTATTAACTAAGAGAATTTTTTCTTCATGTCTGATGAATACCTAGTGTTATTATTTTTTGCAGTGGCAGAGACACAGAATTATAGTTAAAAATAAAGACAGGATGTTTTGACAAAAGACACAGAAACATGAAACATGTTATGTTTACAGTAAGGGCCACACACAATTCACTATTATGGTGTCAAGCTTGAAAATTACAACATTCTGGAAGTCAAAGCTAGAAGGGGAAAACCAGAATCTTATTCAGGGGTCTACTGGGACCAAAAAACTGGTAGTCAGAAAAGACCAGACATCTTCATTAAGGGGAAAACCAGAATATAAGTCAGGGACTTGCCAGGATAAGAATTGCAAAAACATTTATTGAAACATGGCAACCAAAGCAAATTTAGATTGGCAAGCTGTGTAAATAAATTTACTGCTTCAGTGAAGGGAGAGGCAGGCAGATGGGTCAGACATCTAAGGCACCTTACACCTAGTTGGGTTGGCTAACTGCACAGACTAACAAGAATTAGCAGCTACTAATTAATGAAAAGTCAGCATGCTGCATGGACATAAGTCTTAGCAGCGGTTAACAGCCTGACAATGCTAACAAGATGAAGAGAATGCTGGTGGGAATGTGTTCACTAGCATCTCCGACAGACGCAGACAAAGAACCACTGGTAAGCCAATCGCCTGGCTGATGAAACTGGACAGCTGCAATCCAGACACCTACACGATGCCTTAGAAACTGGATGAGCGCCACGTAACGTGATGTGCATGTTCTCCAGGAGCCAAAACACAAATCGGGTCACAGCTGCTAAAAATTAGCCACAAGGCAGGCGGCCTGACTGGACAGAAACCAAAACCAAAATAAAATCCATACGCTAGTTATTTCCCATAGTCTTCACTTGGTCTGAAACTGCAAGTCTCCAGCACTAGATAGATAGATAGATACTTTAAAAACAAAAGGTACAAATTTTTTTTTTTGAGAAAAGTACTAGCGTTATTCCCCTACTATCCCCTCAACTTGTAACATGCTGTTTATTAATTCACTCTTGGGTACAAATAAAAGGCTGTTAGTGCATACAAATGCATAGAAATGGAGTTTCGGCAGAATAGCATGTATACAAAGTAATCCTGACAACATTATGGACACTGGATGCTACGAACACCGACACACAACACAGTAAGGTAGAGTGAGCCAGGGCTCAGGGAGAGAATACCTCGAAAGAGAAGACAGAGGGAAAATGTTCTTAAGGAGAAGGGGAAAAGAAAAAGAGAGAACATTTGTAGAAGATTCTGCAGAAACAGAAGACAAGCAAAGAGAACGTGACAGGTAACTGCAGAAGTAAATGGAGAATAAAGTAGAATACAGAGCACAACACCTCCTCCACCCAAATGTTTACAGCTGAGAGAAGTATGAGAAATCTTGTATCAAACAATTTGTGTTTTAGAGCTCAATGAATGGGAGGAACTTTTCAGAAGACATATAAGCAGTAAGGAAGCTACTTTATATGGATTAAAAATTAGGAGAGATGAAGACCATTCTGGGAGGAACATTGAAGAATTTATTGTCATTGTGGCAGTACAATGAAATTGTAAAAGTGACATCTGTAAACAGTGCAAGTACAGCAAACTACAACAAATAAATAATATTGTAGCGGGGCTACATAGTAGTAATAGTGTTGTCAATGTTTGTACTGAGTGTGTTTTGTTTCCATCGTCCTGTTTGCTGTTTATCATGTGTGCGTCAGTGAATGTTGTCCCCATAAATACAGAGGGGATGAATGATGGAGGGAGACCGCAGCCCCAAGATGGAAAACACCTGTTTACAATCAATCAATTACATCCAGCTCATTACTATATAAACAATCAGGGAAGAACAGAGGAAGGAGGAAGGAGAAAGATGGAGATTACATTTCGCTTACAATGAACCACCAGCACCTGCTATTTTTCCACATCACGCTTTGGGATCCTGTTTGTTTCTCATTCTGCTGGACTTGCATCAATTCAATCATCACCAGAGTCACCGGGGTTGGTCTACATTATCGACCACACGCCGAGGATTCACGGTGAGGTTGCTCCATTTTTTCTGGGAAATTCAAACACATCACTTATCTGTTGGCCAGTCATCCGTATTCAGGACAGTTGTATACTCGGACTCAAGTTCACCATCATTGGCTTTTTCCGTATTCATTCATCTTTATTTTGTGTTTGTTATATGTTGCTGGAACAAGGGAGGGTTTTTTTTTTATTATATATATGGTGTTGTCACATTGTTGGTTTGGTGGAGGGATATATATATATATATATATATATATATATATATATATTTTGTGTGAAAGTTGCATTTTTTTGTTTCATTTAATATATTTATCCACCAATTTTTACATCTGCTTTTGTGTGCTTATGTTTAAACCGTCGATTGTGGGGAAGATTGTATTTGTTAGAGGTACGGCTTGATTTTATAAGATTCATCTCAGGTCTTGGAAGTGTAGCTGCCGGCTGGGTAAAGGGGTCGGACGTTACAATATAAAAGCATGCATCCAATGACAAATTAATACATCTCTATATATATAAAATCCAATGTCTGTCTGCTTTTCACAAGAGAACTACTTAACAGATTTAGATTGGTTTTTTTTCTAGAATTTGCTTGAACATTCCGGTTGATTTTGCAACTTCTCTCATTGTGCTAAGAATTACAGTTCACTTGCAGGACTGATACTCATGCTAATGCAAGACAGAGGGTGCGGGCTGAGGGGAACATTTGTAGAAGATTCTGCTGAAGAATAGGACAAGCAAAAAGAACATGACAGCTAACTGCAGAAGTAAATGGAGAATAAAGTGGAATACAGAGCACAACACCTCCTCCACCCAAATGTCTAAGGCTGTTAGAAGTACGAGAAAATCTTGCATCAAACTATTTGTGTTGTAGAGTTCAATGAATGGGAGGAAGTTTTCAGAACAGAAAAAATCAACACATATAAGCAGTAAGGAAGCCACTTTAGATGGATAAAAATTTGGAGAGATGAAGGCCATTCTGGGAGGAACATGGAGCATCTTATACTGTAGAAGAGAGATGGAAAGAATTACTGGGAAATAGTCATGACAAATAAAAAGTACACTCAACAACAGATAGGTCCAGCTGTCCATCTGTGTCATGAACCCACTTATTTTAATTATGATGTTAATTCACTACCCCTGGAATATTAAAGCTGCAATCAGAAAGTTACTTCATGAGCTGCTAATGCTGCTAATAAGCAAACCCAGTTCCACTAGAAGTGGTTTGTTAAATTGTTAACTAGAAAAATGCTGTAGGCTAAGTGTACAACAATGTATCTGCTGTTATGGCCTCATCAAAATAATAAGCAGCAGCCATTGTACTGAATGCAAATTACATTAGCCAAGGTCTGCAGTAACTTCTAAAAGTAAAATATTTTCTTCATTGTTATTTTAATTTTGAACTTCCCTATTCACTTTAAGAACACTACAGAGAAGTTAAGGTTTGACTTACAGATAGACAGATAGATACTTTATTAATCCCAAGGAGAAATTCACAATAATGAATTATAATGTGGTGATGTGATGTACTTACTAGATTAAGCGATACTTTTCACATTTGGTCCCATTGAGGGAATCATGTCATGTCCTTTGGATGATGCTCATTTCCATACTCATCCTGAGGTGTTTTTTCTTACTCAGTTTTCTATTGATTTTGACACTTTTTGTTAAATTATTGACCTTTATTCACTATATTTTGTTCACTAAGTTTAGCCCTTAGATTCTGTTTGGGTCAATTTTGGACACAATTTTAACTTTATTTTAGTGAGAACATGGTGCATGTCATCTTTGCAGCCGAAACTTTAATGTCTTTTTCCAAAATCAGCCAATGTTTACAATAATGTAAACATAGCCAAGTTTAATATTATTGTCTAAGTGCTACACATTTCTGAGCAAATTTTCTGTCCTTTCCAATTGAGCCTGAATTAGGCTTCCCGGGAAGGATAAATCAAGAAAAATGTAAAGTCAAGGGAAACTATTGGAACAGAAAAGTGTACCATATGTTATCTAAATTTGGAAGAGTCAAGTTGTACCTCAAAACTCTGGACCATGAAACTGGAGACCTTGTAACTATCACAAGACCTGACTTGGTTCCCATAGTGGCAGACACCTAGCCTGCTAAGTACTGGCCATTACTGGCCAGGCATGCAAATATTTCATACCTGAACCTACCCACCCAGACAACACAACAACAAAAACCAGTCAATTCCCAATACAAAGGTTATGCAGGGTGGTGGAGTCTACAGATATGTCATACTCTAAGTGCCTATACAATCATTGTTGCTATATCTGCCTACCATATTCTATAACATAGTTGATGTTTCCATGTATAACTTCTTTATGATATGTAGTGAGCTAAACCCCTCCTGGAAATAAAGCAAGAGAAACCAGAGGAGGTAGATTTTGAAGGAGCATGGAAGGATATTAGTGACTCCACTCATGGAAAAACAGTAGCAAATTCCCCATGCATCACCCTCTGCATTATTTGTAAGCACTTCATAAGAGTCTAACCGTGAGCAAGCTGAAGTCACACAGAAAGGCACTTCAACGTGAGAGAAAGGAAGAGAAAACACAACCAGAAAATCATAAATCAAAAATTGCAGTAAGTGTGGAGAATATATTTGACATATTCAAAGTGTCCAGTGATTCCCATGCTTGCAAACAGTAGACATTTTATAAGTGAGACTGCATGCAGCAACTCTTTTGTTGATTAATTGGTTGAAATGTTTGTGTGGTTTGATATTGCACTATTGTAATTCTTCCAAAAATTCAAAAATGTTCTTTCCATCTTTTTAACTTATTTCTAGGTAGATATAGTAGGGTAAGGTCAAAAAAGATCCTGTCTATACAGTCAAGGTTTTGCTTGAAATTTGGATTTTTATTTAGAGATTTCCCATTTGTTTTGCAGGGTGGAGTGGTAGCTCTGAGGCTAGGGATCTGCACTGGCAATCGGAAGGTTGCTGGTTCGAATCCTGTAAATGTCAAATGGGACTCTACTCTGTTGGGCCCTGGAGCAAAGCCCTTAACTTGCAATTGCTGACCACTTTGAGTAGTGAGAAAAGCACTATATAAATGCAAAGAATTATTATTTTCAACTTGGCTGTTAAAAAACCGTCATAGTCTTGTCCTAAGTTCCTTACAAAAAAAGTCAACAAAATTGAGTAAACATCAGTCTTGGGGACTATTTAGAAACAGGTTTTACAGAACAAGTTTACAAAATTAATTATCACAAGTGAAAAACTCAAAACATATACATGCTAGTTACACTTTCTTAGTTACAAGAGCCTGTCAAAGCTATTATCAATTAGACAGAAATTCATAGGTTGGCAACTCGTTCCACCAGCTAGGAACTACACATAAAAAGCCTTGATTGAGATCTGATGCCATGCACAGATGGCATCATCAAACACTGTCCATCAGCAGAAAATGAGTGGGCGAGGAGGAAGGAAGAAAGGAAGGAAGCCCTTATTGTTATTTTACCAGTACAATGAAATTGTAAAAGTGACATCTGTAACAAAGTGCAAGTACAACAAACAGCAACAAATAAATAATATAAAAGCATGCATCCAATGACAAATAAATATATCTATCCACCCATCCATTTTCCAACCCACTGAATCCGAACACAGGGTCACGCTGGAGCCAATCCCAGCCAACACAGGGCAGGAACCAATCCCAGGCAGGGTGCCAACCCACCGTGGACACACACAAACACTAGGGCCAATTTAGAATTGTCAATCCACCTAACCTGCATGTCTTTGGACTGTGGGAGGAAACCCACGCAGACATGCAAACTCCACGCAGGGAGGACCCGGGAAGCGAACCCGGGTCTCCTAACTGCAAGGCAGCAGTGCTACCACTGCACCACCATGCCACCCTAAATACATCTATATATATATTAAATCCAACATCTGTCTGTATGTATGTCTCCGCTTTTCACAAGAGAACTACTAAACGGATTTAGATTGGGGTTTTTTCTGGAATTTGCTTGAACATTTCGGTTGATTTTGCGACTTCTCTCATGGTGCTAAGAATTACAGTCCATTTGCAGTAGCGATATATTCAAGCTAATTCGAGAAAGAGGATGTGGGCCGAGGGGAGCGGGAAGCATGACATCAGGAGTGGGGAGCAGGGCAGGGCCCTCCTCACTGTCCTGTTTCACTACTATGTGGGTGGAGCTGTGGGGGATGGCTACTACATAAATAAATAAAGAAAGGAAGTTATAATTCAGTAAAGTAATCATTGTACACACAGAGGGAAAAAATCAAACAGTTTTATGAGTTTTTAGAATTTAAAATTCATTTCCACTTTCTGGAGAAGTCTCAAGAAATGCAGTCACTGCTGGGACTTCTTGACCACCACCGGTGTGTTTGCTGTCCAGGACAGGTGCTCAAAAATGTAAGTTCCCAGGACCTTAAAGGAGGTGACTCCCTCCACCAGGTCCCTGTTGATTTATAGAGGGTCTGGCTCTGCCCTTTGCCTCCTGATGTCAATGGACATATCTTTAGTTTTGCAGATGTTGAGTGAGAAATTGTTTCAGGAGCACTACACTTTTGTTTCAGGAGCTTCTGCACATCATTCCTGTATGCTGACTCATCATCACCAGTTACCACTATATCCTGTGGTATGTTGTGAGTCTGTTGGTAACTGCTTGTAATGTCCATATGGCATCATAATCCAATATTAAGCAAGTCTGTATGACTATACCAATCCATCTTAGCACACCTTTCACATATTACATACACATACATTAATACAACCAAGCACGCTGCCATTCCGAATTTAGGGAGTATAGGACCTAACAGCTGTCTCTATATACATTGGTGCTGACCCACTGACTACCCTGTAAGCAAGCATCAAGGAGTTGAACTTAATGCATGCTGCTGCAGGGAACCAGTTTAATGATCCAAAAAAAAGGAGTGAGATGCATGTTCTTCGGCTGGTTGAACACCAGATTTGCCACTGCATTTTGAATCAGAGAGTTGCAGTAGTCCAAACATGACAAGACCAAAATCTAGAGCAGTAGTTGTGCTGTATACTTTGTCAGACATGGTCTGGTCTTACAGATATTGTATAGTGTTAATCTGCAAAACTAAGAGATAGTTGTACCCAAGTCTAGACCATGGGTCTCCAACCTTTTTTCCCTTGACAGCTACTTTTACAAAATAAAAATGGCCGAGAGCTACTCATGTTTTCTAACGTTTATTCTCATAGCTTATTTCAACCCAAACAAACTGAATAAGCTTGTATTGCCTGGAACATTTACAAAATGTTGGTGTCCACAACTCACATTTTGCATTAAAACATTACAAAAAATATTTAGTTCACCTGCAAGTGCATTTTGAATGTCTGTATGCATTTTCTAGTGTATCTCACACTACTGAATTAAAACATGAATGCTGTCAAAACAAAACAATGCAATCACAAATACACAGATATTACTTATTCAATTGTCATTTTGCTCCATGTCACTGTTTCACTTCACAAGTCCAGTTGCTTGTGTGATGTGTTTTTTAGTTAGTCAGATGACTGGCACTGCATGGAGTCAACGAGAGAGGTGTATGGTGGAATGTATCCACTTAGGTTCACTCTTATGGAGTCATTTACATGTTCATCTGTCAGTCTTGTTCTGAACTTTGATTTCATGACATTCATGTCAGAAAAGGCAGAACCACAGAGATATTTAGCCCCAAACAAAGCAGACATTTTCAGAGCTGCTTGGTGAAGATTCTTATAGTTATCTGGCTCTACTAAGCTCCAGAAATGCTGAGAATGCTGTTGAGACTTTAGCTACACATTTTTTGAAGGTTTACTAATATATAATATATAAAATCCAATTTCTGTCTGTCTGTATGAATATCCACTTTTCAGGAGAGAACTACTTTAACGGATTTAGATCATTTTTAATCTATAATTTGCTGGAACATTCCGGTTGAACTTGCGATTTCCCTCATTTCACTATGTATCATAGTTCACTTGCAGTACCGATTTATTAGAGCAATCCCAGTGAGACGGAGCGGGCCGAGGGGAGGGGCCTATCTCACTCACTCAGCTTCGGGGAGTGTTCCTTCACTCCGCTTAGTTAGAGAACGAGAAAACAATTGAATTCAACTTTGTTTGATATTTAAAATAAAGTGTTACTTAGGTCTTGATGAGTTTGAGTCCGGATATTCTCTTAAGTGTATGCCACATTGAAAAGATAGATTGCAATTCAGACTGTAGATCATGATTTTGTGTTAAAAGGATCATGATATGATTTTTTGAAAAGATCGCCCAGTTCTCGGAGACTAGTATACCTGTCACTGTATCCCTTCCAGTGGAATGACGGGTATGAGAAAAATTGAAGTTGGAAAACCTTGCTGTCACTTTTATTGCATTTCATGGAAAGATCTAACTTGGAATGCACTCTGGGTGGCATATGATGAAATAAAGTCTGCTTTGTTAACTGCAGACTGACAGTTCCACTGGCCAAAAGAAAAGACAGTCTCTCAAGGGGTGCCTTGATAAAGCAGTCGAAGATTTCTGGCATTACACCCTCTCCTGTTAGTGGGACAAGAGAACGTCTGGTATTAATCACTGAAATGTATTCAGAACACATGCTGAGGAACAAAAGAGTAGAGAAGCAGTGTATTTGGCTGAATAAGAGTATATACTGCTTTGGTCAGTGGACTTGTGTCATTACACAAGGAGGGCTGATGTTTCTGTGACAGCACCATAGAAATCTTACATGTTTAGCAGCTGATTGAACACAGCCACGAGTATGGTGATAATAAGCTAGACAATGGAGAGGATGGCACATGAGAAAGGACAGAAACTGGTCAGCAAGCCATTAAAAAAGGTAGATTAATCAGTATATTAAGCACAGATTTATAGTCATGTGTCAATTTACAACTGATCGAGTTGAGGCCATTCATAATTATGGCTAATGTTCCATCTAATTTTTTTTTTTTTTGGTTGAGTGGGTGTGAATTATAGATGAGTTGGTTTATTCCTTTTATGGCCAGCTTGGTCAGTCCCACTGCGCTATATGAGCTTTCCCCTCTGAAATATTGATCGATCACTTCGAACCACCAAGAAATGAATGATGATTTGTTAACCTTTGATATAACAAACACAGTGAAGCACCAACATGTCAGTAATGAGTGCATCCCCATGAAGTATCGCTTGTTCGCTGCATGCCCCCCCAGACTGCAGCAGGTAAGGGAGAATAACCAGCATGATGAGTGGCATTTCAAAAGTGCTGCACCACACCCTGTAAAAAGGCCACCAATGGTCAAATATTGGTTTGTGCCACTCTGTACTAGCAGTCAAAGTATGTGTACCAGTTACCCACAACTGACTCACAGAGCCTCAGTTACGATGACCTGTACTCTTTTTGATTGACATATGGCCAAATGAGTGGTCCCAAATGGAGCTGTAAGTTGCTGCATGACTGTATATAGTAAATACAAATAAAAACCTCATAACAACACAAAATTATAACAATGCTATATACAAATTACTAGTCAAAACTAGTCCAGAACCAACAGCATACAATCAGAAAGCAATATTATGTCAAGAGGTCAACCTGATAGCAAGCATTAGTCAATGTCAAGCAATGACTTCTGAATATGTGAGCTTCCAAAATTTGAACATTGACTGATTTGTATTGATACTGCTTTCACTGATGCTTTAGGCATCAGAACAACAATACTGTAACACCTTCACACCAACTCAAATGTGTGAATTCATGTCTAGGCCTATATCTGGTATGTTGTTGATTTGTATGATTATGTTCATATTGATAAATGCTGAACATCTGTGAAAATGAGAGTGTAAGCAACATGTTCGAATTTGTTCATCTGGTTTTGTAAATGTGGTCTCAAAACTGACATTAAATTAACATTTTTTGCTATAAAGCCTGGGAAATATTACCATCATTTTACTGAAGCATGTATTTTTTGCTGCCATTTAAGGAATATTTTAATAAAAGCTTTGGATCAGCTAACTAGCAATAATAATGCAGATCCCCTCCTTGCTGTCAGACTTTCTCCACAGAGGTTAGTTTTCTTATTTCAAATATTAATTTTTGGCAACAGTAGTTTTTCTTGCTTAGCATATAGTGTTCAGAGTTTTAGAATGTCATTTTACAAATTTTAATCCAGTATTCTCAGTATGAGGTGCACCAGGATTTTATCATGTTACAAGAAACCGGTTCAAATGTTAATAATCGCTAACTTGAAGAAGCAGACCCATCCATCCTTACATTTTGTGCAGCTACTTTTTTCTATTTTAAGGTTTAGAAGAGATGGAAAATATCCTTGCTATATTCGGCAGTATTTAGAAGTAAGCTGTAGATCGAGCAACAATTTATTTCATAGCAAACTCAAGAACATATCTACTCAGGCTCTGAGGATGTGTACTACTGTATACAAAAATAAACTGAATTGAATTGAAGTTATCCATAACATGCTAAATTAAATTTACCAGTTTAGAAAAAACTTACCGTATATCTTTGGGATATGGAGATAAGTCAAGTCACTTGCAAAAATCAGTGAGAAAACCTGAAAACTTTACACAGACCATGACATAACCCTAACCCTAATTCCAGAAGCAGCAAACTCAGACATAATGTCTACCATTTGGTTGTTAGCAAAATTTAATTGTTTTCTATATAAAGTCCCAAATAAGTTATCCACCTCAAAATACTTGAAATAGTAATATAACAAGCCAGGTTTATAATCAGTACACATCTTTGAAACATTCCTTCTCATAACTCCTTGTCTCTTTTAATGTAAACTAAGCAAAAACATCTAATTGTTCAAAGGAATAAATTTACAGACATACATTGCACATGGGCTAATAAACCCTGTAGGCTTTCACTCCATGGGACTCTCTGACATTAAAGATACCCTCCCTGTTCTTGAGATCAAGTTATTTTATTCTTTAATCATGTCCAACTGTCAATTGTCTTTCTTGCCAGCCTGTTCATATTGACTTATTTGTTCTCTCTGAAGAGGTTGGTGATGATTTGTTCGTGAATCTGACTATTACTGATTGTAATATTTGTTTCACATTTTTATTAAGATACCATCTTACTCTAAGGCTAAGTCCTAAAGTACCTTTAACTAGGCTGGTAAATTTGGTACAAATTACATTTCCGATTATATATGACTAATATATCTGGTTGTACAATTCTATACTCAACTATGTCCATGTGTCCTAATGGTTTTCAAAAGTAGCCCATGGTTAAAGACCTGTCATCAATTTGTGGTTCAGAAGTTAACTTTTTATTAAAATTAAGATATTTGATAAATCACAGAAGACCATTCAGTCCTTCAAGCTTGTTTGTTTAGCTAATAGCTAAGCTGCCCCAACATTTCATCCAGACTTCTTTAAGGTTGTCGGGGTTTTTGCTTTAAGTACATGGCTCAGAACTTTGTTCCAGATTCCCACAACTTTTTGCTTAAATAAGTAAATCCTGGTTTCAGTCCTAAATGCACTTCCCCTTATTTTTCACTTGTGTCCTTGAGTGCATGATGTGTCTGAAAGAATTCTACCAGATCTACTTTATCAATGCTTCTGAGGAATTTAAAATTCTGCATTAGGTCTCCCCGCAGTCTCCTCTGCTTGAGGCTGAACAGGTTTAATTCTCTGAATCTATCAGATTAGGACATGTCCTTAACTTCTGGAATGCACCTGGTTAATCTCTGCACAGCTTCAAGTGCTGCTATGTCATTTTCTGTAGCATCAGAACTCCAGATAATATACTATCTCTGCATACAATATATATCTTTGTACTAAACAATACATTTACAAAAATGTGAATTTGGTATGGTCAGTCTGTCCCTAAGGCTTCAGAAATTGCCGCTGCTGTGGAAAATATCCTACTTTGTTTCTGTTCCAAAGAAGGTGGGTGCCTCTTCACCTAATGAGTATAGAGCAGTGGCACGTACGTGACAGGCTGGTCCTGGACTATATGAATCCTTGTGTGGTAGACCACCTGAACCTACTGCAGTTTTCTTATCGGACAAAGATTGGACTGGAGGATGCAATTATCTTATTTTCACCTGGAGAAAGCTGGCAGAACTGTGAGGATTATGTGTGTTTTTATATTTGTCCAGCGCCTTCAGTACCATTCAACCATCCCTGTTAAGGGGTAAACTGAGAGATATGCAGGTGGATGGGTCTGTGGTGTCCTGGATAATGAACTACCTGTTGGCCAGACCGCAGTTTGCGACACTCAAGGATTTCTGGTAGACTTTAAATATAACACAAAGTCATGGCACTTGCAGAAATCCTTAGGTGATTCTGCACTTATGAGGTGTATTGATAAGAGGGATGAGACAGAGTATAGGAGTCAGATGAAGTTTGTTTCTTGGTGCAAAAAGAATTATTTCCATCTTAACATCAGCAGAACCAAGGAAATAGTTATTGACTTTTTCCGCAAAAAAAAAAAGCCTCTGTGTCTAGTCACTATTGAAGGAATGGATATACAGGTGGTCCACAAGTATTTGAGGGTCACATTAATGACGGGCTGGATTGGTTTTGAAACACAGGGCAAATATATAAAAAATGGCAGAGGATACTATGGTATACTTAGGTTACTGTGCCCCTTTAACGTGGAAAGTCACATCCTTCACATCTTATATAACTCTGTGATGGCCAGTGCAATGTTCTATGCTATGGTGTGCTGGGCTGGTAGCCTACTTCAAGACAGGCCCACCAAATCAACAATCCAATTAAAAAGGCAAGCTTAGTTATAGGACACACTCTGGACCCCCTGGAGGTCATATCAAAGGGGAGAATTAAAACCAAAACCAGTGCCATTATGAATAATGTTGCAAATCCTCTCTCAGATACACAAACATTGAGTACTTTCAGCAAACAAATTACTCAGCAGAAGTGTGTCAAGAAACTCTGCTGGGGCAGATACCATTAGCCAAGTGTCAGTCAAGTCAGAAGTTTTATTTTTAATTTTCTTGTTTGTTCAGACCAAAGTGTATCTGTATATTTATTGATTTATACACCTATTTATGTATTTAATTATTTAAAGAGCTTCTGTAAAAAGCCAATTTTTCCCTTGAGATAAATAAAGTTCTATCTATCTATCTATCTATCTATCTATCTATCTATCTATCTATCTATCTATCTATCTATCTATCTATGATTCCTGTCTTTCAGTTTCTCTACTGTATATATAAACTTCTTTGTTCAATTTTGTTAATCCTGTCATGACAGTTAATTCCCTAATGTAGAAATATGTTTTGATGCATGGAAGAAAGAACAGTAGGACAAAGGAGCAGCACAAGACTGTTGAAGATTTAGAGGCGTAAATTTGAATATAAGAGACATGGAAACTTTTATTAAAGTCAGTAATTGTGTAAACGTGTGATCTGCATGTATTAACCAAATTTGATCAAAATATGGCATGAAACAAACATGACACATTGCCTACCTTTTTTACGTTTTTCAATTGCTGACAAGTCATGTGAATTGATCCTTTGCAATACAATAAAATACAATATTGCAGTTTTAATGGATTATTCGATTATTTCATTACTGGCATAGTGAAATGCTCATTTATTAATATGGGCTTTATGTTACAATGGTAAGTAAGTCTGCCTGTTTTGATCATGTTGTGCATTTATGTATCACCATTCATTGGATATGGTTTGTACTCCTCTTTCTTTGTGCGGTATTTTTTTCCTCATGCATGAGTGGATGTTAACCACATTTCCACTGCAATTACTGGCTAAGAATAACCTATTCCACTGTCATGAGAATTGTACATTGTACAAAAAACCATTTTAATGTACACACAAGTATTAATGCAGGTTTGCATGGCCCCATAATGTGATAGGTTTCAAGGGGGTGGCACTAATGAAGAGAAGGAATCACATAGCATGACAGTTGCAGTCAAAATATAGAGCCTTTTTTTTAACAATGTTCGCAAACAACTTAAACTAAAATTTTGACAACATATTTTCAACCATCCAAAGAGGCATTTAGACTTAGTAAAATATCCAGAGGTGCTTGTCAAAAGTTGTATTGCACTGAACATGGCTTAGAAAAAGGATAAATAGCTAAATATTTTTTGTAAACCAACTACACTTTCTGTTAATGTTAACAATCTCTGTCCACTGACAAGTGACTTTTTAAACAACTTTACCATGATTAAACTGCACAATATTTAAACTAATAAATAATAACAATAAAATAAATAATAGTGCAACTTCCAGTAATAATACTATTACTTCAAAGACTTCAAGCCTAGGTGCATTACACAGTATTCACCAAATAAAGATAAAATAAAATAAAACAAGTGCAGCTTGGCGATGACATCTTTACCAACTGAACCATCATTAAGGCAAACTGCATTAATATGGACCTTGCTTCAAGCTAAGCTATATACATAAATAATAAAACAGCAACTTGTATTTATAATGCTATCTGTGGTATAGCCCTACAGAATCATATTTGAGCCACAGTGAAGAAAAAAAATATGGACACAGTGAAAAAAAAAAAAACTATGTCGAGAATAAAGTCGACATTTCCACTTTTTTCTCGTAGTTTATTTTGTCCTTAAAGTAGAATGTCATAAACTTAACTTCATCCTAAAATTAATGTTTAATTCACTAGATTTTCTCAAACCCCGTCATAAGTTATGTAGCACATTAAATGCTTTGTTAAGTGTTCCCCAACCCAGTTGTTAATTGCTACGCTCTTCTTAAACTGACTTCCTCTTGGACTAAGAGGCAGAGATCGCCGCACAGAATACATTCACTTCATGATAATTCTGCTCTCTGAAAATGTAGAATGCTAAGACAATTTTTCATGATGAAATGCATTAAAGCAGGTGTTAAACATGCATGGTAGTGGGGCGGTAGTGCTGCTCCCTCGTAGTAAGAGTTCCCCCAAGTGTATGTTCAGTGTAGAGGACTTTATGGCAGGTGTGACGAGGTTCCAAAAAACTGGATGTATGAATGGGTATCGCACAGGTTTAACTTAAATATTGTGTAAATGTTGGGTTCGTGATCTGGTGGTCGAAGACACGAACACAGAATTCAATGGATGTTCTTCTGAGCAGGCTTTCTTTATTGCATGAGTGCTGTTTCTTTCTGACGTATTTAACCTCTAGTTCCTATCCTTCCTTTTTCTTTCTCCACATAACCAATCACCACACGATAAACGTCCATGTAAAATTAAAACTAGTTATAAACTTAGACCACGGAGTGTTCAGAACTTTAAAAAAAAATCTTTGTTATACTTTGTACATGTTTAATTATGCCATCCATTCAGGGTTGCGCCCATCCCAGCAAGCATTGTGTGCAAGGCAGGAGGAAATCCTGAACCTAGCGCCAGCACATCACAGGATAAATAAGAGCCATACATACACTAGCAGGGTTAATATAGCATAACAAAACATGACTTTGAAAGGAAACTGAAGCACGCTGAGTAAACCCACCAGAAAAACATGCAAATTCAAAGTAGGGAACACCCGGGAACCCATTGCTTCGAGGCTGCAGTGCAACCTCCACACCACCGTGCCCCCAACATGATTAATACATGCTTTAATGCATTTCATCATAAATATTATATCAAGTATTTATCTTAGCATTCTAAATGTTCAGGGAGCAGGAATATCATGAAATTAATGTATTCTATGTGCTGTCTGCGTCTCCTCTTAGTGCAAGAGGAAGTCAGTTTAAGAAGCAGCAGCGATTAACACGGTTCCAGGAACACAACAAAAAGCATTTAATGTGCTACATAACTTATGACAGGGTTTGAGAAAATCTAGTAAATTAAATATTCATTGTAAGATGAAGTTTAGTTTACGATGTTCTACTTAAGATACCAAATTACGAGAATAAAGTCAACATGTTGACTTTAATCTCGACAAACGGTGAGAATAAAGTAGAAATGTCGACATTATTCTCATCATAAGCGTCAAGATTAAAGTGTAAATGTCGAGAATAAAGTCAACATGTCATCACACTATTACACAGTGCCCAGGTACATTACACAGTATTGAAAAAAAGACAACTTGGCTTGCAGTATTATCCAGTAGTATATTCACACATTTGAACATAATGGTCCACATCCGACCTTTTAAATCCAAAGTATCTCCAGACAATAGACGTGACTCCTTTTTCCAGTAAAAGTAGTTCTGTGTCATCATGTTCAACTTTATCATCTGCTACAGCTTCAGTTTCGGAATGTTCTCTGTCCATTTTCACCACATAATACCTCTACTAACGCATGTACTGTACTCTGTTGTATGCTTGTGTAGCGGTGTAGCAGTGAAAAAGAGCCCCCACGCAACAACTCTGTGGGAGGTGTTTAGCGGTGTAGCAGTGAAAAAGGTCCCTCTTAAACAGTTTCCCGCTGCGCCACATTCCGAACGTTATTTAGGCAATTTAAACTGGTGTTGCATATCATAACAAAAATAAAAAACGGTTTTCGGTATGAACTGGTATACCGCCCAGCACTACTAATTCATGAGCAATAATTTCTAAATTGAGAAACGTTGAGAAATTGAGAAATGTTTAAGACAGATGGAAGGAATGTGTAACTGTGGACTGACCCTACATAGATGTGTAAAACTGCAACAGCCTCTACTTTTTTCTGCTTATATGTACAGAAAACTCACCAGGAGGGTTTTTATTTCTCTTTTTACTTTTGTAAATTCTTTTGATTTAAGTTTTTTTTTTTTAATTTCAGTACTCATTGGAGTTAATTTTATCTTTACCCCCAAATAATTGTAGTTTAAAAATGACAGACTGAATTCAGTCATCTATGATATTGTCACTGTCATTGAATTTGTGGACTTTGGTAAGCATGACTGATATTGTTAGTTTGTGAATGTGTCTATATTGTTTATTGTTTCTCTTTTTATGTACTTTTTATAATTTCTTATATTGTTTACTTTTACTATAATATTTATGTCTTTACTAAGATACAGTTAGGGTGAAGAGCACTATATATGCATTCTGTTTGCCTAAGTTGTTAGTTTTTCCCCTTCTGTTGTACTTTGGCTTCCTTTTTTATGCTTCCTATTCCTCTCTTTAAGCCTTTAGGTCTATGGACATTTTAGTGTGCATTCTTCTGTTATGGACATTTATTTGGCTGTTGTTCTTATGTTTTGCTCCTGGTTTAGTTGACTTGTTTTGATTATATTTGACCTACCTGTGGCTTAGTTTATTTAGTTTGTAAAATATGATTCTTGATTAAGAATATAATAGAATAAATGTGGATTAGGGTATAAAGAACAAATGTGTGTTGTTGAACTCTAAGTCAGGTCCTCCCTACCCAAACCCCCACAGTACTATTAGCCCTAATCCCTAATTCATGCTTCATTTGAAATGTTCATCTTCTCAGACCTCCTGAACCTAGCGGGAGGAAAGCCAAAGGGATTGTTGGGGAGCAAAAATCCATGTGATGAGCTCCTAACATTAGGTAAAATTTTAAATGAGAAGATTGAGAGTGAGAGAACACTAAACTAGAAAGAAAAGGCAAAAAAAAAAAAAATGTGAGGAACATTCAGGATATTACAGTTGTTAGTAATATTAAAAAACTAACCTTACTTATTGTAGTTATTTATTGTATATATTTATTGCTAAAACTACCTACTATTAACAGAAAAAATTCAACATTAAATGTCTGTAACTGAAATAATGATTGTAAAAAGCATTTAAACTTTTACAAATTCACCTTTCACTGGCTGTTGCTCAAATACACATGTCCTAACACTGTAAAAAATGAAATCTAAGCAAGTGAAAAACATTTATATCATGACATTACATCTTGTTTTCCTCTTTGTAAGAATTACTGACTTATCAAAAATTTTGTATTTACAATTATTTAGCTTACTTTAAGAAATCTTGTCAAGTAAATTTTGCTTACCCCATTGGGAGATTTTTTTGCTAAATAAAAGCAAAACAACTTCCATTTAAAGTTTTTTGTCTAGTTTTTGCATGTGTATTTTTGATTAAGTATTGTAAAAAAAAAGCAGAAGGTAAACAACATTTGATGTGGTTTTTATACAAGTAACATATAAATGTTTTTAATATAAAGACCATCACAAAACAATCACAAACATCACTTTGTACGATACGTTGGCAAGCTCTGTAAGCTGTGCTGTTTAGTTGAAGGACAGGTGTGGGGCAGACTAACTGGCAGGATAATGCCAGACCTCGTCCTGCATCCAAACAGTGCCACCTGTCGCCTTTACACCTGGGGCCTCATGTATAAACGGTGCATACGCACAGAAATGTTGCGTAAGAACTTTTCCACGTTCAAATCGCGATGTATAAAACCTACACTTGGCGTAAAGCCACGCACATTTCCACGATACCCCATACCTTGTCGTACGCAAGTTCTCCGCTCGGTTTTGCAGACTGGCGGCACCCAGCATCAAAGCAATGCTACTGTTCCTGTGCGGTTACACCTCATTTTCCTGACGCGGCTTTATAAATACACTGAAACTAACCGCATGTTGTTTATTAGTGTAATGCATCTGATTGTAATTAACTTGTGACAATATAATGGTCCAGGGAATAGCCATAGTATTCCAAATACCATAACTGCTTTAGCGTTGTTACTCTCACTGCACCTTCTTCTTCTTCTTCTTTCAACTGCTCCCGTTAGGAGTTGCCACAGCGGATCATCTTTTTCCACATTACTCTCACTGCACCACTCGGAGTATTTATATCACTGTATCTGAGTGTGAATCACAGCAGCAGCTGATCGGAAAGAGAATTATCGGTATAAGTATCAAGCACACGCTGTCTCAGCCATGGCAAAATGTTTCAAAGCCTTTCCTGTACGGACCTCGCGGTTCAGAAACAGTTTCATCCCAAGAACTTTATACGCAATTAATCAATTGTTCCTTGTAGAACTGTTTGTAGTTAACGGACGTGGTCATCCACCGTGCATAAGCTACCTTATTGGCATTGGCGGGCAAAGAAGCCACCGATTCTTCCTCTGCCCAGGGCCACCACAAGCCTAGAGCCGCCCCTGAGTACTGCTGCAATAAATTATTTCATCGAAGGTCGCACACAATCACTGCGCCATGAAACCCATGTTTAATAACGTGCTTTAACTCCTATCATCATGAAAATGATATCACGTATACATCTCAGTATTGTAGTTATTCAGAGAGCTGCAATATTACGAATGTAATGGATTCTGTGTCCAGTTGGAGGAAGAGAGCCGGTTTAAGAAGCAAGTAGTGATTCACGCACACAGAGCACATAGAAGAACACATACAAAACAAAGCATTTAATGTGCTACTTTAATTACGATGTGATTTGAGAAACTGGTTAATTAAACGATTTTAAGATGAAGTTTATAATGTTCTACTTTAATGATAAAATAAACTACATGATTAAAGTGGAAATTTCGAGATTGAAGTTGACATTTCGTGCTTTTTCCCCACTGTGTGCCTTTTTTTTCTCTGTACCCTAATAACCTTTCATATGACACTCAGTGGGCTACAACTCGCCTTTTCACGGCGACTTTGATATGTGACTTCTTTTTATTTCCGGCACTGTGCGATTTTGTGAACGTGAGCTTTCAAGTTTCTCCAGCATGCTATGTCACTCGATCAACTTCCTTTTGTTGATTATACCACGATTTAATTAAACAAATAGTATGTTTTTCCTTTGCCTCCCCTTGGTATTCGCTAAAATTCGTATATTATCCCCCATGCTTGTCACATTGTCTTTTCACAGAAGGCTGCGCTTAAGGGCGATTTATATTGATTTGCATATTCAAAGAGGCGTAATTCTGGGAGGAGTTGGGGCGTTACATAAAGCACGTGGCACGAGCGTTACTTTTCACGCTGATCGGGATTTATGTAGCGGAAGAACGTGGAAGTTATATTCCTACATATTCCTGCATCTGGATTTTTCTGTGTATAAGCACATTTTGTGCTTATGCCATGTTATAGTGCGAGTTCTACGCACGCCGTTATACATGAGGCCCCTGGTGCAGCTGCGTTGTTCTCATATATGAGTGGATGTTTCTTTTTTTCTGCTCTTTCTCCGGTGCAAAACCTTCATCTTCATCAGAGATCATCTCTGTTATAACACGTCTTTATTTGAAAACACACAGTGTCAGATCGGGGGAAATGTGAGGCAAAGCTGAGAGAATAAAACAAAAATAAAAAACACAAACCTTTCCTTTACAAGTGCCATAAATTTCCACCGGCTGTTACAGACTCATATCGAATGTATGTTTTTATTCTATAATATTAACAATAAGAGCAGCTCACTACTCAAAATGACAATTCTGGTTAGCAGCCAGGCTTGAATCTACGACCTCTTGATTATAAGTCAACAGCTGTTACTGCTGCACTACCCGGGTGGTCATCTCAGTGTCATATCCTAACCCGATTTCTTTCCCTTCATTTATATTTTTGAATAAATGCACACTTGTTTTGTTATACGTGTACGTTTTGTGAAAGTGTTTATTATATACTAGACATTAAGCCCGTTAAAATAACGGGCGCTAGAACAGTAGTGCATAAACATTTGTATGAACAGTCTATATTAAATGGCAAGGGACCTTGTATATGGCTGTAATATGTTTCACTGTATTGTGTGCCTTTAATTTTCTCTCTCAGTAATACTGGTTTGTATTTTCGTAAAATGCCTGTAATTTTGTCTGATAGTAATACAGTGGAACCTCAGTTCACAACCATAATTCGTTCCAAAACTCTGGTTGTAACCCGATTTGGTCGTGAACCGAAGTAATTTCCCCCTTAGGATTGTATGTAAATACAATGAATCCGTTCCAGACCATATGAACTGTATGTAAATATATATTTTTTTAAGTTTTAAGCACAAATATAGTTAACTATACCATAGAAAGCACAGCGTAATAGTAAACTAACATGTTTCAATGTAAAAACATTGAATAACACTAAGAAAACCTTGAACAACAGAGAAAACTAACACTGCAAGAATTTGCGCTATAGCCTTATGACCCACTTGCTAAAAACTCTTTTTTAATGAGTTTTAAGCACGGGGAAAAAATTAACATTTGAAAAATCTGTAATTTAATAAACAACCAAGAAAAGTAACATTGCAACAATGCACGCGTGTGCCTGTGTGTGTCTTAAGCGCGCGCCTCTATGTCTGTGTGTGTGTCTGTCTGTCTCTCGCCTGTTTGTGTGTGTTTGTGTGTCTGTCTGTCGCGCATGCCTGTGTGCGTGTGTGTGTGACTCGTGTTTGTGTGTGTGTGTCTCGTGTGTCTGCGTGTTGGTGTGTGTGTGTGACTCGCACGCGCCTGTGGGTGTATCTGTTTCTCTCTCTGCACAGGGAATGCACAGGAAGAGACTGAACATGTGCTGTGTGGCCCCGTGCATGCGCACTTCACACACACGGACACCTGGACGCACACAAGGGTTTTATTAAAGAGGATGATTTGGACTTCAGTCTTCATATATTATTCACTTCATGTCAAAATTTTGTCGTTAGTACTGTAACATGAAAAAAGTTTGTTTTAGGTATGTGTTCAACATTTCTTGAATTTCTCACATTTCCTGTCATCCTACATTTACATAAGATTGTTGCAGACATGGAACACACATGAAATGCATGTGTTCCAAATATCAATATATTATTTACCCTATACAACTCCAGTCACTTCACACCGAGATAAGCAAGACTGAGGAGGAAGAACTTTTTACACAAGTCACGGCAGCGCTGGGGGGATAGGATAACAGGCTGCTTGCTGCTTGTGCTGATTGACAAATTAACAAAATGCAAATGGGGAGGTGCGAAGGAATTTAAGGTGGCCTGGGATTACATGTTTTTTGTAGGCTTCAGGGATTCTTGTGCTAACCAGCCATCAGTTAATAATGAGGTACCAAAGGCAAAGAATCCACCAGCTCTCCAACTAATGTGCTCCCTTTTAAACCTGTGTATGTGCATCATGTAGTATCTGTGTTAATACAATGTTTTGAAATAAATGAGAGAGAAAAATTTTACAATTGTTTACATTTTTTAAAAAAACAAAAAGCAAAAATTTCACATTTCAGTTATTCAGAAACTTTATACTCAGTATGTCATTGAAACACCTTTGGCAGCAGTTATGATCTGCAGTCTTGTTTGGTATGAAACAACACATTTCACACACCAGGATTTGGGGATTTTGTGCAGTTCTACTCTGAAGATACAGTTTACAATACAATACAGTTTATTTTTGTATAGCCCAAAATCACACAGGAAGTACCGCAATGGGCTTTAACAGGCCCTACCTCTTGACAGCCCCCCAGCCTTGGCTCTCTAAGAAGACAAGGAAAAACTCCCAAAAAACCTTGTAGGGAAAAATGGAAGAAACCTTGGGAAAGGCCGTTCAAAGAGAGACCCCTTTCCAGGTAGGTTGGGTGTGCAGTGGGTATCAAAAAGAAGGGTGTCAATACAATTCAATACACAGAACATAACAAATCCAGTATACAAATAAAAATTTTAGAAGTACGTAGCAGAATTTAACAGTAGATGATATCACATAATATGATTTGGATTTGTTTAGAGTCCTGGAGACCTCATCCATCAGGCTGCCTCCCCCATTTGGCCATTCCACGGCTGAAACAGTGCTGGGCCAGCCAATCAGATGAAAGGACCCTTCTTTCCCACGATTCCTGTGATCCTCCATCAGGGATGATTTTACCTTAGGCAGGCAAAACAGCTTGGCAGGTGGGCCGTGGCACCAAGTGCCACATTTGAGTACCAAAAAGAAGAGAAACAGAATAGGTGAGGGTTAGTAACCAATTATAACTGTCATGTTACTCATGTTTTAGTGCTAATGACTAACAACAGAGATGCAGTATGTACAGTTAATCAGCAGCTCTAATCAGGATATGCTATACTGAAGTAGTGAGTCTTCAGCCGGGATTTAAAGGCTGAGACCGAAGGGGCATCTCTTATAGAAGCAGGAAGACCATTCCACAGTTTAGGGACCCTGTAACTAAAAGCTCGACCTCCCACTGTTATTTTATTAATCCTTGGAATCATAAGCAGACGGGCATCTTGAGATCTTAATGTGCGCACGGGTTTGTAAGTCATGATAAGTTCAGACAAGTAAGCCGGACCTTGGACATTTAATGTTTTATATGTTAAAAGGAGGATTTTGAAATCTGCCCTAAACTTAACCGGGAGCCAGTGTAAGGATTTAAGAACTGGAGTTATGTGTTCGTATTTTCTTGTAATAATTCTTGCAGCCACATTTTGGATTATCTGGAGGCTGTATAGAGAACAGTTTGAACATCCAGTGAACACCGCATTGCAGTAGTCAATCCTACTAGAGATAAATGCATGAATTAATTTCTCAGAATCCTGTTTATTTAGAAAGCGCCTTAATTTCCTAACATTTTTAAGATGGAAGAAACAGGTTTTGGACAACTTTGTAATATGCACTTTAAATGACATGCTAGAGTCAAAGATAACTCCTAGATTGCGGGCTGATTCAGTAAAATTAATTGGGATTCCAACTGAGTTAAATGATGACAAAATATTGTTGTGATCAGCATCATTCCCTCCAACAATTAACATCTCTGTTTTATCTGTATTTAAAGACAAGTAGTTCTATTCATCCACTCCTTTAATTCACTAACACAACTAATTAAAGACAACATCTGAGAAACTTCATTTGATTTAAATTAAAGGTATAGCTGGATGTCATCTGCATACAAGTTAAAATTAACATTATGTTTCCTAATAAGAGTTCCCTGTGGAAACATATAAAGTGAAAACAATAAAGGTCCCAGTACTGAGCCCTGCAGGACACCATATTAAACTTCTATGTATAATGATGGAGTACTGTCAGCGCATTTCAGTACATATTGGAATCGATTTGATAAATAAGAACTAAACCAAGCGAGCACGGGGCCTGTAAGCCCAACATCATTTTCTAGCCTATGCAGTAAAACAGAATGGTCAGTGGTGTCAAATGCTGCACTTAAGTCCAACAACATAATTACAGTGGAGTTTCCTTCATCAGAGGATATCAGAATGTCATTTACAACCCGTGTTATTTCCGTTTCTGTACTATGACCAGTGCGAAAACCAGGCTGGAATTTCTCAAATAAATTGTAATGCGTAAGGTGTGACTGAAGCTGACTGGCGACTACTTTTTCTAGTATTTTAGAGAGAAATGGTAAATTTGAAATAGGCCTATAATTATTTAGTATGTGTGGGTCTAGGTCTGACTTTTTAAGTAATGGTTTAATGACTAACACTTTTAGTGCATCAGGTACTGTGCCATGCAATAATGAACTCCCAAGCTCTGTCAAGCTGGATGGAGACCATTGTTGAGCAGCTGTTTTCAGGTCTCTCCAGAGATGTTTGATTGGGCCAGGCACCTAAAGGAAATTTCCAGAGTTTTCCCAAAGCCACTCCTATGTTGTCTTTGCTTTGTGGTTTAAGTCAACAATAAGTTAAAACGTGAACCTTCAGCACAGTCTGAGGTCCAGAGCATTCTGCAGCAGGTTTTCCTTAAGAAAATCTCTGTACTTTTCTCTATTCAGCTTTGCCTAAACCCTGACTAGTCTCCCTGTCCCTTCTCCTGAAAAACAAACCCATTGCATGATGCTGCCACCATCATGCTCCACTGTTGGAATGGTATTGTATAGGTGTGACGATGCGGGTTCGGCTCCATGCTCCCATCTGATATTTGGAAGCCCTTGAACTCAACACCATCAATAATGTCACCGAGTGAGCTAGTCAGTGGAGGCAATAACAATCGAGCAAGGGGATGGTACAAAAAGTGCAGAAGTGCTTTTATTAAAGAGACAATCAAAAACAAAGTGTTCAAATAAAGTGCATTGCTTTCCAAAGTCATATAAATAAATAGTCCATAAAAACGTGGAGGTTAAAACCAATAGAAAACACAATTGTTTAAAATCGAGGTTAAAATGTTCCACAGGAAGCAATCTTTAAAAATCAACAAGCCCAGTGCTCTTCTACGTTAGCATCTCACCATCTTCTCCCAGTTGGGATTTGCAGCAGGCGAGACGCTCTCTGCAGCTGCCCTTTTCAACTCTCACACACGAGACTGGAGACCTCCCGATCCCTGGCTTCGGTCTGGAACTCATCCTTGTCCCGAGACTTTGTTTAATCCAACGACCAGGACGCTCACGCTGGATATTCCCCGACCAAGCCTCCCGACTCCCGCTGCCTTTTTGGTCTTCTGCGGCCAGTCACCTTTCCCTGGTCACTCCCACTACCTGCTCGCTCAGCGGGAGCGACATCAACTACAACCCCTGGGTGTAGGCCTAACACCCAGGCCCACGCAGCTGCCCAAAAGCGCTCGTTCGCTCGCCGACACACTCCGCGTGTCTCTGTCTCTCTCATGCACCGCCTTGCTCATTCTCTCGCTCCCTGTAACCTCAGTCTTTTTCTTTCTCTCTTTTTCCAATCTGTTCCTCTCTCGCTCCCTATAACCTCTGTCCTTTTCATTTTTCATCGATGTTTTTCTTGTTCTTTTTTTCCTCCCTTCTCAACCGACTTGCGCTTCTTTTATACAGTGAGGGGCTATAGCAGCTGCAGCACATTTGCCACGGGAACAATCACGGATGTGGGCAGTTCCTCACCTGTGCACTTGATCGCCCCACGGCTTGCTACAATCACAACGCCCCCTCACGAAACCGCGAGCGCGGTGATCATTTATTTAAATGGCCTTTACTAAGCGAGCTGTGGACCCATAACACTACAATAGGTGATGGATGGTGGCAAATTTCCTACACATGTGATTCCCTTGAATTGAAACCAGAGAGTTCAGTTTTGGTTTGTTGGATTGTTCTAATAAAAACACTTTAGCACTTTATGCACCTACCCCTTGCTTTGTGTGAGTGTCCTCATTTGCTAGGCTCATCCGTATCGTTACAGGCGGTGGTGGGTTTAAAGGGTTTACCAGGATGCAATGGGAGCATTAGGCCGTCCCGTACTGTCACACCACACTACTTGGTAACTTATTCCATGTTTCTGCGGTTCTCTGTGAAAAGAATAACTTCCTAATATTTGTGTGAAACTTACCCTTAACAAGTTTCCAACTTTGTCCCCGTGTTCTTGTTGAACTTATTTTAAAATAACAATCTTGAACCACTGTACTAATTCCCTTTATGCTTTTAAACACTTTAATTATGTCTCCTCTTAATCGTCTTATGCTTAAACTGAAAGGGCTATGCACTTTTAGCCTTTCCTCGTAATTTATTCCCTGTAGCCCTGGAATCAACCTAGTCACTCTTCTCTGGACTTTTTCTACTGCTGTTATATCCTTTTTGTAGCCTGGAGACAAAAACTGCACATTGTACTCCAGCTGAGGCCACACCAGTGTGTTATAAAGCTTGATCATAACCTTGGACTTGTACTATATACAGTACATTGTGCTATATAATCTAACATTCTGTTAGCCTTCTTAATGGCTTCTGAACACTATCTGGCAGTTGATAGTGTTGAGTCCACAATGACCCCTAATTCCTTCTCATAAGGTGAGAAGTAATGTAGCATTGAAGTGATGGTTGTCCTTCTAGAAGTTTCTCAGATATCTACATAGGTTCTCTGTAACTAAGCTAGAGTGACCATTGGAAATTGCTCAGTTTGGCTAGGCAAGCAACTCTAGGAAGAATCATAGTTAATCCACACTTATTCCATTTAGGAATTATGGAAGCCACTTGTTGGAAATATTCAGTGCTGTAGAAAAAAAAAAGAAAAAATAATGTGTCTGGGTAACTAAGGCTGTGGTTGCAGGGTGTTCAATGTTAGTAGGCAAAATGATTGTTTACATAGGTCAGTTGCCCCACATTGGCACTTTGCAGACACTAATTAGGATGCTGCATCCATGGGTGTATAAAGGGGAGCCTGAGTAGACTGAGGAGAAAAGAAAGGTAAAAAGCAAAGAGAAAGTCCTGAAGTTAAACGGAATAAAGAAAGAAAAAGAGAAGGCAGGATCATAGCAGAGCTAGTGCTGTTATGGAGAGAAGGCAAGTTGTGAGGAAGTGACCCCAAGATGACCAAGAGGTCAGTGCTTGAGGGGAAGGCTCACTTGTGCACCATGAGCACACTAAGAGCAGAAGTGACCAACCGCTCAAAATGGGCTCCTGCAAATGCAGAGGGATTGCAGTGGGAGACAGAAAAACGGCCTTGTAGGGTCACAGTAGAGGCTGAGGGAAGGTGGCAAGGAACACGTCCCAGGCTTGGGGTACTGCAACAGGTACTGCTTGAGGTGTCTGGTGCCCAAAATGAAGAGAAGGATGACTACCTGTCAGTTGGTGTCTCCTCATGCTGAGGAGACTGTAAAGGTAGAGCAAAGGAAACCTTAGTTTTAGAGAGAGGCACTAAGGCTTGTGATAATTTTAACTTTGGGATTTTAACTGTTTCATTGGCTCATTTACTTATTGGACTTTTTAACCTCTACTTTAATACTGTTTTTTATGGATTACTTATTGACTTTTTCACTTTGGGTTTGGCACCTGAGATTGTTAGAATAAAATCACTATTGTTCTTTGCACCATACTCTTGTTGTGATATGTGGCTTCTTTGCCCTGGCTCATCTTAATGCATTAACTATGGACAGATCTGGGTTCAAGGGATTATGTCAGTTGCAGCCAACCTAGACCAAACTTATTTGCATTTGAGATTCTTCAGTCCTGTGGAATTTTTTTGTAGCTTTCCACAGATCTGTGTTTTGGCACAATCTTGTCTCTGCGTTCTGCAGGCAATTCCTCTGAACGCATGGTATTGTGAACCATGGAACGTTCTGAAGGGAGTGCGTGTGCCATTTTTCAATATGTGCAATCAGTTGAATAGACTACAGGTGAACTCCAAACAACAATGTTTAATTTTAATTGCACTTTCTACTTTCAATAAAGTTTTTGTTTTTGCAAAAAGTAAATAAAAATTCACATTCTAAATAACACACAATTAGTTTTTTTTTTCTTTTCAGATTCACAGTTTTACCTTAGTCAGAGCTTTTTTTCTCAACAGTACAGGCAATACATTTTCCATTCAGGTTCTCTAAACCGACTCCCTGAAACATCATCTAATGCAGTATTACTTCATTAATTCCAGTGAATTTCTGCACTTTGATACATTCTTATTTACCATGGTGCTAGAGAGTAAGATTTTCACTATAATCCATACAAGTGAGAATATTTCTACTACTGCTACTACTGCTGTTGCCAGGTTAACCAGATAAATAAATAAACTTATCTTATAAATCTTTTTTTTAATATACAATTTATTTTTTTAGGTGAAGAGTGTTACGCTGGCCTGTTGCACAGAAATCAGCACACCATCAAGGAAAGAAAAATGAGTCCATAACAAGCAAAAATGGGGTTAGTGTCACCCTATGGCAGGCAGGAATGCTTGAAATAGCTGCTCCTCATTAGCAGTGCTTCTTTTAAGAAATTTTATTTTATTTTAATGTTAAATTCTATCTGTGCTTAATAAAAGCACCCTTGTGACTTAAGATATAAAATGCCCCAAAACATTTGGCCAAGAAAAAGAAAGAACAACCTAAGCCAAAGCAGATGATACACTAAAATAAAAAGAGAGATGAATAATTTGAAGATTAACCTCAATTCTTTTGGGGCTGAACTTGATGACTTCAAGAATATATGTGGAACATTTTGTGTGGAACAACTGGTAGATTCAATAGATGTAAGTGTATCAGGCCTAGAAAAAAAATGGCATTGCAATACTTTTCAAAATAAGATGTTAAATAAAATCAGCTTTTTCAAATCATAACTTTTAAGAATGTAACCACCAAAAATGTTCCTTGGCAATCCAAACAAAGCATCTATATATATAATTCACTAAGGCAAGACAACCATGGATAGCACGGCGGAAGGGGCGTGGATTCACTAAGCTGCCGACAAGTGAGACACCTATGGCGCACGCAGGAAGGAGTCACGCCCACCAACTCGGACGCGACGACACAGAAAAACCGGCGTCATTTATATTCGTCTGTCGTAGAGGTCACATGCAGTCCGACCCACGTTGACTGTTAATAGAGGCATGTTTCTCGCGGAGGTGAATCGCCATATGCGGCATGTAAAACTGTTTGCGAGGGGTATCCCATGGGATCCTTAAAACGTTCCTTTACAACTGAGGTTAAAACACAATGAAGTGAGCAGTCTTTAAAAAATGAGTTTTCGGTTACGACGCACGACCGCGTGCACCATAGCAAACTGTTTTACACGCTACATACAGCAATTCGCATCCGCGACAAACATGCGTCTTCTTAGATACTCCTGCACTTTGTACACACTCGCCTCCCACCGTGGTCGAGTGTCTTGGTGGATTATATATAGAAAGGCAGCCAAAACCGCACAGAGCAATGAAAAGTCTATGTGAGTCACAGGTGCATCTGAACTGTAGAAAAACGACAACGACTCGAGTGACGAGTTGAAGGTGGCCACATCAACAGGCAGTGCATACTGAATGAGAAATCAGCAGACTAGCATGATGGAGGGAGCGGAGTGGATGTCCTTCTCCTCTAGCTGTCCAACTGTACTGTACATTTCCATCAGCTAGTGGTTAATATGTCTGAAAAAGCGTCAGTGTAATTTTCGGTCAGCTTTTTCAATGGCAAGTAATTATTTCATTTATCTTTATGTACAGTATATGCCTAAAATTCACTTAGAAACAAATATTCCTCCATGCTCATAGCATTTGTAGATGCCACATGGCTGGCCAAGCATCCCGGCCAGAAGAAAACCTGGAATGAAGGACTGGAAAGGATGGACAGACAGCCCATTAAAAAGAGAAGTTATCGTTGGGGTTTTTTTTATTCCCCCAGCATGCTAGGTGGCAGCAGCTCTGGTTATTGGTGCCCCATGGGACATCAGCAGGGCATGCCGGGAAATGTAGTCCATCAGAGCAGCCCTGCTGTTGTCACAGGGTTCTGCAGGAAAACAAGCTCCCTACTGTGATGATGGACTTCCGTGTGACCCGGAAGTACTTTGACCGGGGAGTCCCAGGTCTGTAATAAAAGGGACCACGCTCCCTTATCAAGGCAACTCAGAGCTGGGAGCTAGAGAGGCAACACTTAACTGGAGGAGGGCAGAGTGGTGGTGAGTGAATTATTGTAGAGAGAGAAAGACAAACCAGTGTTTTTGTGCTTATTGTGAAATATTTGAAGGGAATTTGGTTAATAAACTAACCTTTATTTGCACCAGGGACTGTGCTTGTGTGTTCGTGTCAGGGTTTGGACTGGCTGATGCCCGGGTTCCGTCACACATTATATAGACAATATCCCTATACTCCCACAGATTTAGCTTTTAACAAAAAAAGAAGTAACGTGATTCTGAGGCATTCAGCATTGATGGATTAACCTAAATTAGTGCTGCTGTATAATATTTGCAGTTAGTATTGTAATTTTCCACACGGTCAGATCTTGGAAAACTATATATACTGACTACAAATCCCAGTTTTACAACTACGGTAAAGATCATATTACTAGAAAATAGGCAGGTTCTAACAGTTGATATGACAGTTGAACGAAAAAGTCAGGGGAAAGAAAGCAATGCTTGCATAGATGGTGTTTAGGAAGAAAGATATGAATGAGAATCTTGATAAAAAGATAACATAAAACAGAGAGAGGCAGGACTGGAAAGATTTTGGAAAGCCAGTAAAAACTACAGAGGACGGTATAAACTAAGCTTAGTTATGTCAAGTTCCAGCTTAGCTTTTCCAAACCTTGTTATAGTGAGTAATGCATGATTATGGTGTGTTAAAATGGAGCACCATAAAACCCCAAAGGGACCTTAAGATATACCTACATTCCTCACTAATCATTCAGCTATATGGAAGAACTATATAATAACGAGATTCTATGACTGATGGTTTATTAAAGGTTTTGCTAGCAGTGCAGCCTGAAAGTGAATGGCTTGATCTTCTACAGTAAGTGCACTGTCTGGAATATTTAGATTTCTTAACATGTGAAGATGATCTGTGGTAATGAATTTAGAATATTTTTAAATTAAAGTATAAGTATTGTTTGTCGTCTTGGTAGTGTCTGCATCAATAAAACACAAAAGGACAAGGCTTATGAGGTCACGCAGCTCACAAGTAATACAAACAACGCTCTAATGCCTTGTAAAAGGGACCTAGAAAAGGGTAATTAGTACACCAAGCTCTCTATCATGTTTAATTGTTAATGATTAGTCCAAAGACCACTTTGGTTACAGTTTGATAGGGTCATGAGGAGATAAGCAGACCTCCAAGAATAACTACACGTTTATCAGGTACTGTTAAAATAGACTTCCAATAGTATGGTTCAGTTCACATTGCCTTATTACCATAAAAACATTATTGAATGTTTTTGTGTGTCCTACTTATCAGCCGACCACCATTAAAAGGGAAAACGGTTGCTCAGAAATCTTTTCGGAATAGGTCTTTGGACTTCGTGAAACTGGTAAACAAAGTAGAAAATATGTGGTATTTTTTATTTGTTAGTAACAAAAACTAATGTGAACTACTTAAGAATGAATAGTGCTGTATCTCAAAGAGATTATTTACTATCTTTAATAATGAAAGAAAACTTGATTTGACTATCAACCAGCTATCAACAGGCAAAGGCAACAACAAACAACAGTGTAGTGAGACATCAAGCAAAATGACACCTTTTATTGGCTAACTAAAAATATTACAATATGCAACCTTTCGTGGCAACTCAGTCCCCTTCTTCTATTTTTTTTTTTTTGTAATCTTTCGAAGGTGTCATTTTGCTTGACTTCTCACTACATTTGTAATGGCTAACACGGTACAACACCCTAGTACTACACAAAACAGTATGAAATAATGCTTTTTTGAGAAAGTAAAGTATCTAGAATGTTCAAAGCTTCTTTCACACCACAGCTCTGCTCAGGGTTTGACCAGCCTTTATTTAACTGGGGTACAACTTAGAAGAGCACCTTAAGGAGCTGGAAGAGGGTGTAACTACTCAGACTGCTCAAGCTCTGTGAGGCTGCATGGGGATTGTGAGTGGACAGGCGTTTCCATTCCAGCTACAAATTCTCAGTTGCTGAGATCTGAAGTTTGACTTGGTCACTCCAGGACATTAACATTGTTGTTTTTAAGTCATTACAGTGTCGCTTTGGCTTTACACTTAGGGTAGTTCTTTTAATGTACAAGCAAATCTTCTCCAAAGGCACAGATTTCTTGCAGACTGCATCAGGTTTTCCACCAGGATTTCCCTGCTACATTCATTCTAGACTCTACCCTCAAAAGCTTTCCAGGGTCTGCTGCAAAGAAGCGTCCCCCCTATGTGATGGAGCCTATCCCAGCAAGCATCAGACACAAGGAAACAGCAATATCTGGAAGGGGTGCCAGTCCATTGCAGGGCAAACCCACAGATAAATATGGGCCACTTTAGCAATACCATGTGTTTGGAGAACAGTCAAGAAGGAGGTTAAATGCATCAGGAATAGTAAAGGAGATTTTA
The DNA here is from genome assembly GCF_016835505.1 of Polypterus senegalus. NCBI lineage: Eukaryota > Metazoa > Chordata > Cladistia > Polypteriformes > Polypteridae > Polypterus > Polypterus senegalus. The sequence goes on along the minus strand of NC_053162.1, from coordinate 81,694,618 downwards.
AAAATACAGTAAAATAGCTGATGCTTCTAACTTGCATTTTTCTGACGTCTTCATATGTGAGGTGGTAAATAACATCCCAGTGATAAAAGGAACAACTACGTAGGTGCTTAGTGATTTGTAAATTGTAGAGGGAGAAGGGCTGCTGAAATCCAGCAAATCATCAGAACCAGATAATGTTAACCCTTGAGTTCTTAATGAAGTTAGCAAGTACATATACTGTAGAAACCTTTGATGCATATTTTTAGGAAGTTACTGCACACTCGAGAAATTAAGAAGGACTGGAAAATGGCAAATATTATCCAGTTATATGTAAAGGTTGATGTGGCAGATCCATGTGGTTATAGGCCTGTGAGTTTAACGTGCATCACAGGTAAATTAATGGAAGGAGTTATTAAGGATAAGATTGAGCCACAGTCGGTATGGGTTCAAAAGAAGAAGGTCATGTTTCACCAACATGTTGAAATTCTATGAGGAAGCAATTAAAGTATATATTATTTATCTTGACTTTCAGAAAGTATTTGATTGATAAGGTAACACTTGAGTGGTTTGGCATCAAACCATCAAACCTAAAGAATTGGGAGCTCAGGGAGTTGTTTGCGGATAGGTACAAAATGGGCTCAGACACAGGAAGCAGAGGGTTATGGATGGAGGAACCCTGTCAGAACTGGCTGATGTTAAGAATGGTCTTCCACTAGGGCCACTGATATTTTTACATATATAAATGATTTGGATAGGAATATAAGTAACACGCTTTTTAAGATTGCAGATGATACCAAGATAGGTGGATTGGCAGATAGTCTGGAATACCTTGATTCATTACAGAGGGCAGCTTGAAGGCTTTGGCAGATTTGAGGCAGATGAAAATTAATGTACAGTAATCCCTCCTCGATCGCGGGGGTTGCGTTCCAGACCCCCCCGCGATAGTTGAAAATCCGCGAAGTAGAAACTATATGTTTGTATGGTTATTTTTATATATTTTAAGCCCTTATAAACTCTCCCACACTGTTTATAAATATTCCCCGCAGAGTTATACAGCATAATCCCTTTGTATTCTCTTAGATATTAGGTAAGATTCATTGAAATTATGTATATAAACACACTGTTTATATACAGTAAAACCTAAATATTATTTTAAAGATATTGAGTGTCTCCGATATCACATATGTTACAGCCATTATGAAAGACAGGCCACCAGCAATAAATATGTACAATGCAAGAAAAATAGTATACAGTAAATGTGTGTACAGTGACACTAAACGTACGTACATGTACTAAGTACTGTAAGTAGAAAATTAATTATGGTTACTCACCAACAATGACACGATGACTTGTCAGATAACAATGAGTTTAATTTTACTGCACAACAAAGGAGAGCGTTACAGCTCTTCCAAAGGAGCCACTTCAGGCGATTGTGTAGCACTGCCGTTGTTCTTCTTCTGGCAGTCTTCAATCCAAATCCCTAAAGCAGATTCCATCCAGACTACTGCCTTATTACATCCATTTACAACTCATTTTGCACCCTGGTTAAAAGGACACAGCAGCCGTAGATCTTATATTCCTTTCCTACTTTTTAAATAAAAAGAATCGTAGCCTTCAACAAATCCAAAATGTGTACCTTTTCGGCAATCGTTAACATCTTCCTTTGGCGCTTGGGCACGGCCCCTGAAGCAGTAGCAGATCGTTTGGGAGCCATAATGAAGGGCTTGACTATGCACAAAGATAAACACAAAAGAGCACAACTCTTTACACAGCGAAACACGTTGATGCTGAATGACCGAGACGAGACTTCCTGGTTAACACTGCATTTAGCACGCAGGAACTTAACTGCGTGCTCTGATTGGTTAGTTTCTCAGTCAGGAGAACTTAACTGCGTGCTCTGATTGGTTAGCTTCTCAGTCATCCGCCAATAGCGTCCCTTGAATGAAATCAATTGGGCAAACCAACTGAGGAAGCATGTACAGGAAGTAAAAAGGCACATTGTCCGCAGAACCCGCGAAGCAGCGAAAAATCTGCGTTATATATTTAGTTATGCTTTCATATAAAATCCGCGATAGAGTGAAGCCGCGAAAGTTGAAGCGCGATATAGCGAGGGATTACTGTATATAAATGTAGTGTTGCATGTAGGAAGTAAATATGTTAGGTTTGAATATACAGTGAGAGGTCTGAGAAATGACATTATCAACTTCCAGACAGTGTTCAGAAGACATTATGAATACTAACAGAAGGTTAGGTTATATAGCATGATGTGAGGAGTACAAGTCCAAATAGATTATGCTCAAGCTTTTTAACGCACTGGTAAAACTTCATATGGAGTACTGTGCGCAGTTTTTGTTTCAAAAAGGACATAGCAGCTCTAGAAAAAGTCCAGGGAAGAGCGACTAGGCTGATTCCCGGTGGTTCAGGAAATGAATTATGAAGAAAGATTAAAACAGCTGTTTTTTCAGCTTAAGCAAAAGAAGAGACATGACTGAAATTATGAAGGAAACTAGTACAGTAGATTAGTACTGTTATTTAAAAATTAATTCATCAAGAATACGGGGACTTAGGTGGAAACTTAAGGGTGTATATTTCACACAAACATTAAGGCATTTTTCTTTAAATAGAGAACCACAGACACATGGAATAAACTACCAAGTAGTGTGATAGCCAGTAGGACTTTAGGGACTTTTAAAAGTACATTTGATGTTTTTTAGAAGAATTAAGGGAATAGGACAAGCGAGCTTTGTTGTGTTGAATGGCATGTTCTCGCCTAATTTTTCAAATGTTCTAATGTTCAAAAACTGCCTTGCTCCTCAGCCCACAGGGTAAGTGGTCAGATTTGTGCCCAAAGAGACACTGGCTCAATTGGTTGAGGAACAATATGCGCAAAGTTAATGCTGCCCCTGAAGATGCCCTGGATCAGAACAAGTGAAAAGCAATGTGCCAAAAAGTGGACAATGCATCAAAACAGGACAGACACTAGGAAGGGTGTTAATCTATTCATATATATTTATCTACCATAGAAACAATAATAATGAACCTGGAACCTACCCCAGCAATCATTGGTAGCAAGGCAGGAGCGATAATGCCGTGTGTAGAATTCACACAAAAATTTGACGTACGGGCTAAAGCGGAAATGTGCATACACACAAAAAAAATCCAGATACATAAATCTGTGCGTACGGCAACTTCCAAATTCTTCGGCTCCATAAATCCTGGTCAGCGTGAAAAGTAATGCTTGTGCATGCGCCTGTCGCTCCACCCCAACTCCTCCCAGAATTATGCATCTTTGAACATGCAAATCAATATAAATAGCCCTTTATGTTTTGCATTTTGTGAAAAGAAAATGGTAAACACGGGGAAAAATGACGAATTTCAGAAAATACCAAGTAGAGATAATGAAAAAGTACTATTTTTTGGTTTAAGCAGTGATATAAACAACAAAAGGAAGTTGATCGAGTGACAGAGTGGTGGAGATACTCGAAAGTTCAAGTTCAGAAAGTCACACAGTGCCCAAAATAAATAAGAAGTGGTCAGATATCAAAGTCGCCCTGAAAACGTGAGCCGTAGCCTACCGTCTAAGTGTCATATTTAAGTGTATTAGGGTACAGAGAAAAGAAAAAAAATGGGATACTGTGTGAAAAAAAGGTTGAAATGTCCACTTTAATCATGTAGTTTATTTTGTCATTAAAGTAGAATGTCATAAACTTCATTTTAAAATTGTTTAATAGTTTCTCAAATCCCATCATAACTAAAGCAGCACGTTAAATGCTTCATATTTTATGTACTCTTACGTGTGTGAATCAGTAGGTGCTTCTTAAACAGACTTTCTCTTATGTCGACAGGACACAGAATACATTACGTTCATGATGTTACATCTCTCTGAAAAATTAAAATACTAAGATGTATGCTTGATATAATCTTCATGATGATAGAAATTAAAGCATGTATAAAACATTGAGGCACCTTGGCACAGTGGTAACGATGAGCTGGCTCCCCTTCCAGAGATTGTTCCTGCCTCCCGCAAGATGCTTGCTCCACTGGGCATGACCCTCAATAAAATAATTTCTTGCAGCAGTACTGTCTCTTTCAAATGTACTAACCCCCGATTCCTGTCCTTCCTTTACTTTCCCCAAATAACCAATCGCCACGCAATCAGCTCTTTAATAAATGTCAAACCATCTGTAAGCTTAGAACGACGATTCTTCAAAACTTTTAAGGAACATTGAAATATCTTCATAGTACATGTTTAATTATTCCATCCATCTATCCATCCAGAGTTGCAACAGCCCCAGCAAGCATACAGCGCGAGGCAGGAACAATCCCTGAACGGGGTGCCTGCTCATCACTATTGCTGTGCCATCGAGTCCTCGCATATTTAATCATTAACCATATAAATTATTAAATTAAGTTAAAAATGTATCTGTATAATGTAATATATATACTTTAATGCATGTCATCTTTAAAATGATATCAAGAGCTCCATTAAGATAGTGCCTTGAAATCTAAATCGACTTAGAAGCCAGTCATCATCATCTGTAAATATGCGCTCTCAATTGAATTGAATTCCTTTATTGTTATTGTATGATACAATGAGATTCAATATGCAAATCCTCCATAAACATATTTTCTTATAAAATGGTAAAATAACAACAATAATAATAATAGGATAAAAACAGTGAAAAATATACAATATGAAAGCATAAGATGCAGTGAGGCAGTTGTACTTATAAGTACAAACAGTTCTACTGGGAGCACTTGACGGACTGATTGAGTGCATTTATAACTCTTGGGAAGAAACTGTTTCTGAACCGTGAGGTCCGTACAGGAAAGGCTCTAAAGCGTTTGCCAAATAGGAATTCAAATAGACTGTGCACATGGCTGAGGCAGCGTGTGCTAGAAACTCAGCTGTATGCATCAACAGATAAACTGGGAGACTATGGGAAAAGTCAAGTCAGGTCAGGTCAGGTTGGGGAGCATGCAATGGTACAGTGTGTTGCTGCACCCACCATATGACGAAACAGCTCAGGATCCTGGTTGGCAACCCCTCAGGCAGACACCCAAATCAATCCCACCTTCCGGAAATGACCCCTTGGCCTGGTCTAGCCACTTGGGTCCTCAACAATGAGGATCCTGTGAACCGAATCACCCTACTATTTTGGCCATAGTGCTGTAATTAACACTCCTTCACATTGCAGGTAATGTGCCTCAATCGGGACTCCATGACCAACCACTTACTCGACACAAAATCAAACCAGCGGTACCCAAGAATTCTCCGAAGAAACACATCACCAAAGGAGTCCAGACTTTGTCTTGTGTCACTGGATAGCATCCATGTCTCACAACCAGAAAAAAATTATTATATCAATTATATCTATTATATTGATAATGCTTATTTTTCAGAAATGCGCACGGCAGACCTTCATGATCGTCTATGGCTGCAAACTAATCTTCTATTTCAAATTTTCTGTACCCGTTCTTGTCCTGTAGAAACTGTGGCCAGTCATTTAGGATTATCATGTGTCTTTGTACTTCAGAGATGGGAACGATGAAGAACACTCTTTGAAAGACAGGCCAGTTCTGGTACAAGGTGTTAGAAATAAAAGTGTCAGTAAAAGTGTGGAGATGCAGCAGGACTAAAATGATTTCTTATTTGTTGATTGTCTGCTGAGTCCAATGAAAATTTTTTTTAAGTTTTTTTTTTTAATAGCTGTAGGGTCTAATCTTAAATGCACATCTGTGGTTGCAGATTAGGCCTTTAATGTGAAGCAGATACAGTAGATGAACATGGTATATTAAAACATATTCATTTTTATTTATAAATGCCTGATCTTTAAGATTTTTGTACTTAGCCATAGAAGAGTACAGTAATGAAATGGTTAATGAATTCACAATCTTAATATGACCATTAACACAATACTATGCAGCAAAAATTGAAAAATAAACAAAGAAAACAGAATCGTGAAACAAAACAAAAATACAAAATAAAATATCTGACTCCACAATATTCACTAAACCGGACCTTTAAAAGGCATACAACCGGACATGTATAAGAAAAGATGACAAGAGTAAAACAGGACATAGCATGGTATAGGGACACTACAGGTACCTGGTCTAACCTTTTGGATAGGTCAATGCTCAAAGTTGTTTCCTAGTTGTTAATAAATGATACCTTTCACAATACATTGAAGGTATCTGTATGAATGTATAGAAATACAATCCTTATTTTTTTCTTGAGATGACAAGACAAACACAAAGCATTAAGAGACGTCCTGTCGTATATGAAATGCCAGTCTCTTTATGCAGAAATATCTACAAAAATGCTGTGTAGAGAACTTCCACTTGCTTTTTTGTTTTTGCAGGCTCTCCTAAAATGCCTGTTAGGAAGAGGGAAAGTGGCCAACTACTAGGAGGGGGTTAACCAGACAAGGATATATATAAATAAATAAAAATATATATATAAATATACAGTATATATATATATATATATATATATATATATATATATATTTAGTAAAAGCAACAGACTTGACACACGTAAAAAAGGTTTGGGGGAGCCACCCGTATAATATTCCTAGCTGCAAAGGTTTCTTTGAATTTTCAAAGAGTTGTTGATAGTACAGAGTCCAAGACAGAACTGATGAAGGTTGGAAAAGATGGTGGCTTTAAGTGGTCAGACAGGAAGTGATGTAGGGTCACCGGAAGTGATTTTGGGTGACCGGAAGTGATGTTTTTCTGGCATCAGCCTGGACGCCGGAACAAGAAGTGACGTTCTTCTGGGCACCAGAACTGGAAGTGACGTTCCTCTGGGCACCGGAAACCGGAAGTGACGTTCTTGGTTCAGCTAGGTTTTCCCGTGGCTGGTCTGTAGAGATAACAGGAGAAGGTTTAGTGCACCCCGACCTCCCCTGGCCTGGTGTGGAATTACCTTTACTTGGTCCACACAACATCCCCCTACTCGCACGTGTGTGACTATATATATATATATATATATATATATATATATATATATATATATATATATATATATATATACCTATGTTTTCAAAAAACCATAGTGAAGTTAAGTTCAATACTAGAAACCAGAGAAAACATTGCTAAAACCAAAATTCTAAACCATAAACGATGTGAAAGGAACAAGTGCCAAAAGGTGATTACTAACTACGGTAGAGACACACTGTTGTCCAAACCTACACACTCAATGGTGGTTAATGAATTCAGGAGCAGAATAGCTAAGAGTTGATGACTTAATGACGTTAACCACTGACAGTTTACACACCAAGTTGTTTGAGCTAAGAATCCTTAATCTCAGAGGCTGCACTGATACAAGTACAGGCTGTAAAGTGAAGCATAATTACTGTACATGGTGACATTATGCTTCTGGGACTAATGTCCTTGAATTGACTTGAGGGTACAGAACAGTCACTTGTTAACCACAAAGTCTAGTATGTGTAAAACTGTCAAGCAGCTAAATGCATGTGAGTTAGATGGGTGTGATTTTTAAGATAGTTAAACTCATATAAACCTGGGGATAAGAATACCAAGGCAGGTATGACAGTCTCACCAGTTTTACATCACTGATCTATACTAATAAAAGGCAAAGCATTCACTGACTGGCTGACTCACTCACTCACTCACTCATCACTAATTCTCCAACTTCCCGTGTAGGTAGAAGGCTGAAATTTGGCCGGCTCATTCCTTACAGCTTACTTACAAAAGTTAAGCAGGTTTCATTTTGAAATTCTATCTGTAACGGTCATAACGGTCGTCAACGTCCACCATGTTGAACTTTCTTATTTATGGCCCTATCTTCATGAAATTTGGTAGGCGGCTTCCCTGCGCTAACCGAAACCAATGTATGTACTTATTTCGGTGGTATGATGCTACTGTCAGCCGCCATATTGAACTTTTCAACGGTCTTTGTTACTTATGGGCCCATCTTCAAGAAATTTGGTACGCGGGTTCCCAACGCTAACTGAATCCTACTTACGTACATATATACGTCCATAGCCTGCAGCTCGGTCACCGTGTGAGGCGGCGTTGGGTCCCTCATCCAAACGCCTCCCACGTTGTTGGCTGCCTGCCTATATAAGGCTGTCCGTTGGTCCGGTCTCTACATTCCCTTCCTTGCTTCACCACAGGATTCACGTCTCCCTGCTGATAACTACAGCCTTTTTATTTAATCCATGGCTTCTCCACTGTTTTATTGTTCGTTTATTATGATTATAGTTATTGTTTAGGTATTTTAGACTTACTTTACATTGTTCAGGTACCCATTTCCTTTATCATTCCAACCGTACCCCCAATAACATGTCTATCGAGGTGATCACCATCGATCAAAGAACTGTCACTTACCAAGTGGTTTCCATGCCCGGAGATGGCACCTACCTTTTCCATTCTCTGTGTTACATATTGCACGGCCATATCAGGCTCACTCTTGATATCCGGAGGAACATTGTGTCTTATATATTGAATGACTGGGACAGGTTCAAGGTGTGGACTGAATTGTTCGGTTGTCGCTTTCAAGTGTACCGAAATGGCCAAATATTTTACAACTTTGGAGTACCGCCAATGCCTCTGAAATATCTTAGATTCACAGGTGACGATTTGAGTAGTGGACACTTTGACGTTTATGAATGTTTAAACCCTCAAAAGCTGGATGTGAAGTTATCAATGAAACCGGTTGTATGTTTACAACGCTTGACAGATGCCGAATGTTACTTCAACACAAGTTCTGCAAATACTGTCGTAATTGAAACAAACCATGAAACTCAAACCGATTATGACAGCAGCAATCCAAGATGTGAGATTTGAAACAAGATTATTGTTCACATGGCCAACTGTACGTTGCATGCTGTCGCAGGTGGCTGGGGGTGGAGCCCAGCCAGGACGCCCAGGAGGACCGGAGGAGGGCTTGTACCTCCTCCAGACCGCTAGGGGGCGACCGCCCTGGTTGTGTTGGGGGCCAGGCGGCGCCCCGGTGCCTGAACAACCCTGAACCTCAGCACTTCCGCCACACCAGGAAGTGCTGGGGGGAAGAGGAGCATGGACACCCGAAGGGCTTTTGGGTGCGCAGCCGGCACTTCCGCCACACTGGGGCGTGTCTGCGGAGGAATGCCGGGAAGCAGCTGGAGCCCATCTGGGTTCCTATATAAGGGGCCGGACGGAGCTGGAGAGAGGACTGGAGGCGGCCAGAAAGGCATTTAGACTGTGAGGCCTGGACTTTGGGGGATCGGTGCTGGAGGTACTGGACGTGCACTAATTGAACTTGTAAATATAATTTGTAAATAAACGAGTGTGTTGGGTGCAACAAACGATGTCCGTCTGTCTGTGTCCGGGTCAAGGTTCACAATGCTCAAGAGTAAGCTCAGCGCACAGCTTGGTCATATTACAACCGGAGGGCCGAACTCAAAATGTGGTATACAAAGAGATCCTTAACAGGTATATTTTCCCTCAGTTTAAAAAGGTTTAATTTTCTTCTTAATAAAAATTTTAAGGCAGTACTTCGCCGCTGCGAAGCGTGGGTATTTTGCTAGTACTGAATAAGATTCAGAAAACATCATTCATCAACATTTTATCGTAGCTCTTCACGTCAAGGAACTAATAGAATAGAACTAATGAAAAAAGCTCAATGGAAACTCTAGTGGATTGTTTTTTTATTTGACTAAAGCCATATTGAATTGGGGTCTTGACTCTTCAATTTCAAGAATTTAAAGGTTTATTCTGAGTTATTTCTTGTGACATTTATTTACATATAAAAATTAGGTAGACATTTATGAGATTTGCAACAGGTCCACATCTAGTATCAGTCATCGGGACTATTACAAGCCATCTGAGCTACTCATGGGAGGACTTTTCCAAGGATTTTTATCACTGACTTGTCACATTCCTTGAGATATAATATCATCTTATATCATAATATACATCATCTCATTTGGTGGTAGTGGTCAGATTTTTAAAAGTAGCCCATTGTGTTTCATTCAAAAAGGTCCCATCAGTAAATGACCTGATGAATATGTATTTTAAAGGAATATTTATAATAAATAGATTTTATAAAAGTTTTATTTTAGACAGAAGTCCTCAAATCATTAAGATTCTAGTGAAACTTTGATTCCAAAATAGACATAAATGTGATGATGAAATCTAGATATTACCATGGAGAAACAGTTTGAAAGACCCATTTTGTTTTCTATAGATGCTTTATCGTGCTTTATTTTGGCTTTATTGTCTTAATTTATTGATCTTCCAGTTACAGGCATTTGGCTCATTTGTCAACTATGTTTCATTTTCTGATCCATTATTCTTAAAGCTTACCACATTTCCTCTTTGGTAGAATAACTAGTAACGTTATGGTTCAGAAGATTACTCTTGGATACCTGAAAGAGATACAATATATGATCCATGACTATTTCAACAGATCCATTGATGATATCTGTGGAAGTTTCATGACCTTGTTTGGGTAGCCAGATGGGAGTCTGTCAGGAACACATTAGGTATTTAATTTCAGCCATTTTCATTTTGTTTTGATGTCCTTTTAATTGCTGTTTCGATTTTTTATCATTCTTTCACTGACTTGTGAAAGTGCAATGCATGATTTTACATAGTAAAAAAAACAAATTTAACAATGAATTCTAACTGAGACAAATTCTTAACAAAACTGAAACATAATTTTTAGTAATAGTGTATCTGTGAGTTAGAGGAAAAATGATGTGATTAAATGATTCAAATTAAGTAAATGAAAACATCTTGTGAGAGTTCCTGTCAGCTGAAGATACCAGCCCATTTTGTTTTTATTACATCTGGACCAATTGCTGTAATTTTATTCTTAAAGCACAGTCTTATGTCTTATGAAACTAACAAACAGATTTTGGTACATGTTCCCAAAATATTAGAATAAAACAGGAAACACTTAAAGAAACTATTGAAACCTGCACTAATCTTGAAATGTATTTCTAATTATCCGGGAGATTTAAATGGGTTTTATTTACTATGTAATGCTTTTGTTTCTTATGCAAGTAGAGCAAAAACAAAACACAAACTTTCAGGACAGTTCCTGTAAAATGAAGAACATTCCTGATGAACATTTACATTTTGTGGAAAGAAAAAAATTAAAACTCTGCATTTAATGGAACCATAATAGGTAGTACAGACACTTAAAGTTAAATATGGAAATCCAAGCTTGTTCGTTCTTAATCTTTCTTTCCAAATATTTTACTACACAGCTCACATTTAAGAACATTTAAATGCATACAGTTTAAAGCTGACTTGAAATTCATTTGCAGACAAAAAGGCAATGAATTTTCTGTCATTATAAAAGTGATTTATTACTATGCACAACTTCATATGCCTAAAAATATAAAGTCTTTAATATATTTTCTCATTTGTGATCCTGAGTCCTCAGTAAACCCCTGTGTATGCATTATGGTTTTAAATCTGAAACATATTTTTAACATCATTAAAATGAACATCTGACTCCAGGGATAGTAAGGACAGAGAAATGCATTACACTATGAATGTTTTGTAATAAAGTAATACTGTCGCTTGCCTTAAGATTTTAATTACCTATGCATTGCAATATGGTTATTTTAGTGCTATTTGCCAAATATATGCATTATACAGACTTCAAAATGATACTTTTAGAGTCAATTAAGACTAGGACAATTTAGGTTGAAATATTGTGGAGTGCATAAACATGAAGCACATTTATGAAACTGCTCATAAGAAATTAATTTATGGGAGAGATTCTGAATTAGTCAGGTTGTCAAACACATCTTCCCATATAAGAATTTAGCATTCTAACATTGCATTAAAGCAGATTGTAAACTCAGGTTCTGTGGCTTTATTCTTATGGAAGTGAGTTACATAAGCTGCCAGTGTGCCAGTTGTGAAAATATTTACAGTATGTAAACAACTATAATAGACCCAGATTTGTAAAGTTGCCATTGGTAAAGTCATCTGCCAAATAAACAATAATATTGCATACAGACATTTGCTATGAAATAGAAGAACTAAATAAATGATCAAACTACTGTAAATATGTTGAAATTTATTCATGTTTGAAATTGCTCACATATTTCTTGCTTTATCCCTTTTTATAGCTGTGCCTCCCTCTCTTTCCACACACAGTAGATATCAAACTGTATAATTCATTTTACTTACAATTTATTTTTCTTCCAGTGTAATTCAATTAAAACCAAAAATGTAATGTATACGTGCCACTATTCTATCATGGATAAACGAAAGCAATGCTTAACAAATAAATCAGCACAAAAGCCCAGGATATGGCCTTGTAAATCCAGGTTCTTTCCTTTTTTTCATAGTTCATTTGCCAGTTAAAGGGTAAAATATATAAAATGGTTATTGGTCAACTAAAATATCCTTCTTAAGGAAGATTTCAATTAAATTACATAAGGTGTTTACATGCTTTACTGTACATGAGCTATTTCATTAAAAATATGAGCAAGGAGAGGAAGAATGACATTCTAACATCCTGCCTTTATTGCTTACCACAGAACTATTTCTACCATGAAAGTTGGTAGAAATATCAAATAAATTAAAAGGCTAATTAGATTTAGGGAAGTTTATAGTATAAAAAATAAAAATGGTAATATAATGAATTGCATTACATTGTAAATCACAGAACGTGTAGCCTGACAATAACTTGAACGCAGATGAGGGGAAGTGTCATAATTTTCTTAGCACCGTTTTAGAACAGTTGGCACCATTAATTGACTGTATTGCCAGTAAATTGGCGACAATGAAAAGACAAATTATGAGCTGGGGAGCGGTATAGAAAGGATTTACTGTATTTGAATAATTTAGACCCCTGTGGTTAATTTGACAGGATTGTTATTCTCTCACAAGGCCCCGCTGCTCAAGGAATTAAAACTGCCGGATGGGCTAGTGTCTGTGAGTGGGTTTACTAATAAGGTTTCTCGGTCGATAAATGACTCCATGCAGCAAATTAAACTGTAAATTTGGTTAGGGGTGGTAAATATTTAGAGTATGAAGAAATGTGCCTAATGAATCAGCATTGTTGGGAGGTAAAATGAATTGAAATGTCAGCCTTTTAAATCTTAGCTGACTGGTTTTGTGTTACATGAAGTGTGCTCACATTTTCAAAAATGCTAGCTTCTTTTCGGATTCCTATCAACAGTTCTTCATTATAAGAATGGATTTACTCCAAATTTATTCTAATCTACCTCTCCATCAACATAGTCCTTCTTAAACTCCTCACCTTTTAACTGTTTTAAAAATCAAATTTGTAAATAGTAAAGATTTTCAATGATAAGGAAACTGATATTAGGATCAATGCCATTCAGAATACCAGTGTGAGATTCAGATTGTTTAAATCTAAAATGGCCTAATAATTACTATAATGAGAATGTATTTCTACTTTAAAATAGCCTTTTATATTAACACACCTACTGAATTGAAATATTTTATTACTAATAAACATTGTAATTAGAGTGATAATGCATAGAGTTTTTTTAGTATTTACATCATATAATTTCATTTTGCATTGGTTCCTGCCTTACACTTGAGACTGTGAACCCTAACCCTGTATAGTGGCACACATGTGCACCTTGGGGACAGGTTAAAGCCTCTGGTGGTGGTAATTCCTCACTGATCCGCAGAGTGGCATTGTATACTAATGCCTCTTCTCTTCCTCCATCTGCAGACCAGTTTATTGACAGCTTTAACACCTCACTTCTGGTGTCTGTCCAACTGGAGCTGCCTCTTTCAGGCCTATAGTTAATTGGAAGTATCGCCATCTTGGAGCAGTCACTCTTGAGTCTCGCATCTGTGAAGAACTTTCTTTCTTTTTGTGCCTATAGTTTATGTTTTGTTTTTAGTTATACAGGATTTGCTTGTGGGTGCCCCAACTCTTTATGATTGCTTGTTATTTTCTTAAAATTGGCATAAGCAGGTTGTCAAAATGGTTGAATGGTGTATTCACATATTGAATGAGTTACTTGCAAAAAGCCTGCAGTATAAAAGAATCATCCTATATATTTTTAGCATTTTAGGAAAATATCCTCCATTGACAAAAGAGTATTATGACAGAAAACTGGGTATAAACTAATAAATAAATGAACTATGGTTGTTTGCCCACTGCTTCAGTTTTCTTTCCACTTGCCAGGCATACAGAGTAGGCTGGTTGCTGATGCTGAACTGACCTGATGCAAATAAGTGTGGCTGATAATCCAGAATTAGATCCTGCCTTGCATCTGGCACTGCTAGCAAAGACTCCACCTTCCAAGAAGCCTGAATTGGAGTGATCAGGTTGGAAAATTACTGTGTGGAAGGATAACTAAAATACAGAAAGCCAGTGTATTTTTTAAAGCCATGCAGTTTTCTGACAAAATCAGCAGTGCACAACTAATTGTCATTTTTACAACTAACTTATTTTATATAATTTTCTTCGAAGCACCTTACAAAGTACAAAGCAACGGTACAATGCAAAATTAATAACCTCATTGCTTATACAAAGAAGATTGTCCATTGCCAACTAAATGAAACAATAAATCACATTTTCATAACAGTACATTTCCCCAGTGTGCATGTTGTGGTTGTATGTGTGAGCATGAACACCTTGTGACTTGCAGTGGCTGTGACTGAGACTTGCAGTGACCTTGCTTAGGATAATGGCACTTTGGATAATGGATGGAACATTGTTAAGCAAGACTTTGGTTTTGAATTCTAGGGCTCCCCTGTGGTTCATTCGGTCAAGATGTTGCTTGCACAATGTGATAAAGAACCACACTACAGGGTTTCAATAGCAGGTTGATTCAGTATAATGTCTGCTCCATGAACTGATGGTGCTAATGAAGGCCGTCACTCATCAGTAGGTCTCTTTTAGCACTGAAACCACTGAACTATGAATTAAAATTGTGAGAAATCAAAGAGCAGGGCATAATCAACATTTTATATGCAGCTTTTTAAAGATTTGTAAGAATACCTTAGTGCTTGTATTTTTTGCTAAAATTAACACAAAATAATTGTAATTAGGAAGCAGAAGTATTTTTAACAGGCTTTCACAGAACTAAATATTAGCAACATATTAGCATTATAGAACATTAGAACACTCTAGACCAGAACAGGCCATTCAGCCCAACAAAGCTCGTCAGTCCTATTCACTTATTTCTTCCAAAAAAAATCAAGTCGAGTTTGTAAAGTCCCTAACATCTTACTGTTTACCACACTACTTGGTAGCTTATTCCAAGTGTCTATCGTTCTTTGTGTGAAGAAAAACAAATGTGAAATTTACCCTTAACAAGTTTCCAACTGTGTCCCTGTGTTCTTGATGAACTCATTTTAAAATAACAGTCTCGATCCACTATACTAATTCCCTTTATAATTTTAAACAATTCAATCACGTCACCTCTTAATCTTCTTTTGCTTAAACTGTAAAGGCTCAGCTCTTTTAATCTTTCCTCATAATTTAACCCCTGTAGCCCTGGAATCAGCCTATTCACTCTTCTCTGGATCTTTTCTAGTGCTGCTAGGTCCTTTTTGTAGCCTGGAGACCAAAACCGAACACAGTACTCAAGATGAGGCCTCACCAGTGCATTATAAAGCTTGAGCATAACC
Organism: Polypterus senegalus; assembly: GCF_016835505.1. NCBI lineage: Eukaryota > Metazoa > Chordata > Cladistia > Polypteriformes > Polypteridae > Polypterus > Polypterus senegalus. The sequence goes on along the minus strand of NC_053162.1, from coordinate 81,679,045 downwards.
TCCTTGGACTTGTACTCCACACACCGTGCTATATAACCTAACATTCTGTTAGCCTTCTTAATGGCTTCTGAACTTGTCACTGAAAAAGTCTTCAAGATTCTAGACATGCTTCTATGACATAGCATGGCAGGCGTCTCAGATTTACAGATAAAAAGAAGTTGTTCTGAATAGTATGCCATCCTTATCCTCTATCGAAAAAGTTATGGAACTGCCCATTGCCTATGATAAATTCATGCTTTAATTATGCAGCTAAATATTTGTTTGGAAAAAAATGTGGTTCCAATGGATGCCCTATCACTCTTTTATTTTTCTATCATACATACAGATAAACATCATTCTAATATAATTGAGATGGAGCTTAACGATTGCAGCATAAATAAAAGACTGAATATTGTAAAAACATAGAGTAGAGATGAACACCACTGAAGTGCATAATCCTTAACTGTATTAAACTTAAAAATGAGTCATGAAGAATTATGTAATACACAAAAAATCTGACAGGAAATAAATGTGCAAATTGGTTTCACCCAACTGCCAAGCCACAGGTAAGAGTCTTTTTTTTTAATTTAACCTCATTCCTAATCATCTTACTTTTTGATGGTTCTTTGTAATTGCACTGGCAAGGAAGACGTTCTTTTGAATCTTTTCCTTTTAATTAAAAATTACTAAATGTGCTATATACCAAATCGCTGAACCTGTACAGTGCATTATGCTTTGTTTACAACAGGCAAATCTGTATATGTCCAATAAATATTACAATGTATCAGATGTATCTAGATTATGTTCATTTTCTTCAATATCATTAATAATGAAAATTACTTGAAATTACAGTATAACAAAACCAATATTACCTACATAGAAATACAATATATGATTCATCATGTTTGTAAATCATACTCATTTTACTAACAAGCAATATTTTTACCCAAGCTACAGAGAGAAAATTTAGCCAGTGCTTTTGGTGTTGTTAGGTGTGTTCTTAACCATTGTGAAAGAACCAGTCTAAACACTCTTAAAACACTCTTAAAAAATGATATACTGGATACCTGTATATTGTTCCTAGCTGCAAAAGGATTACATTCAACACAGTGATGTTGCTTGTTTGGGTTCCCACACTGAACTGATTTAATTAGCCATGATGGAGGATTTTATATTCTGTAACCCGGAAGTGACGTCAGTCTGGGTGCCGGAATAGGAAGTGACGTCAGGTCAGGCAGGTTTTCCCTTATTTGATCTGCAGAAATAACAGACAAAGGTTTAGAGCAGGGGTGGCCAACCAGTCAGAGACCAAGAGCCACATTTTTTACTGTGTTACCGCAAAGAGCCACATCATACACATGCGCACACATGAACATCACCCATCCCTTCCTCACCCACACACACACCTCTGCTCAGCCAGATTTATTGTAAATGTCACATACCAACATGATAATGACAGAAATTGACTCCTACAGTACTAAAACCACAGGCCAGTCATTTTCAACAATAAACATTGTGTGCACTGTCTCACACACACAAACTCTCAGTTCAACCAAGTCCACAAACAAAAATATAATAATTTACAATAGCGTTTTTCTTTTACTATACATGTTGCTTAGTGGGACTTCTGGCATTCCTTGCCTTGAACAATGCTCTTCAAATCTGGCTTGTATTCCGTTGTTGCCACTCAAAGCAATTCTTTCACATGGGTGTCAGTCAGAACAGATCGATGCTTTGATTTCACGTGTTTCAGGGTAGAAAACACAGACTCGCAGACGTATGTTGACCCAAACATTGACGGTATCTTAAATGCAGCCCGTTTGACATTGGGGCATGTTTCCATTGGCACACTTTTCCAGAACTCAATGGTCCCTTCCCTTAAAGCAGGTTTCAGTTGGTCCTCCTAACAAAGATCAATCATCTCCAACTCAATTTGTGACTAGCGGGGCTTTCAAACAGTCAGTCTCCGCATTAAATGGGTCGACGAGGAACGTAATCTGTGGCCTTTTCAGTTGTAGATCACGGAACCTGGTCACAAAGTTTTCGTTTCTCTTTCGTTTCTCTTTGCTTATTCAGGGCGGCGCTGCTGACTTGCCCTCTGGCTTTTAGCAGAGTGGGAAAATACGTTAAATCTCCCTTTTGAATATGCGCTTTGAACAGCTTCAGTTTTTTGACAAACGCAAACACACTTTGCACCAGGTCAGGCAGCATTTTTAACTTACCCTGCATGGTCAGGTTCAGTCTGTCCAAGTGACACAGCATGTCGACCAAAAAGGCCAGCTCCATAATCCACTTGAGGTCAGAGAGATCGGGATAGTCCTTGTCCTTCTCTTCCATTAACAGTTTCACGGCATTCAAAAGCTCAAAGAAGCGCGAGAGTACTTGGCCTTTTGACAGCCACCTCACAGTGCAGTGCAGTGCAGGGGCAGGTCACCTGGAAACCCTTCGTCCAGCTCAGCGATGAGATTCTTGAAATGCCTGTGGTTAAGCGCATGTTTGACGATTTCCATCACAGGCTTCATGACGTTTTCTAAATTCAATGATTTAGACACGAGTTGCTCCCTGTGGATGATGCAGTGGAAATTCCAAAACTCTGGAAATGTTTGGTCAGTTTTGCACAGCCCCACAAGCCCGTTTACAGATCCGATCATAGCTGGCGCTCCATCCGTGGCTATTGCAGTTATATTCGGTATGGGCAGATTTACTTTCGCAAATACAGCCATCATTGTTTCTTTCACATCTATGCCACGGGTTCTGTCTTTTAATGGCACAATATCAAGGAGTTCTTCTTTGATCACACAATCGTTTGACACAGACCGTGTAAATATTGCCAACTAAGGCTTGTCTTGTATGTCACAACTCTCATCCAATGCGACACTAAAATACTCACATGCTTGAAGGTCAGAGTGCAACTGTGATTCAATAGCCGTGTTAATGTCCGATTCTGTGTTCAACAGTGTGGCGGGACGGTTGGACGTCTGATACCATGCATTTTAGTTTGTCGTTTTCAGGAGACAAGATTTCAGCAACGTCACTGATGCAGTTTTTAACGAACTACTCTTCATTGTATGGCTTTTTAGCCCGTGCAATGTTCCAAGCCAGTTGATACAATGCAAGCGTTACGGTCTCTGAGCGCTTCGTAAATTTTCGGAAAAACTGTATCTGCTTTTCTGCCTGAGTTTTTAAAGTGACCAATTCGTGCTTGCGAAGTTCAGTCCCTTTTGGAAATTCCTGGTCGATGTTAGCATGGAGTGAGCTGAAGTGGCGCTGAAGATTTGAAGCTTTGAAATGCGCTAATGACGCCTGACATATAAGGCAGAATGGCTTGCCATTACATTCAACAAAAAATAAAAACTCTCCCACTCTGTTAAAAACGTCCTGTGTTCATCTGCAGATTTTCGTTTTGCTGTGCATTTTTTTCCCTGCCATTTTCAGAGCGAACTTGACACAAATTGTTTACTTAAATGATCTTGTCCCTACTAGGAAACTTTGCGGTATTTTCATCTCATGCACATGTATATTTGACAAAAATACCGCAGGCTGGCCACTCCTGGTTTAGAGCACCCCGCCACCCCCGGCCTGGCGGGTAATCACCTCCACTTGGTCCATTCAGCTCGCTCCTAGTCGCACGTATGTGACACCGTGTATTTTGGTCATTTGAACAAATTATTTTTAATGTCTTGCATCCTGTTGTCTCCATAATGAAATTCAATTTCTAGCACTTTATTCATTTTTTTCATTGAACATTAGAAATATTAGACAAGAACAGGCCATTCAGTGTAACAAAGCTCATCAGTTATATCCACTTAATTTCTCCAAAATAATATCAAATCATATTTTGAAGGTCCCTAACGTCCTATTCTGTACACTTGGTTAACTTATTCCATGTGTCCACGGTTCTCTGTGTAAAGAAAAAATTTCTAATGTTTGTGCGAAATTTACCTGCAACGAGTGTTCCAGTTTTCTTGTTGAACTAATTTTAAAGTAACTGTCTCAATCCCCTGTAGTAATTCATTTCATAATTTTGAATATTCAATCATGTCACCTCTTAATCTCATTTTGCTTAAACTGTAAAGGCTCAATGGAATCAGTCTAGTCACTCTTCTTTGGAGTGCTTCTATGTCTTTTTTTGACTTAAGACCAAAACTGCACATAGTACTTCAGATAATGCCTTATCAATGTGTGATGTAGCTTCAGCATAACCTCCTTGGGTTGCTTGTACTCCACAGCTGTTAGCCTTCTTAATGGCTTCAGAATATTGCCTCACAGTTGATAGTGATAAATCCACTATGACTCCTAAATTCTTCTCATGAGGTGTACTTTTAATTTTCAGACCTACCATTGTGCATTCAAATTTTACATTTTTACTTTCTACCTGTAACACTTTTACATTTACATACATCAACTTTCAACTGCCATAAACCTGCCCAAGTCCATCTGTAACGATTTAACTAGGCTTACCATAATCATGAAGCTTTAAACTGGGACAGGAGCGGGAGCTAGAGAAAAAAGAAACAAAAACTACCAAAAATTGTTTATTAAAAGTACCTATAAATCTTTTTACATATTACATAACTTATATAGAAAGTCTGCTTAGTGCAGAAGTTTAAATTATTTTATTTATTTATTGTACCAGTCGTACTTCTCACTGGAGTGAACTTTTTTCAATACCTTATCATTTTTTTAATTTTTTTTATAAAAGTCGTTGCATGTTATGCCAAAGTTTAATTTACAGTACAGTAACGACTCCAGCATGTGGCTTCGGTCATCCGACCAAATATGTTTTATTGTCAAGAAAACACGCTCCAAAGGTGTGGACGTTCCTGGCAGACATAAAATATATTGGATTATTTTAACCAGATTAGGTGGATCAATATGTTTATCTTGAAAATTTTTGAATAATTGGACCCATTTGTCAACATACTCAATTTGGGTCGTTGTTGAAAAAAAGATTTTGCAAGTGAAAACTCGTCAAAAAGATTTATCAGTATTCATTTTTTGTTGATCATCTGAACCGTGTATTGCATTTATAGCTTCAGCAGATCATTCAATCTTGTCCCATTTCAGTACATTTTGCAATCCAACCCATGCAAAGATCTTGGTGCCACCGATACTGTTTTCCCACAATTCAATGCAAAAAATGCATTGTCTGTAAAATACAGTTACCTCCATCATAAATCTATTAACATCCTGGCTACCGAGTTTTCTCAACAACTGTTTTGCTCCTAGTGGGACAAAGTTACTATCCATCCTTTCCTGAAGATTAGATTTCAATCGTTTTAGCTCCAAAATAATGTCTGTTGCGCTTGCTTTACTTTTTTCCATGAGTAGCACAGTCTTGTTAAAATTATTCAGTTGTCCATGCACAAACCAAAAATATAATTCACCTGTGTCACTTTCAAAAAAGTCTCGCATTGCACTTGGACAGTTCTCTTGCGCAAGGAAATATGATTTCAGTCCTTCGAATATACAGTAAACCCTCGTTTATCGCGGTTAATCCATTCCAGACTTTACTGCGATAAATGAATTTCTGCGAAGTAGGATTCTTTATTTATAAATCAAATATTTTTGCAGTTTGAGCATAGAAAACTTGTTTACGCCCTTCTAAATGTGTTTTTTAACATTATTAGAGCCCTCTAGACATGAAATAACACCCTTTAGTCAAAAGTTTAAACTTTGCTCCATGACAAGACAGAGATGACAGTTCTGCCTCACAATTAAAAGAATGCAAACATATCTTCCTCTTCAAATGAGTGTGCGTCAGGAGCAGAGAACATCAGAGAGAGAGAAAAGCAAACAATCAAAAAGCAATAGGGCTGTTCGTTCTTTTAAGTATGCGAAGCACCGCCAAACAAAGCAGCTGCAAGAAAGAGAACAATGTGAAGGTAGTCTTTCAACATTTTTTAGAGGAGCGTCCGTATCCTTTAGGCCAGTGTGTGAACAGCCCCTCTGCTCACACCCCCTCCGTCAGGAGCAGAAAATGTCAGAAAGAGAGAGAGAGACAGAGAAAAGCAAACAATCAAAAATCAATACAATCAATAATTTTGGTTGGGTAGCTTCTCAGCCATCCACCAATAGTGTCCCTTGTATGAAATCAACTGAGGAAGCATGTACCATAAATTAAAAGACCCATTGCCCGCAGAAATCCACGAACCAGTGAAAAATACGTGATATATATTTAGATATGCTTAAATCCGCGATGGAGTGAAGCAGTGAAAGTCAAAGTGCGATATAGCGAGGGGTCACTGTATTTAAAATTCTTTCGACTGCCGGCAACAGAGAAAGAAATCTTGTACTTCCATGCTGGACTAGTTTTTTGTATTCCACATCTGCAGATTTGCAGAATTCCTTTAATTGAGTCACTCTAACAGTGTAAATATGAAAATTTTTGTATATTTTCACAAGACCTTCAATTTCGATTTGCAGACCATCCACAGCAGTTTGAAGTGTATTGTGCACAATATGTGCACAACATCCAATGCAGACTATATTAATTCCAAGTTCTTGTTTGAGCTGACTGTAAACATTATTTTGTCCTCTTCTATGTACGCCTTAAAAATTTGTGTTACAATTGTCACCACAAAATACAGCTATTTTTCTGTCAATCTCATGACGACGTAATGTTGAAATTATATTTTCAGTCAATATTTCCTATGTCTCACTGTGTATGCCTTCCAATGGTAAAAAATATCTAACAACAACGGGCGCTAGTTTTATGTCTTTTCTATTTGAAGTGTCATTGGTAACACTTACAAAAAGCGTCCTCTGTAAGTCAGCATGTAATTCTTCCACAAACAATGGTGCCAGAACATTTAAAATTATCGCTTCGCATTTGGTTCTCGTGGCATCAAATTTTGGTTAAAAGAATTTAGAAATCAATTTGGACGTGCAGTCAGAAGTTTTGAAGCTTATTTCATGCATTGCTGTTAGAAAAAGCAATTGTGGTCTCTTTGGCCGCAGTAACTAAATCATCTTAAATGGGATCATCGTTTTTAAAAAATGTTTTTATAGATGAAGTGTTTGCAGTCGCCGTAATACCAGCCTTGTGTTTCACACACTTCAAGTGATCCTTAATGTCCGCTTGCCCACCGTGTGCAATAGAATATTCTGAGAAACATTGCTGGCACTTCACTCTGCTATCCTTACCACAAAGCTTTTTTATAAATTGATAGTCCTCTTGTAGTTCATTCGTAAATTTGCAATTTCTCTTTGGTCATTTTAAACACAACTTTAACACATTTGGGTTAATATCTAAATTAAATTACGTAGATAAATTATGTGTAGCTGCGTCCCTCAAATAATACTTAATTGTACTGCAAGTGATCAGTGTAAACTGACTGTCACCCACCCCGCAAAAGAAAGAGACGCACTGGATGGGGGAGGCGGTTGCGCAGGCCTGCGCCACGCGTCTCATCATGACACGAAACAACAACAGGGACAAAATACCAAGCCTGCCGGGACCAAAGTCTAAAACCGGGACAATCCCGGTTCAACTAGGACGTATGGTAAACCTAGATTTAACTGATTGTAGATTATCTGTCAATCCTCCAAGTGTGGTATCATATGTAAACTTAACCTGCTTGCTGTTTATATTCATATTCAAATTCAAATCATTTATATATTTTAAAAATAGTCACAGCCCTAGCACTTAACATCACCAATCTTTAACATTCTCCATGTCTGAAAAGGTTCCTCATACCATCACCATATTCCCGTATGTTAGCCAATTCCACACCAATCTACAAATTACATCCTGAACTCCCACCTCTTTCAGTCTGGTGCCCAATCTCTCATATGGGACATATTTAAATTCTTTCAGTGAATCAGGATAACCAGTATCTTATATCATATATCATATGCACATCCAGAAACTTGTATATTCAATTTTGAACAGTATATGTATATATATATATATATAATTAAATACAGTATATACATGTATACTGTCACGCACGCGCGAGGAGGAGACCGAGGATTTGAACGCACCTGGGAACACATTCGCCGGCAGGGAATGGCAGGGAATGGCGGGGTACTAACTTTCTCCCTCTGCTTCCTCATAGGAAAAAGGACCCTCCGCCACCATAAGCCGGGTTTTGACCGCAGTACAGTACTTCCGCCCTTCCTCCGCCATCTTGTCCTGACGTCATCAATCCCATCCTCCCTCACGGTCCTTCCCAGCATCCCTCCACTTCCGGCTCCTCCCTAATAAAATGGCCGCCGACGCCATGATACGGCGTCGCGCATATGAACAGTTTTTGTTTATGTTTTGACCTTTCTTTTGAAAATATATTGTGGATTGTAGACAGTATACGGGGCTGGAAAACCCCAAACCTTTTTGTTGTCTTCTCCTCGGTCTTTTACAATATGTAAAAAGAATCTAAGGTTGGTAGATCAAAACTTTCAAACAGGTATTTTGACAATCCCTCTTCAAAAGCTATGCACAGTGGAACCTTGGTTTGCGAGCATAATTCGTTCTGGAAACGTGCTTGCAGTCCAAAGCACTCATATATCAAAGTGAATTTCCCCATAAGAAATAATGGAAACTCAGATGATTCGTTCCACAACCCAAAACTATTCATATAAAAATGATTAATACAAAATATAAAGTAAAAATACATAAAACAAATTAACCTGCACTTTACCTTTGAAAATCATGGCTGGTGTGATCGAGTTTCTAAATTCTTGTGGGATTCCACCCAACTGGACAACATGCAGAAGAACGTCCCAAAGCAATTGCAGTCTCCCAGCACTGTAGCAGTTTGCTGTAAAAAGCGAATACAGAAAGATCACGGACAAGCTATAAGCGCCAGCCTTCAGTGGGTAATACAAGGAGCATTATAAATGCGCAGGGCACATTACTACTTGGCCACGACCCTGCCTGACTGTTGTGTCTGTGTATTGGAGATTGGCAGATCCTGCTACAATAAATAACGCGCTGTTGCTGTTTCAAGCTGAATAAAGCTGGTGATGCAAGACGGGGACTCGCACGTCACAGCCCACACACACACAGTCACAATGCTGTAGTAAACAGTATACACTTGTACGTATGTTGACTATATGAGTGAGGTACGCTGACTCAGACGGAGAATAGGAGACGATTGCCCACAATCCCACAGCGAGAGAGAAGAACCATCAGCTCAGTTGTGATTACATGACGCTCAGCAGACAAAGCGTATACATACTACTTGTATTGCAAGACGTCGCTCATTTATCAAGTCAAAGTTTATTAAAAATTTTAGCTCGTCTTGCAAAACACTCGTAAACCAAGCTACTTGCAAACCGAGGTTCAACTGTATTTTGTTGTATATTCTAAAAACCAATTTACTTTGGGTCAAATTTTGTACTTTCTAGTCAAACATTTCATCCAACACATTTCATAATATATTGTTTTCACAGCGGTTAACAGCAGTTCTTGTCACAGTTCAGAATGGAATGGACAGCATGATAGGTCAGTGGTTAATGCTGCCGCCTCACAACACCAACATTCTGGATTTGAGTTTGCATGCTATCCTTATGTCTGGGCTTTTCTCAAAGTACCACAACCCAAAGACATGCATGTTAAATTAATATGGACCTGCATAGGAACGTTTGTTCATGTGAGTGCACCCAGTAATAGGCAGGTGCCCTGTCAAGGTTGGAGTCCTGATTGCTTCTAATTCTGCCAGGATAGCTTTCAACATTCATGACCCTGATCTACAATAAATGATTTCAATAATGGATAAATATATGAATAATCACTAAATGTTAGGTATAAAACAATATGCTTTCTTTCACACCAGCATAGTGGTACTGGTATGTAGCAAAGATTATTTTTGAATAAATGAGACCAGTTCTGTTTATATTCAGTATAACTGCATTGTTTGTATACTTATTCCATTTGCGGTTTTGCAACACTACTGTGATTTATTCCTTTATTATAATTAAAAGATGATACAGAATAACGTAAAGATGCCAAGAATATGCTATTTAAGATATTTCTTTGTTCCAAAAATTGCTTATTTTTTATACTTTTCAACACATCCATGACAACTGTATTTTGCTATTTGTTTTAACTGGTTTTGTTTTATGCCTATTTTATACTGTGGTCTACACAGAGTGGGCTCATTGTTCTGTACTATTGTATAATAACAGCTAGAAGTATAATCATTCAATCCCAAAAGTTCTTACACTTTATTAGAAACATCTTTACAATTTGAGACAGTGCATATTTTTTCATGGTCATCAAAACAGTGCAAAAGTCATTATGTCTGGTGTTTTAATGCATAATGTCATTTTTAAACCTCTGGTAAGAAAAGATTAAATCAGTTTAAAATCCCACAAAATTATAATTGTAAATAACTTTCAAATTTTCATTCCCTTCTATCAGAGCTTCTTCAGTGGTATATTTGAATACATCTTGGTTTTCTTAAGAATGTAAAATTATACTACTGTATATTTACATAACTGCCATAAAAGCAATAAAATATTCTTACTACTCAATGCTATGAAGTTAATATGTTAGGGGTCTCTTAGGTAATGCTTGCACATATATACACATTTTTATTCAGTGTTATGCAAGAGAAATGTTAACATCTTACATAATCTTTTATATAAATGTCTATGCATGAAATTGTATCTGGCCTGGCAATGAGAGGTGGAATCGGGGTAAGGGCTCCACCTCCAAGGATACGCAAGTGACGCCAGCACATTGGCAAAACAAAAATCCGAAGAGAGAGTCACTTGCTTATCTGCTATTACAGAAGTGAGGCAAGCACATTGGCAAAACGAAACATCCAAAGAAAGACAGTCGCTTAGCCACTAATGCACAAACAATGCGAGCACATCGGCAAAACGAAACTTCCAAGGAGAGAGATCCCCAGAGTAGCTTCTTTCAATTACCTGACATCTCTACATTTCAAAAATAATCATTCATGAGCAACTTACTGATATCAGACAATATTCAAGGTGTAACGAGACAGAAAACAAGGACAAGATAAAGGTTTGGGTATCCACCCTGTATACTTGAAGAAACAGCGCTAAAAAATATCAATACAAATTAAGTAATCTCTTGTGACTGAATCTGAATTTGACTGAGGGCAAAACAGAGGAGTGGCGGTTTTATAGAGGGGAGGCAGGAAGAGGTATGTCTTCAGTGGTGCACCGGAAGTGAGGGTGGTGATGGGGTTAGACTGTAGGCAGGCCCTGTTCTGCCAGTCATGCAAAGGGTGCATGACAAAACTCAGGCTTGGAGCTGGGCTCGTCTTTTCCCATTGAATGTCGGTAACTTGCTTTAAAGACGGGCAAGTCACAACACGTGAATTGTGGCAGCTCAAGTATGCAGCACATCAATCAAAAGTTATTGTAGTGTTAATCGTAATTTTACTGATGAATTAATTAAACTTGTTGCAGATTCATTAAATGCATAAATCAAGTTTTCTTCTACCTACAAAGAAATATTCTTTCATTTTTTTTGACATTAAGGAAATTGTGAAAATTTTAAATTTTAAATATACTGGTTTAGAAAACGAGTGAAGGTATTATAGGGTGGGGGGGCAGCTGAAATTAAATGGGACAATGGCGGCTTCTAGAACTGGGCCTGACTGTAGGTCTGTAGGGATACTGGAAGTGAGGTCATTGGTGGAGCTGGAGGAGGAGCTGGAAATGGGGTCAGGTGGATTTTCCATCAGAGAATCTGTTGAGACAAGAGAAAAGGCATAAGTGTTCACTGACAACCCTCGATCCGGTGTATAAACACATGCTCGCGTGGGCGACAATGGGCAGCGTGGTGGCACAGTGATACTGCTGCTGTCTTGCAGTAAGGAGATCAGGGTTCACATTCCAAGTCTTCCCTGCATGGAATGTTTGCATATTCTCTGTGTGTCTGTGTGGGGGGAAACCGGGTGTTCCATTTTTCTCCCACAGTACAGAGACATGCAGGTTAGGTGACACTAATTTTAATAAAGTTCTGCTTTTGTTCAGTGTACATTAGGTTAAATGTTTTTATTCTCTAAAACATATTTAATCCTGTAGTCAGTCAGAACTTAACTGCAACTCCACATTGATAAACAACCTTCAAACTGATCATGTCGGTAGCTTGTTCAAGCTGATCAAATAAAGGTTACAATATTTGTAAATTAAATATCAAAAGAAGGCTTTGCTATTTCCCTTTTAAATTTTTACATATGCACGATTTTTTACCTAGTTCTTATCTACAATCTATCACTAGCATTTCACACACATGCACACCTGTTCTCAAGCATATGGTAAGTTAGTTTTCTCCTTCACTGACCAGTTATTTGCTTCTGAATTAATTATACCAATCCTTTGATAAAAGTCAACAGTCATGAAAAGTGAGCTGTTCCTCTAAGAACACGCAGAATGGAGCTTTTTATCTTTCTGGGTGAATAATCTTTTAAGTCTGTTTATACAAGCAAAATGTACTCCTTTTAGTCTGTTCACACATGCAAGATTTAAAAGTTAATTGATATTTACACCACTGTGATAAGTTTCTGAAGTAGTGCCACTAGCTGTTTAAAAATCAAAGCATGCAGCCTCTGCAGCTGTTAAATGCAGTTAAATCCTCTAAGTGATTGTTTCTTGTTATTAAAAATATACGATTCTCAAAGAATTATTGTTTAATACAGTAATTCAACAAAGTAGTCTCTCCCAACATTAGCAGGAACAGACCATGAACCAGCCCCAAATAGAATGTCAATACATTGCAGAGTACATTCACTCTTAATGGCCATTTTAGATATGGCATATAACCTAGCATGCCAACATCTAACATACATTATATGTATAGTGTACGTGTAAAAAGTGCAAACTCCATACAGTAATTGAGTGAGGCCGTGAACACAATATTCTGGAGCTATTAGGCAACAGTGATGTCTATGGTGCCATTGAGTCACTCAAAATATAAGGGTTTCATTTCTGGTAAGAATTAAGGTTATGATTTAAAATGGCCTGAGTACTGTATCAGTCCCATGTTTAGTAGGTAAATGGTAAAGGGTTTCTGTTTACATAATACAAAATATTATTTTTTGACATGTTTGAAAATAGAACAAAAATGTCTGATGTACACATGATATAATTCAGAATAGAACATGATCACCGAAAAGTCAAAAATAAATTTATAAAAATTTACTTAAGTAAAAAGTAGTGTTTAAAACCAAAACTATACTTTTTAAAAGTACACAATAATCAGAGTCAAAAGTTGCTGCAACCACCACTTCCACCAAAGACACCTTTAATTTAGAAGTTGTTTGTCAATCCTTCATGCAGACATGATGGATTAAACATGAGCTCAACAGACCAGTAAAGACTGTTACAATATATTTCAAGTTAAGGATTCTATATATATATATAATACACTATTGTGGCTGTTTGTTTGTCTGTCCAGGATTTTAAATCACCTGTAGTTCACAAATATTTGAACAATTGACCTGAAAGTTGGAACACATATACAACTCTTAGCAGCGACCAGCAGGGCGGCCGTGTGACACATGTGTATGGGTGCCGTTCTCATCCCTACCACCTTCGTCGTCACTTCCCCTACCTCTTTATATCTTAAATCATTCTTGAGGCAGATTGAAGACTTAAGTGCCAGCTTAAATGAATAATTAAAGAAAACATTCTAAGTAATTGCAACACAAACACTGAGTTAATCAGTTTTAACGCAAAATGATTCTGACAAAAGAAGGGATGAAGTGGGCTGCTGTTGTGGACAAAAGAAGAGCTGCTCAGGAAGCAGCAAGTGCATCAACCTCTGAGCAAACGAATGCTAAATGTACAGAGAAAGAGTATTAAAACTATGAATGCTCAGGTCAAGTGTAATGTGCAGTGCGCCGTTACTGGTTAATTATAATTTATATAATAAGCCTACCATGTTATTCACATTTAAAAGTCATTTTTTCAGATCATTGGAGGCAAGAAAAAGAAAGAGAAAAAGAAATGTAAGCAAAAACAAGGAAAACGAAGAAATATGCATTAAACATAGTAGTGGGTAGAGACTGGTAAAAAGACTGGTAAAAAGACTTAAAGACTGGTAAAATGGCTGAAAGGTTTACAGCTATTACGTTTTATCAGTTTAAAGAATGCTAGTTAAGGATAGCATTCATAGAGGACTCTGAAAGTTTTTCCCTCTATGATTGAATATTTTTTTTTATTTTAAGAAGTGAAACACTTTAATTTCCATTGTATTGTAGTATGTACTAAAAAAAAACCATATTTGAAGCAGCATAGGAGCAACAGGGAAGTAGACAACCATGAGGATTAGAAAGTGAAAAAGTAGTAAAAATTAGCTGCACACAAGACCAATTTAAGAGCACCTCTGCCCACTGTCACTAGCAAACCTGTTATTTTCACATGAAGATATCTGAATAAAAAAAAATTCAACTATACTCAACCGGAACGGGATCCACATCATTATTACAAAAAACCCTGGGTCTCTGAGTCAGAAGTGGTAGCTTATTTAGTTGAGCTAAAGGGAATTGCTCCTGCTTGGCTGAGCAAGTGTCCTTCCTTTCCTATTCTGCAATGGAGAGGGTATTGTATTACACAGTAGCTGGTTGATTTGCTCTGCCTCTTTGCTCCTTCTGTTCAATCACCCCTACCCTGAACAATTCCTGAAAGAGCCCCTAAATGTTACCAGCAAAGAATCGCTTCTTCTTTGCATTTTCACCCTGGGAGGATATTGTATTACATGGCAGCTGGCTGTCTCAGTTAGCCTTTTTGGTCCCTCTGTGCAATCACCCTTACCCTGAGCAATTCCTGAAAGAGCCCCTAAATATTAACAGTTAAGAACTGATTGATCCTCTGTATTTCATATCCTCACCCTGAGAGGCTGGCTGTGAACCCAGTGCCTTTAAGTCACAAATGAAAACTCCTTCAGTTGAACAATTGAACAAATGGCTTTGGACTTCTAAAATTGCACGGGGTACTGATAATGTCTCTCCATCTCTCTCTGTCACCCTCACTGCCCCTCTCTACAGAGCACCATCTAACTAGCTGGTGATACCATTTGAGTTTACATTTTATCTCCTTAGTGTTGTTTTGTTTATACTGTATTTTGCATGTAGTAATTTTAATAGCTAAAGTAACATTTTCCCAAGCTAATTGTTTAAATTGATGATGTTTTATTTATGTTTTACTTTATACTTTTCTGTTAATCAATTAATCATTTACTGTTACTTATTTATTCATGTGGAAACTGACCATAATAATTCTTTGGAGTTTTGTCAAAGAAATATAAAACTACATCTGTTGTTTTACAGGCATAAATTAATTGATGGTCGTGATGATGTTACATGACTCTGTGATATGCTGTAGATAATTTCTACTAAATAGGAAACAGTAAACATTATTTACATTATCTCTGTTGGGAAGTGTGTGGAGAAAGAAAGCTAACATTTGATAAAATGAAGGGCCATCTGTCCATCTCACTTGTTAGGAAGCCAATTTAATGTAGACGAACCAGGAGACATGGGTCCTCTGTAAATATCAATTTCAAATAAAGGAAACAATGATGGGTTTTATCCCATACTCAAACATTTTTAAGGACATGCTATTCATCTTTAATAACTACTTTCAATTATTTTCATTTGGATGTGACTTGGGGGGTGTTTCGGGCATGCCCCACTGGGAGAAGGCCACGGGGCAGACCCAGGACATGCTGGAGGGATTATATCTCCCGGCTGGCCTGGGAACGCCTCTGGGTCCTCCTACAGGAGCTGGAGGAGGTGGCCGGGGAGAGGGAGGTCTGGGCTTCCCTGCTTAGGCTGCTGCCCCTGTGACCTGACCTCGGATAAGCGGTGGATAATGGATGGTGCTCTACACCATAAACAAAAATAATTTATAATAATATATAATATATTTAGAAACTGTATACAAAAAAAAACAAACTAATGATTTCATGATGTAGACCTTTAGGATAACTTTCCAGGAAACAGATTTGTCAAGTGTGAAATATTTTTTTACTCAGTTTTCTGTATTTTGTTCAAATTATTCCTTTTTTGGTTCATCAATTAATAACAAAATACTAACTTTTTTCTTTAATTGTTGCATGATGACTAGCACATGCAAATAAGAATTTCACTGTATGCTATATACGTGGCAATATTTACCCTATAAACTTATAATCCTCTCAGATTCACTTAGTAATTTTTTATTTTCTACCTTTGTAGATAGGATAAGTTTAAAAAAAAAATGATTTGCTTTTGCCCTTGGGTTACAAAGCAAAGTTGGAATACTAGTAAAATGATATATTTTAAAAGTAGAATATTACTTAAATATTATATGGAAAGAAAAGCAGCTTTTGCACATAGTGGATATGTCTTACAAAATAAATAAAAGAAAAGGTACTTTTTACTTTTTAGTGTGGTGAGTTCATTATCATATTCTTTACACTTGCTTCATTTTAACTACTTTTCAAGGTTGATAATTAGGACAAAGAATGCAATAAATAATATGCTTTACATATAAAAAAATAAAGAAAATTATGATATAAATAGGCATATGTATGTATGATCATTATGTCGTGTATCCTCTTAATACATTCACTAGTAGCCTTGTTCTTTAAACAAAAGACATCATCTTCTCAAGGTCCTAATCCTTTGCAAATCCATTGTAAAAAACACTGCATATGAAATTATGTGCAGTGCACAATATTACTGTTTTGTAGTGCTGTTTGTTATACTAATTATTTTGTGCTATTTCACTTTTTCTGTTGTCTCTCTGGTCCTAAAAACTTATTAGAGACTTAATTCTGGAGTGCATTGTACATGGCCTTCTTAAAATTACAAGATTAAACTATAGTAGGAGGTTATACTTTCATGTTCTCGAAACTGTAGAATTATCTACCTGTCAATATACCATATACAGTACAGGGTGACCTTTTGGTCTTAACATTTATATGAGAACCCATTACTTCCACACTAGAGCTACTAGTAGAATTGTTTAGATTGTAAACAATTTGTATTTGTCTAAATTAAAAATCCAGGAATCATTAAAAGCCCTTAAACTAACACCATTTACCTTTCTGGATTTCTCATTGGTATGCTGGTGTGACACTTATCCCAGCGTTACCCTTTTGAGTATGGAAGGAGATTTCAGAGTAGATTAGCTACAACTCTCTGCAGCCCTGTAGTGGAATAAAAGGATTCAGATATTGTCTGGCTGGGTGAATAGAGTTTTATATTTAACTAAACGCCACCCCTCTTTTCCTGGTGTTAAATTAAACAGTTTATCTGTGCTAAATTATATTGATAAATAACGTCTACTGCTATTTGTGTAAGTAAGGGCAAAGACTTTTTACTATTCACAGGGTTGGCAGACAAGCTCGATAATGGTGACATATCATATTGATACTCTGTTGGCAGATAATTTAGAGGATAAAGCAATTAAATTCAACACCGAGATACAGTCTAGGAACTGAATTCAATTTAATAGAAATTTGTTCCAGGCTTTGTGATCTTTCAAAGCATAAATATTTTATCAATCAGGTTGACAGTTTGGGTCATTGATTGGTCCCCCCTTTAGTACTGTCACAGGGTCCCATAACCACTCTGCAGTAACTAAAATGTAAATGTAAAACTTTCCTGAAATATTAACCTAATAATGGTCAAATGTACTTGTCACATGGTTAAAGCTGGTAGTCAGTTCCACGGTTAGGCACCTTTAATTATTTTATGCCTAGGAGACAAGTTTTAAATAGAAGTGGCAGCTCATATTATTTTTGACAGGTAGTGATGATTAAAAAGGCAGATTCCGTAACAGGTCCTTCAGAGAATTCCCTTGGGCCCTTATGGCACACCATTTTGTGAGACTACAATCTAAAGTCTTAATTTAAAGACTTGGAAAATGATCAAGGTTTCATTGTTTCCCTGTTCCTCTAAAAAAGAAAAAGAAAACACAATGAAAAGGATATAAACACAAGGGAGAAGTGTCATGGGTGCAGTGAACTGAAGCCCAGGTGCATTAAATTTTTCTGCTCGCTTTTTTTGAACAACTTTGCAACTCAAGCTATAGTTTGAAACAGGCAGCGAAGTTGCTTACAGAGTCCAAAATATCATATATTTATAAGTTTACTTTTTGAGAGTATGAACAGATGAAAAATATTTTATTCTTATACCTTTCTTTTAATATGGAGTGTATTCTTTCACTTTTTAAGGTTAAAATCTTTTAGATTTTTGTAAAAGCTGTCTTTTATATTTAATTTACCATTTACTGAAAATGAGTTGCAGAGAATTGGATCTATCCAATATGTTACAGTCTACATATAAAATTACACTCTCAGGTGCACTTAATCCAAGTGGATGATACTGGAGCTGGCAGTATTTGCCCCTAATGCTTAAATTTATTGTGAAGTATACATAGTGCCACAAAATTCTTACTTGAACATTTCAAATCTAATAAAATCAATTTGTATTTGTCTCCTACAAAGTAGTGAGAGTAAGTATCAATAACAGACAAGAATTATATTGAAAAAAGAAAGATCAGAAAACACAGAATATACAAGAAACATTTTTGAAGTTGTCAGTGCAAGCAGCAGTTGAGTAGCCATTTGTCTCCTAATTTAGTGTTGCAAGTGCTAATGGCCAGGATAGCAGAGGTTTTAATTAATACTGTCTGGCTTTCTAAGTTAGCATGTGGACTGGAAATAAAAAGGGAAATAAAGAGATTTGTTTTTGGTATCCAAGTTGTTAAATAATAACTGTATGAAACAGATGCAGTAGTGTACTTGATATACACAATTTTAGTCAAAATTAAAATTTAATAGTCAAAAAATAGATTACACAAAAAGCAAGAGATCAGTAAATTTTAAATGAAATAGAATTAAGTTAGAAACATACCAAAATTAAGAATAAAAATAAAATTATACCCCAAAGTAAAGTTACTCTGACTTCAGAAGATAACAAAACCTTCTTTTAAGCCTCTATAATATTTTATCCCCAAGCTGCAACTTCTTTTCATACTTTTTCCAATAATTTTGCCTCAAAAATAGTACAGTCCAATGGCGTTTAAAATACACTGTTAGAACAGTTATGACATCCACATGTTTAGATAAAAAATGGGTCCAAAGATATCACACAATGGTGTCACACTCTTTATTACAATAATACCTGTGGGCCAACAATGTGCAGTCCACAGTGAAACTAGATACTTCATAGTGTTGAGAAACGGAAAATATTGGAGAGGATTGATTAAAATAACAAGAAATTTAAAATCTGGTAAAAAGAGAGCAGAATACGGTCTTGTATCTTGAAAATGGCAGAATGCCCGCAAGGCCGGAATAAAACTGACACAGGACATCAAAAAGCACAGTCACCTGCATATACAAGATGGGCCAATTTGAAGTATACAATTCTCTAACCATCTTAACTTTGGACATGTGGGCAAAACTCTGAGTATCTAGATAAAAAAGTGTGGATGTGAAAACTCCACACCTACAATGACTAGTGTTGTTTTAAAAATTCTCCAAGGCTTTTTTCACAGTTAATTTGCATATTTTTAGCTGGCGACCTTGTTCAATGAATTTTTCCCTGAAAATTCACTGTGTAGCAGGCTTTTTTTTCCAGTGCCCTATGATACTTTGCATTACATCATAGATCCGGTAGCAGCCATGTTGGATGGGGCAGTCACTACCCAATCTGCACTACCTGACCAATTTATGTTACCCATGTGCAGAACTTTCACACATGTGTACTGTAATTGTACTCCATTTCACACATTACGGCACATTTGTGAATAATTTTTTTCAGCATATACACACGTGTCATGTACTCAGTACTCAGATTTGCACCCTGCATGTGTTTAAAAAAAGAGAAACTCACCGTATTTTAATTTGAGGACTACATTAGCTAATCATAATAAGAATATTATAAAAATACTTTGATGTTCTGCTTATATTTATTGTGTGTTGTGTCTTCACTGCAAAATTAATCAAGTTATGCTCCTTGCTGTGAGGCACAGATCAGGTGATGTCAGGGACAGTGCACCAAGTATGTAATGCTAATCGCTTCCATCATAGGATCTATGGGTATTAATTAGTTGTAATGATAGGACCTCGGATGCAGAGAGAGATAAGGGGCTCTCAGTATTCTGGACATGGGGTATTATTTTAATTCAGGGTGGCTCGGGTTAGCAGTGGCGTCTCACAGCAGAAGTCACATTTTTGACCACAATAATCAGTCCAGCATAAGTTGGAAGATAACTCTTTAGGCCTCAGGGTCACTTAAATGAACAGTGAACCATTATACAGTAATCCACTCAAGTTCAGTTTATCATTTTCCATTGACTTCAATGCATTTTTTGTTGAAATTCCCAAACATTTACACATTTCCCCCTAACTGAAGGTAAAGCAAATTTAGTGCCATTTGCTCAATACAACTCAATAATGACCTGTCTAGAAATTGAACTTACAGCGAATTTGCTGCCAATTTAATTCAACATCATATGAAATTTTATAAAACAGAAAATAACACATTACAAAGCTATCTAGGTGCTGGAGTCCAAAACTGAATATGAGCTTATTGAGAAAAATGAGTTAAGGATTTTCAATAACTAGAATGCAAATCTGAGGACAACTTAACCTGGTTACACTTTTGTCTGTGGTAAAACTGCAATAACAACGTTATTTTCATGTAGTACTTTTCACATTATTAAATATCTATGTGTGTTGGAAAGACCACCAGACTAATATATTATCAATTAATAAATGCACTGAAACTGCATATGTTCATAAAAGTTATCAATGTAGAGTACATGTAACGGAATAGCAGAAGAATATAAAAACTCTGGCATAAAGTTAATATTGGAGAAAAGCTAATTCTGCTGGGCCATTAATTCTTTGCATAAAAAGCTGTTTGACAGATATAGCACAGATGGCTACTTAACTCTTATTATGTAAAGAAAAAAATGCAAAGACCAGATTTTCCAAAATTGTGCCCAAATGACTGGTCAGATCTATAAATAGATCACTTTTAGTGCATTTAAAAGGCTGAGAGCATATATTCCCACAATATTTGGTTTGCCTCTGATATCAGAGTGCACTGCTGTTTCCACTATAATCCTTTAATTGATATGTTAGGATAGTATTTAGAATGTTGATTAGTCTTAATAAAGATTTAGAAATACCTTTAATTTGCATGAAGGAAAGAATAAGACACAATCTGTCAAAAACAGTCTAAAGAACTTTTAATAGGTAAGGAGATGCAAGAATAATTTTAATATTTGTAATTGTCTAATTGATGATCGTATTAGTTGTACAGTGAACACCCTTATATTTGAAAAGTGTAAGTTTAAACATTAAGAACCCACTAAAAAAGAAAAAGATTATTAGTAAATTAAAAATAATATACTGTAAGTATCAGTGTTAGTCCAAGTTTGAAAGGTATTATCACACATGTGCGACTAGGAAGGAGGTGAGTGGACCAAGTGGAGGTAATTACCCTGTTATCTCTGCTGGCCAAATGCAGTACAGATTTGATTTAAGATCAATTCCGGGCCCAGACTGATACCACTTCCGGTGCTCAGACGTATGTCACTTCTGCTCTCTTTTTTGAGGTCTGCTTGTCCCATTTGAGCGGATTTGTCAAGTTATATCTCCAGTATATACAGTAGAGTCTCGCTTATCCAACCTTCGCTTATCCAACATTCTGTATTATCTGACGTCCCACCGCAAAAAAAAAAAATGCATCAAGAACTGCAAGTTGCGAGCGTGAGCTTTGTCTATTTTTGTTGCTAAGTTCATTTTTTCAGTTAAATTTTTCAGTTGTTTTGTTGTAAAACATGATTACAGTGGATTATGTGGCCAGCCCTATCTGCCGCGTGTGCGTGTGTCTCCCTCACACGCTTGTGTGTGTGTGTGTGTGTGTGCGTGTTCCTCCCTCGCGCGCTTGTGTGTGTGTTTGCGTGTCTCTTGCGTGCGTGTGCGTGCATGCGTCTCTCTCGTGTGCGTGCATGTGTCTTTTTTTCCTCTCACGCGCGTGTGTCTTCGCGTGTCTCTCTCACATGCGTGTGTGTGCGCGCGCATGCACACGCATGTGTCTCTCTCACGCATGTGTGTGTCTGTCTGTGTCTTTCGCTCTCTCTAACTGCACAGGGAATGCACAGGGAGAGACTGAACATGTGCGGAAATCATCGGCTTGCACAAACCGAAAGGGAAACTGGATTGTTCCTTAACCAAGTGTGTGGTCCTGAACAGAGGGAAAAGTTTGGCATACTTTTTGGTCATAACCCAATTTGTACGTGTTCAGAGACGATCGTGAACCGAGCCACTGTAATGTGTAAAACTATAACATAGTTTGACGTTTAATAGGCTTTTTCTTAACACCTTCCATTATCTGACATTTTCGCTTATCCAACGTTCTGCCGGCCTGTTTATGTCGGATAAGCGAGACTCTACTGTATATATATTTGAGATGATTCTAAGAGGAGCCCTTTTAAAATCCCTCTTCAAGGTCAAATTCCGTACATGTACGACTTTGAAAACATTCCATAGTCTAAATATTAATGCAGAAAAACATGACATGACATCAACGTGATTTATGACTATGACATCCTGCATTTCGAGACTCAGAGTATAATTGCAATTTGGGTACTTTTCTAGAAGAGGCCTTACTAATTTCTGCATGACACCCCATTGCATTTTGCACTGTCATGGTATTGTCATGAATTGCACTTTTTTTATAGATTATATCGTTATATTTTGATAAAGTCCACATGTTATCTTGGAAAAATGTAGCTGAATAATGTAATGAGAAAATCCAATGTATTTTAACATTGTTTTTATTAAATTCGCGCGCAAGTTTATACAGTCCACACATAATGGTAACAGCGTTTGACATAACTGGCCCCGTGTGGGGTTTGTCAGCCCTAGGCCCCACACACCAATACGGCTACATTAGTGTTAAAGTCATAATCCATTGTTATTTCAGAGATACTTTACCATGTATTCACTGTTATTTACTGTATGGAGTAAATAAATAATGGTTCTTTCTGGAACCTGCAATGTTTTTTTTGGGAACCAAAAAATTGTTCTCCTGTGGCATCACTTTGAAGAATTACTCTGGCACCTACACCATTTTTAAGAGTGTAGAATAATTTTTGACAAATGTTATTTTTACAAGGGAGTACACTTAGATAACTATTTTTTTTTGTGTACATTGGCACTTTGACAGCCAATCTTCCTCTCTTGTGTTATGTTTTTTAAGGGTTCAATTCATGTCCCTGTTATCTTTGTCGAAACAATAAACTAAAGAGTTAATGCCAGTCGGTACCTGTAGAAACTCACTAAGGTATATATAAGGTATGGCAAAACTATATTCAATGTTAATGGGTCAACTTGTCAGACTAATTTGGGTCAATATTAGGTTAAATGTTTCACTAATATACACAAACCTTTGTACAGTATGGATGCAAAGGAGACTCTTTGGATAGTCTGCCTATTTCACAGGGAATGCCTATATCTGTAAAATTGACTGCTAACACTTTTTCAACATGCACAGTATTTGGTTTTCCCTTGGGAGCCACTTATGGGTCGTATCAGTAACTTGTGAATTTCACCTCCAGGTGCCTCGGAGGAACTCTATAGTACAAATGCGCTCAGGAGTAGGAGATTTAATTTGGCCCAATAAAATTTTTTGATTTAATTCAGAAAGATATAGTATGCTGTTTGTGGTGTTGAAAGCTGTATGTCCATCTAGCTGTTCTGTTCTGAAAAAGAAAGCATGAAATAAAATACAGAGTAAATAAATAGTTCATATAATGACATAGCTAGAATTTCATAGTTGTTTTAGTCATCTTGAGCTGTTTAATTCCAGAACATAATACAGGCCTTTTAGGTTTGGTTTAAGCAACTTTAAAATCCCAGACAGTGTTGGATAAAAAAATAACTGCTGAAAATTGCTTGCTTTTTTTATTCATTATAAATGTACTAGTCAATGCAAAAAAATAAAGATTCCTTAATTCATCTTGAACAAAAGGGGGTATCTTTTTATAAGGTGCATTTTGAAAAAGTACCCTGTGTTTGCAAAATAAATTGTTTTTGGTGACCTTTAGCATTCTTTTAAAGCGTCTTGCTGTTGCTTCTCAGCAGGTGTGCATATCTCATTTAGTATGGCTGCCCAGTCACAGTTTAGGTGTAGATAACACAGCAGGTAGAAAAGAAAAACTCTACTCTGAGACTTAAAATACAATTCTACAAGTCAAACTGAAATGAGCCATATATGACAAATAACATACCAGATTCTCATTCAAGTGTCTCGGACACAGGAACCTGGGATATTTACTCTTCCTGAATTAGGCAGAATATCCAGAAAAGTAAACAACTGTGAACATCTAAGTACTTAAATGATGTATGGTTACTCAGGTCATGCAAATCTGAGCGATTTATTTGACTAACAACTTATAATTGATTAATGCAATGTACCCCAGTCATGTCGTTACCATCATTTACTTCCTGTAAGTTCTCCAAGGCATCATTAAGCTCAGAAGGGAGTCTTTCTTATATTTGTCAATTTCTAAAACCATGTCATGCGCTCCATACTTTTTAAATGTGCTTTACCTCCATTATTCATTAAAATGACAATATATTATTTTAATACTTTTTTCTTTCAGGATAATCTGTTTACATTAACTTTCTGTTATGTAGTAAATGTCATTGTTACCGTTACCTCTAAAAATTCTGTTATATATAGTATATATACAGTTAGTGAAAGTAGTATATATTTCTGTAGATCTCGAGACAAACATTCTAATTGTTATAGTAGCTGATGCAGAAACCAACAAACAAAACATTGCCTAAGTATATGGAAGATGTATTGAAAAAAGCTGAAATAGTCAAGGTTACGGAAGAGGAAAAAAATGGGTGCAGGAGATACCATGGTTTATAATACGTGGAGAAGCTTGATGGGCATAGATCAATTGGTAGGAGAGATGTACAAAAAAATAACGTATTCAGAATATATTTCATTAGCCAACAAAGATGTGTTGAACATGTGATTAAACACTTAATCATATATAATGGAGTGTAGATTATAAACTCACAGTTGCTCATCTATCATCTTTTCAATTTACAGTATCTAGTTTGAAAATACTGAGGTATATCAGTAATAGGTGTGTTAAAATGTAGCTTTACAATAATTTCAACAATATGTCATGTCATTTCCTAACCCACTTAATCCAGACCAGGGTTCTGGGAGGTTGCTGGAGTCTATCCCAGCTAGCATAGGTTTCAAGGTAGAAACAAACCCTGGAGAGGTCCAGTCCACTGCAGAGTGAATACACACAAATACACACACACACAAACACTAGGGCCAATTTAGCTTCAGAAATTCACCTAACCTGCATGTCTTTCTCTGGGAACTCCCAGAGAAAACCCACATAGACACAGGGAGATGGCATGCAAATTCCTTACAGAAACAACCTTGAATTAGAGATAGCAGTGCTGCCATTGCACCACTACAGCCTCATTTCAACAACATATTTAGCATAAAAAGGTTTAAAATTTATTAGTGAAAAATATATCTAAACATAGTTTGCAGGAGATGCCAGCACATATTTTACCTACCATGAATAGTGACTGAATGAACAAAACATTCTATATATATTCTATATAGTATATAAGGGTACAGCTGTTAAAGTAACAAAAAGAAACGCTTAAATAAAGTGCTTTATCAGGGAAGCCTATTACAATTCATTGAAATACAGTACTTTTACATTACAACAACAACATTTATTTATATAGTACATTTTCATACAAATAGTAGCTCAAAGTGCTTTACATAATGAAGAAAAGAAAAATAAAAGACAAAATAAGAAATTAAAATAAGACTACATTAGTTAACATAAAAAAGGAGTAAGGTCCGATGGCCAGGGTGGACAGAAAAAAAACTCCAGACGGCTGGAGAAAAAAAATTAAATCTGCAGGGGTTCCAGGCCACGAGACCGCCCAGTCCCCTCTGGGCATTCTACCTAACATAAATGAAATAGTCCTCTTTGTAGTTAGGGTTCTCATGGAGTCACTTGATGTTGATGGTCATACAGACTTCTGGCTTTTAATCTATCCATCATTGTTGGAACATCACAGTGCTTTGAGTAGATGTGCCACCACCAAAAGGATACCGGAAAAGGAAACAGAAGAGAGAGTAGGGGTTAGTACAGATTTTAGAGCCACCATGAATAGTTATAATGAGTTGGAGATATAGAGTATTTTGGATTACAGTGAAATTATGAGAAAGCCATGTTAAAATAATGTGTTTTCAGCAGTTTTTTAAAGTGCTCCACCGTATCAGCCTGGCGAATTCCTATTGGCAGGCTATTCCAGATTTTAGGTGTATAACAGCAGAAGGCTGTCTCACCACTTTTAAGTTTTGTTCCTGGAATTCTAAGGAGATACTCATTTGAGGATCTGAGGTTACAATTTGGAATATAAGGTGTCAGACATTCCAACATTATAATCAGTTGCAGCAGCACAATATAAAATTAGTATATTTGTTGAACATTCTTGGACTGTTAATGCCTGAAATTTGTCTGAAAGATGTTAGTAAATGGGATGTAATGTATATACTGTATAAATTGATGTACAGTTAGTATGTTTGAAATAACATAGAGAATTTTAACACAAGCGGCTTAGCAGGGAAAACGGCACAAGCCTCTGAGGCTAAGGATCTACACTAGTGACTGGAAGGTTGCCGGTTCAAATTCCCATTACTGCCAAAGGGGATCCCACTTTGCTGGGCCCTTCAACAAGGCCCTTAACTAGAAATTGCTCCAGGGTTGATATACAATGGCTGTCCTTGTGCTCTGACCCCAAGGGGTATGCGAAAAATAACAAATTCCTAATACAAGAAATTGTATAAGGTGAAATAAGGAACATTAAATATAAAAAAAAAACAAACACAAGTGGCTCAGCAGGGAAAATGGCACAACATTCAATTATTACATTCATTTCTTGAGGATTGTTGAGCGGTTGATACCTAAAATATGTTACTTATAATATTTGAAGCCCCCTGTATCAGCGCGTGCTCCTAACCTTAGTATGAAGCAGGATGTATTTTAAATGAAGTTATTTTCAGAAACAACTTTATTTCTACCCTGTGATCTACTATCACAAATTATCAATAGCCTACAACAAATTTGAAAAGCAGCCATTAGAGTTGTGACTCAGATCAAACGTAGTGATCACATTACACTTCAGCTGGCTAAACTACATTGACCTTCTGTTAAATGAAGAGTCATCTGTAAAACTCTTTTAAATTACAAAGCTGCCAGCAGCAACACTTCTTTCTACTTTTGTTTATGCTGCTATTCAGTATAAACTCAGATGACAACTAAGATCTTTAAATGGTGATCTTCTCACTCTTCTGAAAGGTTGGTATATGTGCTGCAATATTATTATAAACAAAAATATAATTTCATAAATACAAGTCTATTAATCCTGTTACAGTAAAAAGTATAGTGAGAAAAAATCTAATTGTGTGAACATTTATCCATGTCCACCAGCTGTGCAATTTGTTATGTTATGCTGACTGGAGGCTTTCACACATGCAAGCCACAGGAGCAACTTACTGGCTTTGAGTACGTAACAAAGACGTGAGGGGATAAAGGTGAAACACAGCCATTAATACTAGAATTGCCAGAACCTACAAAAAAACTTGTAGATTCCTCCCAACTTAAATCGCTTCTCACCTCTTCGTCAGTGTCTTTTGTCCTGTAAATGTGTGGATAAGCATCAAACAGCAAGCAGCCTGCTATCACATCTCCCCACCCCACATAGTTTTCTCAGCTCAAGTCTGTTTACCTGCGTGTCAATTGCTTAGAGTTGTATAGAGTGAGAAGTCAAGCAAAATGACTCCTTTTATAAATACTATATCATTATTTGGAAAACTTGCATTTCATGTGTGTTCCGTGTCTACAACGATCTACGTAAACACATTGTTAAAACAGAAACGTTTTTTTCATGTTTTAGTAATAATTGACAAAATGTGGACATGAAGTGTATAATGTGTGAAGTCTGAATTCCAAATATCAAAGAAACACTTTCACAAAAGGTACAAATATAAGAGAACAAGTGCGCTTTTAATCAAGAATTTAACCTAAGAAAAAGAACCCGCGTTAGGGTGCAACATTGACACGCATTTGCTACGACAGCTTCGGTGGTGCAACGGTATCAACTTTTGACAGGTAATCAAAGCTTCACGGGTTCGATTTCGAATGAGTCTGTTTTGAGAAGTAAGCTGCACATATTCTTACTATTTTAGAATAAAAACATACATTTGATTCCAGTCTGTAACAGCTGGTGTAATTTATGATACTTGTAAAGGTTAGCTTTGTTTTTTTTTTTATTCAGTTTTATTCTCTCAGCCACGTTCACGATCCTACCCTACATCTGACACTGCTGTTTTCACATAGACACGCTATAACAAAGGTCAACTCAGATCATGATGACGGTTCTACATTGGAGCAAGAATGCACTTTTGCCATCACTGTACTTTGTATATGTTCATGGGAAGCTCTGCACTCTACTTGTGACTTTACTTTATAGGAAGTAAGTAAATAAAGGTAAATAACATTTGATCTGGCTGGTGTCAATGTCGCACCCTAATGCGGGTTCTTTTTCTGCAGTTATATTCTTGAATAGAAGCATTCATCTATACAACTCTAAGCAACTGACATGCAGGTAAACAAACTTGAGCTGAGAAAACTGTATGCCGGTGTGGGATGTGATAGCAGGCTGCTTGCTGTTTATCCACACATTTACAGGACAAAAGATGGTGACGGAGAGGTGAGAAGCGATTTAAGGTGGGATGGATCTACGAGTTTCATAGGCTCTGGTAATTCTAGTGTTTACAGCTTTGACGTTGTTTCCCCTAGTGTGAAGACAGACTTTATGAGCAAACACTGATGTCACTTCCTCTTACAGACCAACAAAGCTCAGCCCTTTCATCCATGTCTTCTATATAAGCCAAAGAACAAGTGGAAGTCAGCAATCATTTTGGACCCTGATCCTTGGCACCCAACACCCTGATGCTTTCTCTGGTCTCCTCCTTTAAAAGGCTGACTTTGAATTTCAGCTGTGTAATTGGAAATTTTTATTTTATTTGTTCTTCCCTTATCTACTCTATTTTTTTCTATTTGTACTCTTGTTTTCTGCCCATGCTTCCACAATGGGTGGAGCAGTAGTGGAGTGGTTTGCACTGATTTCTTGCATCTTTAGGAATGTGAGCATCTAGGAAACTTTTGGCACAATATCCCCCTGTCTTAAAGATTATTTTCATTTTCCATCCAAATTACAAATACTTGCAGGTTAGGCTTATTTGTATTGTGATCAAATGGTAAAGCTTGTTCAGAATGACAGTGTTTAGAGGAGGGCTGGGAAATAATAGTGCCATATGGGGCAAAACAAGAGAGTGCTCATTCAAAACAGTGGTCTAAACCAGAATGTCAAAATAAAGCCAATCATTTAAGCAAAATCTCTGACTTGTGTTGTTTCATTTGCTAAATAACTATGATTTGTGCATTCAAAACTAGTGGCAATACGTAATGCCACTTTAAATAGTGCCAATAATCAGAACAATGCTGCCTACAAACACATGACTAGCAATGAATGTTGTTCCATAAGCAAAATGGTGACCAGCCCGAAACTATAACGAAATGGTATTGTGATGTCATCATCATTAAAGTGAGAAAAATGTGAATAATTACAAATGAACCGTAAAATAATGTTCCATGGGCACAAATAAAAGATTCACAACTATTGGGTCCTCTGTATTGTCCCTATTTAAATAAACGGGTCTGTTTTCATGAGTGAATGTTCATTTGGATTTAAACATCCACCAGATAGATACATGCAGTTATAAATTCAATAGCATTAAAAAGTGATTTACATGTTGGATTACACCTCTCCAACCCATAATATGAGTATTAGGTGTTAAGGCAGGAGCAACATCTGGACAGGATGTTCTGGGGAAGAAAAAAAAATAAAGAATGTGATTTTCCTCCACGCCAACCTTATTCTATGAACAGTTGTTGGATACCCAAGGTGGAATCTGAATTATTGAAAACCAACCTACAGAAGACATGACACGTGAGCAGGAAATTATGTTACAACTGCTCCAAATTAGCTGCTAAGGCAATCAGCTATCATAGGTAGTGAAGACCCATACCATAGGACCTATTGCTATAGGGATGTGTCAGTCAACAGTATACAGTTTTCCCATAATCTCTCATTGTGTGGGATAGTCATCACTCCTGTGAACTTTGAAGATTACAACATTCTAGACTGTGACAGTCTTGTCTGCTCGAGTGTGACAGCAATCCAGATTCAGATGGTGCAAGTGGCAGAAATAGACCCCATTAATGCAATTAAAAATTTGCTGTTTTTTTGTTTTTGGTCCAAGGCATTTTGTGACAATCCATATAACACTCCATATCCTTGTTGACACTACAAAGTATTGATTTTATTTTTGTAATGAGGTGGTCAATTTCAGGGCCCGTCAAAGGTTTCTGTGAAGTTTGTACTTCTTCTCTGTAGGTGATGGATTTCCTAGGCTCCTTCAGCTTCTTTCAACATTTCAAAGATGTTAAAATGAGAATGGTCGACATGTTTAAGTTGTCCTGTGGGGTATTTTCTGTACGTCGCTTAAATCATCCGAGATCAGATGCCTCATCTTAGATGAGTTAATGCCGGTGAAACTCATCTGGGATAAGTCGGATTTTCAAACACAGCAGTGTAGTAGATTAGTCTGGCTGGATCCAATCATCCGAGATGATTGCGTGCACCCACACTGATTGAAAAGCCCATATATATTGAGCTTAGAAAACATGATCAGCAAGTCTTTGATTGGCTGCAACAAAATGACGAAAGAACGGGTGCATTTTTTCACACAAGAAGAATTTCAACATTTAATATGCACAAGGGGTAACACTGAAAA
Organism: Polypterus senegalus; assembly: GCF_016835505.1. Taxonomy (NCBI): domain Eukaryota; kingdom Metazoa; phylum Chordata; class Cladistia; order Polypteriformes; family Polypteridae; genus Polypterus; species Polypterus senegalus. Next base: position 81,648,152 of record NC_053162.1, on the reverse strand, counting down.
AGCAGCCCAAACCAGAAAAGTCTGCTGGCAAAAAGTGGCCGACACATTAAATGCGTAAGTAGTGTGCATTGTGCTTACTGAATGCAGCGTTTCATTTCCTATGTGTCAGATTAATTATTATTTAATATGTCATAATTCCAGATCAAATGTGAGCACAAGGAGAACATGAGAACAGGTTAAAGTGAAGTACAAGAATATACTTCGAACTGGTAAATATTGGTATATAACTATTTAAAGAATTGTTGACATATATAATATAAAAAACATTAATTTTAAAGCTAATAAGAAGAAGGCAGACAAGCAAAAAACAGGTGGAGGTCCAAAGTGGTCTAGACTTAACCCCTGCAGAAGAGTTGGCTCTCCAGCAAAATGCCCATCGCCCTGTTTCTGAGGGCATTCCAGGGGGAAGTTCCTCCTGAGAACCAGAGGAAGGATGCAGTGGTCACTTCATTTCAGGTAAAGGATGGTCATTGCATATATTTGTCCTCAATGTGTGCTATAAGTATGTTCCATATAGCCCTCTTTTTTGTTGGGACAGTTTCAGGGAATGTCATATCCCTAGAATATGTGTCTGACCAACGAGATATTGACGAAGGTCAAATATTTGATGAAGACATTGGTGTCTGATTATTCATCAGGAGGAGAGGTAAATTTTCGAAATAATTTTTGAACAAACTCCACTCTGATCAGTCCCTCGTGCTAATCGAGATAACTGTTTTGCGGGAGCCTGTAGCCTGCACACATGTCCCGTTTGGAACAAAGTCCACATCAAAAAAAGGAGATGGTGAGGTTGGTTGAGCCATTTGTTATACTTTATACAAAACGATTCAAAATGATATACTGTGTATTCAATATAGAGGAAAAAGGCATTTGTAATTGCATATTTATTTGCAGAAAAATGTCAGGGCTCTATACAAGAGATATCTTCAACAGAAAATTGCATACAGAAAACTAAAAATTAAAAAAAAATACAGCAGGACATGGAACTTCATGAACTGAGGACAACCAAAATGAAGATGCAGATACAAATACTAGAAAAACAATTGGTAACAAAATTCTCTTATCTCTTTCCCATATGTATATGTGTATGCCTGAGTGAATCCTTAATTATGTTCTCCTCCTTACAGGCTGAAGGGCCATAATATACAATAAATAACTTTTGTGTGAAACCACTGTTGTCTTTTTCGTTGAAAATATTAGGCCACAATTCTGTCTCTGGCAGCTCTGCCACTGGTTTGCTGGTTTATCCCCTGTCCCCAAGCAGGATTCCATTATGATGACCTGTGGGATATGTAAAAATTGTGAATACAATACACACATCACCATGATTTATAATTAGATTATTACCTTGTTCAAATGTCCGATACAGGTGTGACTCCTTAAAAATTCTTAAGTCATGAACAGACCCTGGCCATTTAACCTCCACATTTGATATAAGGCAGGGTGCATCACAGATCATCTGAGAATTTATAGCATGTAGATCAATTTTACTGTATGTCAACATGCCTTTTGGCTATTTTCAGCTCTTACAAAAAGTTACATTACCTGCACGTTAATACTGTGGAAGCCTATTCTGTTTATGTAATCAGGCTCATTTGGACCTGATGGGGTCTTTATTCGGATCTGCATACAATCCAGTGCCCCAATCATATTTGGAAATCCTGGGTAATAAGAATGTTAGGCTGATTGTGAGATTTTTTTTATGGAACTGTGTGTGTATTACCTACCTGCAATGGCATGAAAGTCTCTTTTATTGTCTGCACACGCAGGTGTCCAGGAAACACTATGAAAACCCGAAGGAAATATTTCAGAGCCAAACAGACTTTACATATTGCCTGGCAAACTGCACTTTTAGATAGATTTTCCGCATCGCCTACAGTATATAAAAAAGTGTCGCTTGCAGAAAACCTCACAGTATTGCATACTGTCTGTGTGGTTGTGAGAGCCCCACTTCATTTAGGTTGACTTCAAATATAAGGTGCTAATAAATTTTTGAGGAACAATATTCCCCCTCGGCTAAAGCGGTATCTTTTGAAAAGAATTTCCTCCGGGATCAATAAAGGATCTTGCCGATCGCGCAAAACCCTCTCTATATGAAATTCTCTTCTTATAATTTGTGCACTGATATCAATTGGTCGCTCATTCATGAATGGCGAAGCCATGACTGAATGAATTCCATGCACGGACACTGATTAAGTGTGTGAGCTAATCCTTGTTTACATAGAACAAACCTGCTCCGAGCAGGTTTGAGGATTTGGATGTGCTGCTATGATAACACATCCAGCAAGAGTTTCAAAAAACAGACAGATCCAGGATCATGCCAAATCATCAACAATTACATCTGGCTAAACGAGTAATCCACGTACAAAAAATAATCCCCTGGACTAAATGAGTGTATGTATGTGTATACCCTGTGATGAAGTGTGAAACTATCTACTCTTTCTTCCTGCCTTGGATTCACTCATACTAGAATGGAAAACATGTAATATTCAGAAGATAACATGAAAGAAACAAAGAAGAATATGTTTTAGGTAAGCACATTACTGAAATTGTGAGCTTGCCATAACACTGTGGTGAAAATCACTATCTGTTGCAATTACTTTTACATTCTAAATATCCATCCATCCATCCATCCATCCATTATCCAACCCGCTATATCCTAACTACAGGGTCACGGGGGTCTGCTGGAGCTCCCAGCCAACCCCGGGCAGGGCACCAGCCAACCGCAGGGCACACACACCAAGGACAATTTAGAATTGCCAATGCACCTAACCTGCATGTCTTTGGACTGTGGGAGGAAACCAGAGTACCTGGAGGAAACCCACGCAGACACAGGGAGAACATGCAAACTCCACGCAGGGAGGACCCAGGAAGAAGACCCATGTCTACTTACTGTGAGGCAGCAGTGCTGCCACTGCGCCACCGTGCCACCATTCTAAATATGGCTGTCATAATATATTTTGTATTGCATATACAGAGTTCACATGAAAATTAATATTTAAACATGCTGCTTTGCTAAGGACCTGTTTTGTTGGATCTTTTACGTGTTTGCAAAAAGTGAAATCCAGGCTTTAAAATGTTCAGGTTTAAATGCTTTTTATGTAGTAGGAAGATTATTTTTACTTATATTATTCAGAGGAATTCAATTCATTCAATAATTGTTTGGTTAATGTTGAATATTTTGCAATATAAGTTGACACACGCTGATAGCAATTTAAATTTTTTTCTGAATGTTAAAACACTGTGAACATATTATATTTTATTTAATCTCTTACATTTAAATGATAAACAATGCTTAACTATTATGTTAAACCAGAGTTCCTGTATATTTAATTTGCCTAACAGTCATCTTTGTTCCACTCTATGGTGCATAATTTAAAACTGATTTTAACTCACAAGATTTTAAATCTGAAGTCATTTTTTTGGTTTATCTTATCTTACGCCCTGCTCTGTATTGTCTTTGTCTGCCTAATCAATAGAAGACTGCACCTCAAATCCCTGTGTTGTGGCTGGGGCTGGTATTTGATTACACAAGCCCACAGCTTATATGCATTTCATAACCCAAATACAGAGCAGACTTAACATTCAAATTGCATTTATTAATTCCAAGATCAATAGGCAGCTTGTTCTCAGTCGATCAGTAAATCTTTTAGATGAGGCAATGATACCACATTTATATTTGCAGAATTAGAAAATAATGCTAAGTAAACCTTAACTGAATAATTATTAATGCACCTTCATAACAAACTAATCATTTTTGCATTGCAAGTTGCGTGTAGGTATGTGCTAAAAAAATCAACAAATGGGCACAAAAAATAATTTTGTATAAAACACTTGCAAAGAGATTTATTGTATTTTATTTTTGCATTTTTTGTAAATTAATTTTATATACATTTATGTATATTCAACAATGGAAGAAAGTCTGTATTTGGTTATGCAGGATTTGTAATTTAATATGACATCTGCAATGTGATCATTTAGCTGCCTTTTCAGGGAAGATCTTCAGGTAGAATCCATAAGTTTCACAGACTTTATCCGTAACAATGATGTGCAATCCCTGGATGATGACAAGTATTAAACTCTACTCTCTGCTCCACCTACAAATCTTGTTACAAAAGACACCCTGGAATGTATTCTATCAGGGTGGACATAGGGATACACTACCCACAAGAGAAAGAGAAACCTATCTATTCATGAGTTTACACTAGTGCAATTAGTCTGTGCCTCTTTCTAAAAAATAATAAACTCAGTCAGCACCCCAAATATTTTCCTGCTCTTGTCCTCATTTGATACAATGAATTAACACAAAACAATATATTTATTACACATTCTGAATGCACAAATTCTTCTCTATTTAAATTTACCCAAAACTGTGGAAAATGGTAGTGGCATTTTCTTGTTTACTGTTTTTCATTTTGTTGAAGCTGGTTGTGTGTGTGTGTGTGTGCGTGCGTGAGTGTGTGTGTGTGTGGGGGTGTTTTTGTTTTTTTCCACAGGGGGATTAAATCAGTTACACATTACCTCACAACTCCTTGACCTGAGAGGACATGTAAAAAAAAAAAATCAAACACACCCATCAAATAAGACTCTACTATGCATTTAGATATTGGCATATCTGTGTATCCCAGCAGAAAGTAATGTTACATATTCATAAACATAATTTGGCAGAGTGTGATATTAAAATCTGAATTGTTTTTATAGACATTATCTTTATCACAGTGGCTTGACCATGTTCACAAATACACCTGCAATCTATTTAGTCAAACACCTTTCTAAAACATATACTGTACATAACCCATTCCTAGTGATAGGAAATTGTGGTAGAAAGGTCTTTACAAACAGTTTACATTTATAGATGATCTTGACATCATGCAATCCCAGCTACTGTTTCATTTAATCTAGTCTGTAAAGCATGTGCCTTCTTCCCTTTCAAATGTTACGATACATAATTCTGATGTGCCTTAAACATGTACTGTATGTCAGATAAAAAAAAGCAAGTAGGATATATTATCAGGGGTGTATCAGCTTTACATAATGAAAAAATATTCTGGCACGTAATTAACTAAGAATGAATAAAGAAGAAATCTATTACCATGCAATGTTCTTACTAGCTGTGCTACACATCTAATATAGGTTAAAAATCTAAGTAATCAACATATATTACAGGGTTAATGTTTGCAGTTCACCATGCAACATATGTCTATGTTACAAGCCATTTGGGATGGGATTAAAAAAAAAGTGTTAACAATTATAATGTGCCATCTATTGAAATGACAAATGCTGTGCATTTTATTACCTAAAACATCTGTGACACCCCATTTGTTGGAATGACAGAGACATAACAACCAGATGGACACACAGACACATATCCTTTTTTTATTCACGTGGATTAGAATGGAATTTATTAGCTATTTTCTGAACTTCTTTTTTTTCCCCAATGGTAAGTATCTATAAACTACACAAGGAAAATTAAGCCTGGATCTTTGCAGGGCTCTGTAATGCATGCCAGTCTAGAACAAACTGACCTAGATTGGGCAATTAATATGACAATGTATGTTAATACTGTGAAACAAAATTCAGTGAGCCCAGGGATGAACATGTTAACTTCAAAGAAGGCATTTTAGACAGGAATCAAGGCATGGGAGTAAGAATGTCACTATATTCTGAACATGTTACAGATAATTCAATTTGAACTTAATGTACTTAGAGTTGGCGGGGCTTCAACTGTGCCACCATGCTGCTCTAAATTAGAATGCTAGTGCTTCTGTCTTGAAATCTAATTTTAAATGTATATTTAATTATATTTTACTACTATGTTTTCACTTTTCACAACAGAAGCATATGAGATGACTATGCCAAAGAATGAAAAAAAAACTAATGACAAGAATAATTCTTTATAGTTGCTCTGTATTTCCAAGAGTCACCCTGTTCTTCTAGCAGTAAATTGTTAATGAAATTTTACAATGAATATTAAATGTGCGGGGTGTATGTGTAAGTGGACTCTGTAGTGGACTGGTATCCCATCCAAGGTTGGTTTTTACCTTGTATTCAGTGGTGCTGGAATAGACCCTCGGTATCCAATGGCACTGAACAGGTTTGACAGTGTTAGGGGCAGTGAGAGGGTCACAATGGTTATCAGTGCTATCTAACAGCTTTAGGGATCTCGTTTATAAAACTTTGTGTTGATGTGAGTGTGAAAATATGTGTACGCCAAAAAAACAGGAAAATTTGTTCACCTGAACTTTTTACCTTGTATTCATTGGTGCTGGAATAGACCCTTGGTATCCCATGGCACTGAACAGGTTTGGCAGTGTTAGGGGCAGTGAGAGGGTAACAATGGTTACCAGTGCTATCTAACAGCTTTAGGGATCTCATTTATAAAACTTTGTGTTGATATAAGTGTGAAAATATGTGTATGCCAAAAAAACAGAAACATCTGTTCACCAAAAAAAAAATTGGATTCATAAAACCTGCTTATATTTCTAAGCAATTAACTTGTAGAAATCATAATCATCTAGTAAATGTGCATGAACACTGCCTAGTTGCCACCCTGTAACAACAGCACATGGACTGCGCTGATGTTTCTAATATATATGAAATTACAGTGCTGTAGAACTTAATTCGCTGACAGAGTACAATACAATACAATTTATTTTTGTATAGTTCAAAATCACACAAGGAGTGCCGCAATTGGGGCTTTAACAGGCCCGGCCTCTTGACAGCCCCCCAGCCTTGACTCTCTAAGAAGACAAGGAACAACTCCCAAAAAAACCCCAGTAGGGAAAAAATGGAAGAAACCTCGGGAAAGGCAGTTCAAAGGGAGACCCCTTTCCAGGTAGGTTGGGCGTGCAGTGGGTGTCAAAAAGAAGGGGGTCAATACAATAAAATACACAGAACAGAACAAATCCTCAATACAGTATAAAAATAAAAATTTTAGAAGTATGAAGCAGAATTTAACAATGGATGACATCACATAATATGATTAGGATTTGTTTAGAGTCCTGGAGACCTCATCCATCAAGCTGCCTCCCCCATTTGGCCATTCCACAACTGAAACAGTGCTGAGCCAGCCAATCCGATGAAAGGACCTCTCTTTCCCATGATTTCAGCAATCTTCCATCAGAGATGACTTTACGATAGGCAGGCACAAAAACTTGGCAGGTGGGCCATGGCACCAAGTGCCACATTTGAGTACTGAGAAGAGAAAGAGAATAGCTGAGGGTTAGTATCAAATTATAACTATCATGTTACTTATGTTTTAGTGCTAATGACTAACAACAGTGATGCAGTCTGTACAGTTAATCAGCAGCTCTAGTCAGGATATGCTAAACTGAAGTAGAGAGTCTTCAGCCGGGATTTAAAAGCTGAGACCGAAGGGGCATCTCTTATTATAGCAGGCAGACCATTCCACAGTTTAGGGGCCCTGTAATTAAAAGCTTGACCTCCCACTGTTATTTTATTAATCCTTGGAATCGTAAGCAGACCGGCATCTTGAGATCTTAAAGTGCGCTCTGGTTTGTAAGTCATGATAAGTTCAGACAAGTAAGCCGGACCTTGGCCATTTAATGTTTTATATGATAAAAGCAGGATTTTGAAATCTGCCCTAAACTTAACTGGGAACCAGTGTAAGGATTTAAGAACTGGAGTTATATGTTTGTATTTTCTTGTTCTTGTGATAATTCTTGCAGCAGCATTTTGGATTAACTGGAGACTGTATAAAGAACAGTTTGAACATCCAGTGAACACCGCATTGCAGTAGTCAGTCCTACTAGAAATAAATGCATGAATTAATTTCTCAGAATCCTGTTTATTTAGAAAGCGCCTTAATTTCCTAACATTTTTAAGATAGAAGAAACATGATTTGGGCAACTTTGTAATATGTGCTTTGAATGACATGCTAGAGTCAAAGAGAACTTCGAGATTTTGGGCTGATTCAGTAAAATTAATGATGATTCCAAGAAATAAACCAAGTGAGCTCGGTGCCTGTAATCCCAACATCATTTTCTAGCCTGTGCAATTAAATAGAATGGTCAATGGTGTCAAACGCTGCACTTAAGTCTAACAATATAATTACAGTGGAGTTTCCTTCATCAGGGGATATCAGAATGTCGTTTACAACCCGCGTTACAGCTGTAGTCTCCCACATGATACAACCAGACAATGCTCTCTGCATTCGAGGAGTCTTATGCTCTGCTAAGTAACTGAGCATGTATTGGTGGCATTCTAGATATCTATCTAGCCAGATAGATATATAGATAGAACATTATTTATCCCCAAGGGGAAATTTGGCTTTTTACAGAAGCTCTTTAAATAAATAAAACAAGTTCAGCACCTCTCCTCTGCATATTGAGAGCTGATGAAAGGCATAAGGCACCATCATCTAGGTGGGTACCTGCTATCACCTGGCACATGTAGTGACACAAATGCTGTTACAATGAATAGTACAGGCCATATGCAAAACTGAGGATTTTGCCAGTTACTTTACTATCAATCCAGCCACCACATACACTGCCATCATGTCTGTTAAATCCACTTTGCGTCAAAATAAATTAATCATGGGTTGACCCAGTCCATCGAGGCATGTTGTTTGTCAGTCTCATCTTGACATCACAAATATTATGCATTAATGGAATGTAATTGTTTACGGTTGTTGTGGTGTATAAAGCTCCTCCTTGAACCGTCACCTTATCGTGGTGGAGGGGTTTGCGTGTCCCAATGATCCTAGGAGCTATGTTGTCCGGGGCTTTATGCCCCTGGTAGGGCCACCCAAGGCAAACTGGTCCTAGGTGAGGGATGAGACAAAGAGCGGTTCAACAAACCTCCAATGAAGAAAAACTTTGGACAACGCTTTCCCTTGCCGGACGCTGGTCACCGGGCCCCTCTGGAGCCAGGCCTGGAGGTGGGGCTCGATGGCGAGCGCCTGGTGGCCGGGCCTGCACCCATGGGGCTCGGCCGGGCACAGCCCAAGAGGTAACGTGGGTCCTCCCCCATGGGCTCACCACCTATGGGAGGGGCCAAGGAGGTCGGGTGCAGTGTGAGTTGGGTGGTGGCCGAAGGCGGGACCTTGGCGGTCTGATCCTCGGCTACAGAAACTGGCTCTTGGGACGTGGAATGTCACCTCTCTGAAGGGGAAGGAGCCTGAGCTAGTGCGCGAGGTCGAGAGGTTCCGGCTAGATATAGTCGGACTCACCTCGACGCACAGCTTGGACTCTGGAACCAATCTCCTTGAGAGGGGCTGGACTCTCTACCACTCTGGAGTTGCCCCGTGAGAGGCCGAGCAGGTGTGGGCATACTTATTGCCCCCGACTTGGAGCCTGTGCATTGGGGTTTACCCCGGTGGACGAGAGGGTGGCCTCCCTCCGCCTTCGGGTGGGGGGAAGGGTCCTGACTGTTGTTTGTGCGTATGCCAACAGCAGTTTGGAGTATCCACCCTTTTGGAGTCTCTGAGGGGTTGCTAGAGGGCATACCTTCTGGGATTCCCTCGCTTTGCTGGGAGACTTCAATGCTCACGTGGGCAATGACAGTGAGACCTGGAAGGGCGTGATTGGGAGGAATGGCCCCGATCTGAACCCGAGCGGTGTTTTGTTATTGGACTTCTGTGCTCGCCATGGATTGTCCATAACGAACACCATGTTCAAGCATAAGGGTGTTCATATGTGCACTTGGCACCAGGACACCCTAGGCCTCAGGTCGATGATCGACTTTGTGGTCGGTCGCCGGACTTGCGCCATATGTCTTGGACACTCGGGTGAAGAGAGGGGCGGAGCTGTCAACTGATCACCACCTGGTGGTGAGTTGGCCGATGGTGGGGAAGATGCCGGTCAGACCTGGTAGGCCCAAACGTGTTGTGAGGGTCTGCTGGGAACGGCTGGCAGAGTCCCCTGTCAGAAGTAGCTTCAACTCCCACCTCCGCAGAACTTCAACCACGCCCCGAGGGAGGTGGGGACATTGAGTCCGAATGGGCCATGTTCCGTGCCTCTATTGTTGAGGCGGCTGACCGGAGCTGTGGCCGCAAGGTGGTCGGTGCCTGTCGTGGCGGCAATCCCCAACCCGCTGGTGGACACCGCGTGAGGGATGCCGTCAAGCTGAAGAAGGAGTCCTATAGGACTTTTTGTCCTGTGGGTCTCTGGAGGCAGCTGATAGGTACCGCAGGCCAAGCGAACGCTGCTTCGTTGTTGCTGAGGCAAAACTCGGGCATGGGAGGAGTTTGAGAGGCCATGGAGAACACTTTCGGACGGCTTCGAGGAGATTCTGGTCCACCGTCCGCCTCAGGAGGGGAAGCAGTGCAGTGTCAACACCGTATATGGTGGGATGGTGCGCTGCTGACCTCACTCGACGTTGTGGGTCGGTGGGAGGAGTACTTCAAGACCTCCTCAATCCCACTAACATGCCTTCCATGAGGAAGCAGAGCCTGGGGACTCTGAGGTGGGCTCTCCCATCTCTGGGACTGAAGTCACCGAGGTGGTCAAAAACTCCTTGGTGGCAGGGCCCCGGGTGGATGAGATACCGAGTTCCTTAAGGCTCTGGATGTTGTAGGACTGTCTTGGTTGACACGCCTCTGCAACATCGCATGGACATCGGGACAGTGCCTCTGGATTGGCAGACGGGGTGGTGGTCCCCTCTTTAAAAAGGGGGACCGGAGGGTGTGTTCCAACTATAGAGGGATCACACTCCTCAGCCTCCCTGGAAAAGTCTATTCGGGGTTCTGGAGAGGAGGGTCCGCCGGATAGTCGAACCTCGGATTCAGGAGGAACAGTGTGGTTTTCGCCCTGGTCGCGAACAGTGGACCAGCTCTTCACCCTTAGCAGAGTCCTGAGGGTGCATGGGAGTTTGCCCGACCGGTCTACATGTGTTTTGTGGACTTGGAAAAGGCATTCGACCGTGTCCCTCGGGAATCCTGTGGGGTGCTCCGGGAGTATGGGGTACCGGACCCCTGATAAGAGCTGTTCGGTCTCTGTACAACCGTGTCAGAGCTTGGTCCGCATTGCCGCAGTAAGTCGAGCCCGCTTCCAGTGAGAGTTGGACTCCGCCAGGGCTGCCCTTTGTCACCATTCTGTTCATAACTTTTATGGACAGAATTTCTAGGCGCAGCCAGGGTGTTGAAGGGGTCCGTTTGGTGGACTCAGGATTGGGTCACTGCTTTTGCAGATGATGTTGTCCTGTTTGCTTCATCAGGCCGTGATCTTCAGCTCTCTGGATCGGTTCGCAGCTGAGTGTGAAGCGGCTGGGATGAGAATCAGCACCTCCAAATCCGAGCATGGTCCTCAGCCGAAAAGGGTGGAGTGCCCTCTCAGGGTTGGGGAGAGATCCTGCCCCAAGTGGAGGAGTTCAAGTATCTCGGGGTCTTGTTCACGAGTGAGGGAAGAATGGAGCGTGAGATTGACAGGCGGATCGGAGCGGCATCCGCAGTGATGCGGCTCTGCATCGGTCTGTCGTGGTGAAAAGGAGCTGAGCCGTAAGGCAAAGCTCTCAATTTACCAGTCGATCTACGCTCCTACCCTCACCTATGGTCATGAGCTATGGGTAGTGACCGAAAGAACGAGATCGCGAATACAAGCGCTGAAATGAGTTTCCTCCGCAGGGTGTCTGGGCTTTCCCTTAAAGAGAGGGTGAGAAGCTCAGTCATCCGGGAGGGGCTCAGAGTAGAGCCGCTGCTCCTCCGCATCGAGAGGAGTCAGATGAGGTGGCTCGGCATCTGATCAGGATGCCTCCTGGACGCCTCCCTGGTGAGGTGTTCCGGCACGCCCAACCGGGAGGAGGCCCCGGGGAAGACCCAGGACACGCTGGAGGGACTATGTCTCCCGGCTGGCCTGGGAACGCCTTTGGGATTCTCCCGAAGAGCTGGAAGAAGTGGCCGGGAGAGGGAAGTCTGGGCCTCTCTGCTTAAGCTGCTGCCCCCGCGACCCGACCTCGGATAAGCGGAAGAGGATGGATGGATGGATGGATGGATGGTGGTGTATAAAATCTACAAATTGTTCTCTATAATTTTATTATTATATTTTGCTCAATCCCAACAAGAAGAATTCAGATGTAGGACACTTGTATAGGCATTACAATAAAAAAGGCATATCCTCTTCCCTTACACCCCTCTTTTATAACAGTTGTTCACAGCATAGTGCTAAAATGCTTTTACAGCCTGGGAAAAGAATACTAAGCCGATACTTGAGGATACTGATTACTTTATGGATGGACATCTGGTACAACACTTTTGTTTAAAGCCTGGGAAAGAAGGACATGGCGATGTTTTAGGCAATATCAAAAAAACTTTATTATCTGGGAAAAGATAAATTAAAGAGTTTGAACAAAATTCATCCATCATATTGCCAGCCAGCCAATCAGGTGCATGCAACAATCATGTGTTGTGAAACCACGGCATGAAACTTTGTAATAAATATGCCTAATTTGAAAGCAACGTCAGAGGAGAAACAGCGGCGATGGAAGAGCGGCGTCAGAAAATAAAACAAAGACACGTATGAGTTTTCATCCGATCATCAGTTAGCAGCATTTTCATGAACATCGATTGCTAAATCAAGCACCACCCTGGGACTTTCATCCTTGACATCACTGATTCCTTTCAGTAAGCTTTTTTTTAGGACTATTTTATGCAGACTTTACTATCGATCTTATTTTCTATTGCTTATTATTGTTCTTTAATAATTACTTATTTTCATCTTTCTATGCTTTGTCTTAATGTCTAGAGTAATTGAAATAATAAGGTAGATTTCTTTCAGCACCTGGTACAGCCGGACATTTGCCATTACCTCTGTGCTGTGAGGTTTATTAAGGCTGCGAGTGAGAGCTCCACTCAATAGTAGAGAACATTACGTAAAGTAAGGCATTCTTGGCTGATAAATGGCCTATAGTTAAGGATGCTGAGTCTTTGTATGTTTTAATATTTTCTTGGAGACCAAAAGTAATATTTAGGTCTGAGATCTATTTAAAACATCATATGTTGCTCGTGCCGATAATAAATAAGTCTCTTGAAGTGCCGAGAGAGTGACAAGTTTTGTTATTCTTATAGCACTTGTGTGGTTTAAAGTGCTAAAAGTTAGCCAGCTCATTCGTAGGGAACTGTTGTGGTTAGAGTCTGAGTGTGTGTGTATCTATGTATGTGTGTGTTATTATTTAGGGTACGGGAGTAGACCAATCCAATAACGAACTTGACAAGTGTAAGGGGTAAACAGACGATAATATAACAGTTAACAAATACAGCTTCATTCTCACTAGTTGCCCTTATTGCAGTTTGAGTGCAGTAAATTACTCTAATTACATTTGGAGAACTGGACACTGCTGCAAGTTGCCTTTTTATGTTGGCAAAATGATGTTTTATGTATGTACACCCACACCAAATGAAAACTGAATGTAACACCTTGTCAGTCAGGTAATGGTTTCCAGCACAGTGAGCATGGATGAGTGAAGCATAGCTGAGATATTCCTGACCTGTCGGCCACTTTCATGAGAAGTGACAATAAGTAGTGGATATAAACTGAAAGAAAAACCAAATAAGTTCTCCAGTGCTAATACACAGCATTAAAAGGAAACTAAAATAGAACTTGTATATCATATTCATCACTTTTGAGGTTTTAATATGTTTGTCACATCAACACACAAAATAATAAGGCTCAGTGATATGAATTATTATACATATGACTCATCATTTAGTTGGCCTGGCTTCATTTCCCTACTTGCTCAACAATTGTCATCATTTTAGTTTCTCCAAAATGTTGCATATGTATGGGTCAGAGTTGCTGTAAACATACGCAAGTTCTACCATCAAGATTTGTTTTATAAATCATGACTTTTGAATGGAAATTACCCACAAGAAATGTACAAAAGTTTTATAAATCTGACCTCTGAAAAAACACATCAAATCCTAGCCTATGCACTCTTTGAATGGAGTTTGAAGTGTCTTGCAGTGTCTCTGTGGGTTTTTCAGAATATTCAATTTTTCCTCTTACATCCTATAAATACAGTGGGTGTGACAGAGCAAGATGCAGAACACAGAAAAAAATGGAAAATGATGATCCGCTGCGGCAACCCCTAATGGGAACAGCCGAAAAGAGATGAAGAAGATCCTATAAACACAGTATATGAACTGTACTAAGGTTAACTGGAAACTCTATATTTACATTGTAAATATGAGTATGCCGTGCAGTAGACGACTTACCATTTCCTTGTATGCGAAAAAGCAAAGAAACGGGAACGCAGATTACTCAGTATGTCCATTTAACTGGACTGACTGGTAGGTCAATTTGGGATTATTATAGAAAAAAGCTTACTAAAGCCATTTTTTTCCTGTTGAACCCACTGGCAGATATATTAACACTGGGTTAAACAAAACATAAATGAGTGTTTTTTTGTTTTTAATTAAAAAAGGGGTCGTTCAGCTGTCACACAGAGTACATACTTTTCTTTAGGGAACACATTCAGCCGGTTGTGTTTTGTTTATGATATTATTGGTCCACCTTTAATCTTGTTTTTTTCTCTAATCTCTTCTTTTTTGAATATTTAAAATGATGAGCCTTGCTTCAGGGTGGCATAGTGATTAGTCACAGCTTTAAGTCCAGAAACATTTTCTCACTTTGCAAAGAATATGTGCTGTGCCTGCATGGATTTTCCTTCCATACTGCATAGACGTACATGTTGGATCAAATGGTCTTTATCAGTAAATGTGGGTGATACCTGTGGGTCCCTGTAAACAGACTGGCATCTAATACAGGGTCAGCTCCTGCCATATACCTAGTACTGTCAGGGGTAGGCTCAAGATTTCAGTAATTTTGTATTGAAAATACAGATTCAGGAAATGTATGGCTGGTAACATGGAAATGTGTTGCAGTTTATCAAAGTATGTCATTTGTCATATCCTTTTATTTTTAAGGTTCACTGAATCACTTTTCAATATAAGACCATATTCATGGCTAAATCTGTCATCCCTTGATAGAATGCACGACTGACCCAGTGCTTGAAAGTGTAGGTTGAGAAAATGAATGGATGGATGATATATGTATCACCAGTGTCACCTCCAGATTACGTCAAAAAGTGTGAACAGATAAACATCAGCATCTGTTTTTAAAAAAAGTATGAATATGTGTTAAATTAATTAATAGCTATATGAGGAATACAAATCTGTACAGAAAAAAGCATGTGTGATGTTCAGCATAAGAAGTAGTATAATGGACATCATGTATTTTTTGAGAACTTGAAGGGAAAATTTAATTTAGTTCATATTTATGTGATTCTACAGGATCACATCTTGAAGCAATATAACTCACATGTAATAGTCTTCACTTCTTAATAAGAGCAACTCGTTGCATTACAGTAATGTATTCAAGCTGTAATCACATAAATGTGCGTGGTACTAAAAGTACCTGCCATGTTTAATAAAATAAGGTGCCTATTCCTTTTGTATACATGTGAAATGACAATAGCTGAAGTGTTCTACTCCTAGTTAAGAAGGTGTGGCAGTAACACATTAGAAGCTTTCTAGGTTTTGAATCTGTCTTGTCTGGTGGTAGAATCTTAAATTTATCTGAAGTATAACATGAGACGTAAGTCCCTAAAATAACCATCCAGTGATATTTAATTCTGGAAAGAGGTTTAACTTATTGCATCCTGTGAATGCACAGAAATTATTTATAGCAGCGGAACCTGATATTAATGGAAGATGGCCTGAAGAAGGATGGTAAGTGCAGACTGTCTGAGAAATCCTATAAAGGCTTCTTTGTAGCAAATTTTTCTAGCCAGAGAGCAGCATCTTTGTGTGTTAGCACTGAAGACAATTTATTGACATAAACCTTTTAGAGTGGAAGGGATTTATCCATGCATTGCTATTTAACTAAGAGTTTAACCTCTGTCTAAAGCTGCCCTCACTGTTAATGTTTCTGTGATGTGACTTGTGAAGTACATTTTTATTTTGTACAGTATCAGGCGAGAACACTGCGTAACAAATATTTGAGTTATCAGGCCTTTCATTTGGAATTATGTATGTTGTTTTCAATAGAGCAAAAGAAAATTTGTTTTTGTTACACTCACATATGTGCTTTTTACAGGGTTTAACTTTACATTATTTCATCATCAAGCATGATCATGTTTCTGATAGCTGATACACATTCATTCATTCATTGTTGGCCTTTAAAAATGAACACATAACATTCTCAGGGTTGATTAATATAATTCATGCTCCTGCAGTTTATTTTCACACACATCAACTCTCATGATGGTCAGGTGAGGTTGGGGAGCATGCACTGGTACAGTGTGTTGCCAAACCCACCACATGACGAAACAACTCTGGATCCCGGTTGACAACCCCCCAGGCAGTCGTGAAGTCCAGTCTCACCAACCGGAAATGACCATCTATCTGCCAGGTTTTTATGTGGATGTCCGCCTGGCCGTTAATGTGCCTCATTTAGGACTCCATGAGCAACTGCTCATTCGACACAACGTGAAACCAGTGGTACCCAAAGATTCTCTGAAGAGACACAGTATCAAAAGAGTCCAGTCTTCGTCTCAGGTCACAGGATAGCGTCCATGTCTCGCAACCATACAGCAAAACAGGAAGCACCAGGACTCTAAAGACTTGGATCTTCGCCCTTTTGCAGAGATATCAGGAGCGTTGCACACCCCTTTTCAGCGACCTCATGACTCCCCATGCTCTCCCAATCCATCTACTGACTTCATAGGAAGAGTCACCAGAAACAAGAATGTCACTGCCAAGGTAAATAAACCTCTTGACAAGGTTTCATTCTCTCCGCAGACAGACACACTGCTGATGGCTGTGCCCAAGAGGTCATTAAAGGCATGGATCTTGGTTTTTATCCAGAACAGTTGTAAACCCAGGCACTCAGTCTCCTTGCTCTGTGTCTCGAGAGCCCCACTCAGAGCCTCCATTGACTCCAGAAAGATCACAGCATCATTGGCAAAATTAAGATCAGTGAATGTTTCTTGACCTAAAGATGCCTCACACCCGCTGGACCCCACAACCCTGCCCAACACCCAGTCCATGCAAGCATTGAACAGAGTAGGAGCAAGAACACAACCCAGACAAACCCTAGAATGAAATAGGAAAATGCTGAGGTTCTGCTTCCACTATTCACAGCATTCACAGTACCAGTGTACAGGCCGGCCATCATATTTAGCAACTTTGAGGGGACCCCATGAAGTCTCAGAATGTCCCACAGGGGAGCTCGATCAACTGAGTTGAATGCTTTATGAAAATCGACAAAGGCTACAAAGAAACTCTGCTGATATTTGCTGATATTCATACTTGATGAGAACCCTCAGTGCCAGGATGTGGTTGATGGTAGACAGAGGCATAAAACCATACTGCTCCCATCACTAACCTTCCTAACAAGGATCTTATCCTGCACCAAGAGCAGTGTTATCCCCCTGTAGTTGCCACGATACAATCTTATGATGGGGAACTTTATAATTACCATTTAATGTGACCTGAAAATCTTTGGAGTATAAAACTGGAATACCTGGGAAAATCACACTTAAACAGGGTGAACATAGAAACTATACACAGGCTGCAACCAGTCCCAGGATTTCAAACCCAAGCCAGGGGACCCATATGGCAGAGGGGTTAGTCATTTCACCACCTTGCTCTCGCTCAATGTTAATGGTCCTCGAAACAGATATTATCTAGTTATAGTGACAATGTTTCTGTTTTCCTAATTTTCTCAGTACACTCAACCTGAATTAAATGTAATCTTTAATAATTAATTCAACTAAAGTGGGCATGTCTTTCACTAATTTCAAATTGTACTGCAAGTATTCAAGCATTCATAAGGTAATAAAATAGCTTCTATAAGTTTTATTTCTTAAGTAATATCATACATTTTTTAGAATTTAAATATACATGAAACAATTTCTGTTGTTTGATCCAGTCATGCTTTCATACGGAATCAATTAATAACATTTCAGAGCAGGAGCTTAACATGTATATGTTTTGGATGAGAAAGAAACTTTAAAGTTCTTGAAGCAAAACTCGTGCAGTTATGATCAAAAGATAACAGCTGTACACACACACACATACACACACTGCCTAGGCCAGTCCTAGTCAAAGAACCATTGTGCTAAAGGTTCTTTCCTAAAAATAGCAATTATGTATGTGCATTTCAAATGTTTATCCTTTTTAATTTATCGCAAGCAAATTTACATTCTCTAAATTAAGTTTGGCTACACATTTATATACTGCACCAGTACAAATGATAAATGGTGATGTCAGTACTTACCATCTGGTGTTTCCATTCTCTCGTCTGCATTCCTCACATGCTACTGTGAATAGATGATCCCTAGCTAGCAATAGGTAGAGATGTTTGAAACCATTAGGGATGTGTTCAACATGATCTGAACACTACTGTTCAACTGAGTAGAGTATATTCGCTCTTGTTTCTTAGTTTTTTAGGGAAGACAACACTCTCCACTAATGCTACCAAACTGCTACCAAAGGTTGTCTTTGGCTTTGTTTAGTGTTTTATTTTTGTTTATTTAACCAGAAGTTGTTTCATACAGTAAACAACTACTAAAATAGATTGAAAACAACACTCAGACTGCCACTCTGCATTAACTCAGTCTGATCAGTCACAGCACTGCATATGCTGTCATAGGCTATTTATATTACACAACAATTGTACTACATATGTTCATTGATGGAAGAATGGAGTTATTTGTTGCACGTAAGATGCATTATTATTATGTATCTTATTATTTTATTATTTAATTTCATGATAAATAATTAATGGTTTTTCACAGGAGCTAAACAATTGGATTACCTCAAATATCTTGCCTGATGCAGAGTTCCTGTTCCTACTTATATCTAACTTGTTATGAAGTATGTCATAAATTGCTTTATTTTTTTCTTTGCATGTATTTTACTTGTTATTGACTGACACTATGGTTTATAGACATACTCCCTTGACTACTAATACAAAATGTGTTTCAGGTGAAAATTTTGCTCTCATTATCAAAAGGAAAAATTAATGTAATGTTTATTCATTACCAATTTTTGCTTAAAATGTATTTACTGGAAATCTAGACTGTGTTTACATTAAAGTAATTATTTATTGTATTATACATTTCATTTTGAAGGCATTGTATTCCAGCAATCAACTTTCAAATTCTCCCACATTCTACTTTTAGATTATGCTTCAAATACAGTGAAACTGACGTTCCAAAGTATGATAAAGTACATTGTAAATCTACCATTTTGTAAAAAACAAATTGAGCATTGTGCATTGTCTGGTTATGGTAATACAACATATGTGTGCATCTGATTGCAGACAGGTCTCCCTTTAAAAAATAACAAAAAATAAGTAGTTTAAAAAAAGTTAAAAACTATATCAGTCACCTTATTCTCTAATTGAATCATATCCACGTAAATAAAATTATATTTGTTTAATAAATGTAGCTTGACATATGAGTTTTATGAACACTGATTCACAAGTTGTTTTTTATAATGCATCAAAATGATTGTGAGTTCAGTTAGACAGCCTGGCATTAACTTAAATTGTTCTTCTGGAAAAGATGCTGGTGAGGCCATCAGGGAATGCTTACCCTGTGGTCTGTGTGGATCCCAATGCCGCAGCGCAGTGATGGGGACACAGTGCATCAGTGGCATAGTCATTCTGGCCCCCTAATCATCCTCTGTCTCTAATTGGCCATCTCTCTCCCCCTTAACTACCCAACAGCCAATGAGTGGTGAGTATACTGCTGCAAAATGGCTGCTGTCGCATCATCCAGGGGGATGTTCCACATTAGTGGTGAGTGAAGTAGCTTCCCACTCTCTATGAGTAGTGAAAACAGCGCTATATAAATGTAATGAATTATTATTTTTGTTATTAATATTTAAAACCAAAGGCAACATTTAGGCTACAGAATAATAATGTGTTAAATATTAATATTTATACTGTATTTGTACTGTATAAATATACACTTGCTAAACCCAAAACCTCTTGTTATTGAAAATTACAGTATTTCAGATTATGCTGGTATTAAGCATTCATTAATTAAGTTAAAATTACAGTAAGAAACAATACTACAGTGGCTCACATCCATCTAAACAAACAATTACTTCTTTTAATTTATTAATACTTATTATTTGGCTGACTTTATTACTGGACTCATCTTTAGAGACTTACATCATGATATTGTATATAAGGATGCTATTCTTCCACTAATTATATATCTAAATTTTATAAGATCATATAGTTTTTTTTTTTGTTACTTATTCATTAATATTAATATTCCTGCCTAATCTTATCTGTTTTTCTTTTTTTGTAACATTCTCTTTAACATCTTGTAAAGAACTTTGAGCTGCATTATTTGTGTGAAAATATGCTATACAAATACATGCTGTTGTCATTTTCAAAGGCGATTTGCAATATTTGAGATATAATTTGTTGTATTTCTTCTTGTTTTTCCAGTTGATCTAACTTGCTTATGGTCACATAGTGTGAGTAGCAGGATTTGAACCCACAACCTCAGGGTATGAGGTCCAAACCCTTAATCTCTCACTATGTCACAGTGACTGTTTTAGTCATGTTTTGCTATTCTATTTAAAATTAAAAAGTAAAACTAAACACTAAAAAGGATATTATTTTTTGTTTAAAAAACTGCATACTTATTGCTCTACAAAATATAGAGCAACTAATTAGTTAACATGATGTCATTAAACTGTAATGCAACATGAAAAGTATCACTGGGAGTCTAGTCTTTAAATGTATGAATAGTAAGCAGGGGTTCTTCAGATCCAACAGGTTTTTCTTAAAATGACCTTCAATTATATCATTGAGTCTGATCAGGAAACAGCATCTCTAAGCTCTTTACAGACACTCCAAATCCCGATTACATCCTGTTGTGTTCCTCTAAAGTACAACTTCTATTGAATTTCTGTGGGCAAAACCAGCTATCTCAGTCCTCTGCTTTGAGAGACCCATATCATTTACCTCAGAGAGATAAAATGGCTAACCATTATCAGGATATTCTGTATCATTCAACTATGTTTGTGCTAAAGATGGTATTTCTATTAAAAATAGGTGAAAGAAATATCCCACAAAGGGAGGTTCTTAGTCCCAATGTGCAGGGAGGAAACATAAAAAAAATCATACCTATTGATAGCATATTTGGTTTCATTTTTTTACTTAGTGCAAGTTAACAAACTGAAAAAAAAAAGTTTATTTGCTATGAGACTGTCAATTATTCTGGTTTACTCCCTGGGGTTTAGTGGGGGATATATTTTCTCTCTGCGGCCGCAGTAAATTAGTGTGGATTATACATCAGTCTTTGGTATGTAAAACACAAGCCCCTCTTCAGGATGTAAGTATCCTAACTTTTATTATAATCAAAGAAATTTTATGATGAAATAAAGAGACATTGCATCACAGCCCTTGGCACTGCTCAGAGCTCCAGGGACCTGGGCTCAATTCCTGACTTAGTCACTGTCTGAGAAGAGTTCACATGTTCTTCCCATGTCTGTATCATTTTCCTTTGAGCACTTGGGTACCCTTAAACAGATCAAAGATATTCATATCAGGGTAATTGCTACCTCTAAATTAGACATGTGCAAGTGTGGTGAGCATATAAATGTTGCCTTGCGTTGAACTGGCTTGCCATACACTACTGCTTTTAGCCTTTCTCAATAAGCAGTTGAAATAGACTTTGCCTTGCTGCAACCGTGCCATGGAAAAACTGGATGGATTTGTTAAAATATCACAAAGTTGAAAATCTTTTTAGTATTTAAGCATAGTTTAATCAATCAGCAATCAGCCTATCCTACTGAGTAGTTTTGTTTCAAGAATAGTATAAATTTCTAAATATTGCCTTATATCATTTTTCTGAAATGTTCATGCAATTATCTGAAATGCTCATGGTCCAGTGTGACTTAAAACAAGCAGAAAAAATGATAGGATAAAATAACTTTAAATGTCAATCATTTCAAGTCTCTCTTTGATTTAAGTGGCAGTATAATCAGAATATTTTTCTGCATACTTCACAGCTCTGAAAGAAATGCATGTGTGTACATGATGTCACCATATACGGGACTGGATTTTCATCCAGGATTGATTTCCAATTGGTAAAGCAGTTTGGAAACACATGAATACAGGTTCAGTTGCATTGAAGGAAGGAGGAACATGTTTGCTTTGATTTGTGTTAATGTTTTGGCTAATACCACTGATAAATACTAAGATCTGCAATACACATACTATCTTTAACAAAAAAGATACAAGATATCCTGCCCTTATGAACTATGTGTCTGGAAGCAATGTCTTTTGTAAGCAGGCAACAAATAAATGTGTTTTTCTACAAGGACTACTGCTGCAGTTTAGCCCTTTGGTAAATTATTCTCTAATATTATTTACTAGGTTAAAGTAAAATCCATGGATTATTTAATTATTAATCAAGCAATATTATCAGTACAAATGTAATCAGTGTTTTGTTCCAAACAAGCTGAGTACCTAGTCGTTAAGTTGTTGAACTATAAACCAAGAGTTCCTAGTTCAACCCTCACCCCTTAAACACTTTGTGACCCCAAGCAAATAACTTAAACTACAAGTGTTCTATTGGAAGAAATAAATAAACTGTTCTACGATACATGTGATTTGTAAGTTGTTTTGGGTAAAAATCAATGGCTACAAAAATACATTACATTTAAATAGAACTAATTACTAATTTAACTGTAGACAGTGCCAGATGTTAGGAAGCCCAGCTGTAAGGGATTATACACCAAGTCAGCCAGTAAATTGTCTTCAGACTGTTTTCCCCTATGGACTGTAAAAAACAGTGAGTTGTGTATAAATGTACAGTCCACTAATTTAAATGGAAAGTTAAGGAAAAATTCAACACATGCCAGAACTTTCTCTGGAACCAGGAGACGCAGAATTGTATCTGATTTTTATCTGTTTTGCAGGCAACACATGGTCAGTGATTATCTATAGGGTACTATTTTAAAGAGCTGTTAACAATCCAGCTTAATTAAAGGATAAATGTCTCTATGTCTTCTTGTATGTCTGTCTCGTTGCTATGTCATTCCAGAAGATGATGCATCAAAAACGTTTTTAGCAAAAAAAAATGAATTGCCTTTGGCATTCCAATAGATGGCACAGCAGAAACAATAACACTGCTTTTACGAATATCATACTAAATCACATATAACAGAGACATATGTATTGCATGGTACACTGCAAACATTAACGATGAGGTCTATTTTGATTACTAGCACAGCTAGTAAAGAATAAACCAGTAAGGCTAAGGCACAATGGTGGGAAACAAGTTGAGTGAAGCTGAAAGTTCTATACTGAGATGGTTAGCAGAATATTTTTTTGGTGGGATACATTAAAGCTTCTTCCGTGATTAGACCTAGAAGGGCAATCATTCATTTTGCATTCTTCAATGTAACTTAAGCTCTTACTCGTATACCACTGTGTAAGAAGAAACCTACAAAAGGTTTACAGTCTAAAAAATATAAATAAGCTAGAAACTGAAAACTAGCTTTGAGCAGTGACGCTGCTGTTTCCAGAAATATTAGTAATAGGTTATGATAAATTCAGTATGAACCAGAAAATTATAATGTACCTCATATTTTTAAATGCTTTGATGGGTCAGCTGCTGCTGCCTCATTCTGTAGAATCATGTGTCAGATTCCATTCTGATAATTGTCTGTACCATTTGGAGTTTTTTTTTGTGCAGGTAAGGTTGACAGGTGAGTCTAAGCTTCTGTATGAGCAAGTGTGGCTGTGCTGTATCTGTGTGAGTGGCACCTTTTTCAAGGTATGCTACAGCCTTGTGTCTGTTGCTGCTTGAATAGGCTCTACTCCCTGTAACTTTAAATTGAATTAATTAAATTTCAAATGGATGGATGAAAGGATGATTAACTGTCAACCTACATGGAAACCATGTTTGAACAATTCCTTTAAGGTAAATGTTTTATACTGTTTTGTATGACTGTGAGTTTTGTCACAAAGCTGCAAAGATATCAGTATTAGGCATGATGTATAAATAATTTTGTTTTATAATTTATATAATGAAAGAAAAGGACTAATGTGAAGTTAAAAAAAGGTGAAACATTATAATTAGATAGATAGATAGATAGATAGATAGATAGATAGATAGATAGATAGATAGATAGATAGATAGATAGATAGATAGATAGATAGATAGATAGACAGATCAGCATGGAACCAGTTGTGGAAGGTCAATATTCTGCTAAAGGGCACAAGCATGCACAAACAAATTCCCATTTATACAAGTCCAGTTTATTTAGTTAATTACAGCTGTGATAAAATGTTCGTGAACACTATTGAACTATTCCATTTGGGCATGGAGGACTTCTAAAATGTGATCTGATGTCATCTCTGTTATAATAAAATTGAATGTTTGGGCCTGGACAACAAGAGTCAATACTGTGTGTGTTTGAGTTGATGTGTTGCTACAGGCTACTAAAGCTACATTCAAACTTGTTATATTTACATTTTTGACCCATATCCAGTTTTTTTGGTTTGACAGTTCAAATTAATTTTCAAAGCAATCCATATCTGATAACTCTAAACAAATATCTGTCCTGAATCTGCAAATGATTAAAAATGTACTCATCAGACAGATGCAATCTAGTAGACAACCATGAATACCTGCTTTATGCTGACATCCTGACTTCAAATTGTTTACAGTGCGGGGGACATTTGTGCAATTGCCATCACACTATGCCAAGTGCTCAAAAGGGGCTTTGGGTGGAATCTTCACTGCCTGATCTGCATGTAGAAACCTGTGAACACGAAAGAGAAATCCCTTGACAAGACTGTCACAGATAAATACATGCTGGAGGTATGACAGTTGACAAAATATATAGCTATAGAGTTGTATTATTAGAATTTCTTTTGCTTATACACTTCACAAATCTCTAAAAAGACAGGATCTGTGTTATATAAGTGAAAAAATATCATCATTTAACAGGTCAGGTCAAGTTGGGGAGCATACACTGGTACAGCACGTTTCTGCACCTACCACACAATGAAACAGCTTGGGATCCTGGTTGGCAACCTCCCAGGCAGACACATAGTCCAGTCCCACCCTCCAGAAATGACCATCTATCTGGCATAGCCAAATGTTATGTGGGCATCCCCTTGGCCTGGTCCAACCACTCGGGTCCCCAACAATGAGGATCCTGTGAGTCGGATCACCCTCAGGGAATTGCTGTAGTGCCGTAACTGACGCACCCTCACAATGCAGGGTTTGTGCCTCATTCGAGACTTCATGAGCAGCCGCTCATTCAACACAAAGTCAAACCAGAAGTACCCAAACCAGCTGGTTTGACCATTTAACAGCAGTATTGATTATGTATCGAAAATATAGCATTATATTTAACCCACCAGCCTAACATGCAGCTTATGGTGATGATGCCAACATAATTATAATCTTATTTTGCAGCTCCATGCTTTTCTTTTTCAGATTTTTAAGTGCATACTACAGCTTTTCATTTCCAGTTTAATATTTTCCTTCTGCGAGGTGTTCAAAATATACATTGTACCTTTTTTTACATTTAATGAACACATTCTGTCTGACATTCTTTTACTGCTCTTTCAAACATGTTCTATGAATTTAACCCAAAAGTAGATTTTGCAGTCCAGTAAATCGACATGGTATTTAAAGAATAACACCAGTGTACACTTTCTCCAGTTAACTGGGATCTTTTTCTCATGCCATACTGTTTTCATTCACTCTTTCAGGGTTGAATATTTTTTCCAGAAAACACAGTTTTCTGAAAAGCACACAAAGCAATGGTTTCATACATAAATCAATAAAAAAAACTTCTGTTGCTGCATGCTGTGGCTCTTTTTATAATATGCAAAACCTCATACATTGAGTATTTTGCTTTGCATATTTGCTTCAGTCTCTCGCCAGATGTTGATGCCATTTCTTTGCCATTGTCTGCTCTATGCTTCTCACGCGAGCGCAGGGAATCTCAGTCAAACCAATGAAGCTAACTGTCCTTCTAGCAAAGAGAGTCAAACTAAAACAAAATGGTGGGGTTGGTCACCGTTTACAGTTGATTACCACCCTCAACCGCCCCTCTTGACAAAAGTCAGCATCCGTTCTGAAAGAGTTAATTCCAGTAGCCAGCCCTCCCCTTCTTTGTCCAGTGCTTTCAGTATTTCAATCTTTACTCTGATGGTCCAGGTGTTTATCCTGCCATTACCCTGTGTATTACCAAATGTCTTCTTCAGGGCGGAGTGGTGGCTCTGAGGCTAAGGATCTGCGCTGGTATCCCAAAAGTTGCCGATTTGAATCCCTGTCACTGCCAAACGAGATCCTACTCTGCTGGGCCCTTGACCAAGGCCCTTAACCTTTAATTGATCAAGGGGTGCTGTACAATGCCTGACCCTGCACTCTGACCCCAAGGGGTATGCAAAATATAACAAATTCCTAATACGGAAAACTGTATAAGCAAAATAAACAACAAAAAAAAAATATAACCAAATGTCATCTTAATTTCTATTCTAGTTCCATCACTGATCCTTCTACCTTTCTAGCTCTTTCAAGCAGGCCACTAGTGTACACTATACTTAACATTTGTTCATGGCAGTCTCTCCTTATGATCTTAGTAGTCCGGTCATTTTGTGAGATTTTTCCACTTCTGTTGTTATTTACAAAGAACCCTTCCAGATCATTTTTGCAGTGTTCTGATCCTCCACCTGTTTCAGCTTTCCCATAAAGGCACAGTATTCTCTTTCTAAATATCCTCTACTCTGTTCCCCCTGAAACTTCCCAACTGATTTATTTTCTTTCTTATATAATTTAAATTGCTCTCTGGTTTCTCATTTTTCACATTTCAGTTCTTGAAATTTTACATGTCTTCTTAGGTTTGCTTCATTTCATCTACAGGTCCTTTATTAGAAACCTGTGCTGTTTCACATAGGTCTCCCTGCATATTACTTTGCAGTTCTGCAGAAACTTGCTGTGAGTTTTTCTCAAAAGAATGTAATGTATCTGAACTCTGCCACCCTCACATGTTATCAGATACTGGTTTGCTTTTTGGGGGTATTCATGTACAGAAACCCAAAGTCCTGTGCCATTTCAACCATGCTTTCTCAATATTCATTTCTATTTCTAAATCAATATTTGCTGTGTTCATTCTCCTGTTCATCACGCCATTCTTCTACTCATAACCACTCCAGTTTAAGTCTTCATTTTGTATTCCTGTATTTCTGCTTCCAGCTCCTCTCTAAAATGCCTCTTTCTCAATATCCTGTCAGAGTTGCATATGCTGATATTACATTTGGAATTTAATTTCAGAATAGAAATGTTCCTTTTTGGATTTGCTTTTATGTCCTGTTTTGTTAACCTTAACTCCTTTCCAGGAAAGTTAGCCGTGTCGCTCTATTGGAGAGATGGAGAAAGAGCAGGATAGCTATTGTGTATTTAATTAAGTCTCTAGATGATTGGAGGGGGGTCAACCGTGGGGTCAAGTGGTGGAGCGAGTGTTACTGACGAGGCTGAGAGCTCAGTGCCAAGAGTGGTAATGTGGCTGGCTGCTATCAGGAGCATGTAAAACATCTTTGTGCTAGTATAGGGCCCTTTTTTCTTTTAGATAAGTTTTATTTTTGTTTTGTAGGGTGATTCAGAGCCTGAATTTTGTTTATTTATTTATTTTTATTTTTTTTTCTAAATATTGCTTAAAGCTGTTGGGACCCATATAGTATAAGGGGAGCCTTATCGTTTTATATTGGATTTCAGTTATCTTTTTTTGGAAGTAGAGGTGATTGACTCTTTAAAACTCAGTTTTATTTGTTGATTTATAGACTAGTCACTAATCACAATTTTTCTGCATTTTACTTTGGAGCCACTTCCACCAAACCAAAGCAGATTGCAACCACCTGTAATGATGGGAAGAATGAAGAATGCTCAAAAAGACGATCCTTATTTTAGTATATCAGAATGCCTTGAATGGGCTGGGTAGTCTTTAGGTCTTGTTAACACTAGAGGTTAATTTTCTACAGTGTCCATGCCAGCTGGTGTTTTTGTTTTAGCTCTCCTCCCTGGTCATCTGACCAAACATTTCTTTAGTAAGCTTGACATTTACTTTCTTATTTTTAAGGTCTTAAAAAAACTTTTTATAAACAACTTGCTAACTTTCTTTCTTATTACTCCCTTGTTTTATTTATTGTTATTGTAAAGCAGTTCTAAAAATGTGCTATATAATAACATGTTGCTGTCATTATTTGCAAATAGAAGGAATTATTCAATCTACTAATTACTGTTAGAAGTAACTAATGCCCAACACAGTATAACATAGAGTGTAGTACCAATAATAATCTGAGTGCTGTACAAGCATGTGATTTAAAAGTTCCAATTCTTCTTTGATATTTCCTTTGTTCTCTTGTTGTCTACTTTCAGGTGCTTGCAGTGCCAGTTGTTGATCATAATATCAGCGCACACTATGTGACTGTGTGGCATATGCACGTTTACATCTCACATCATGGCACATATGATTGCTTAGGGCATTCCATTTATTAAATGATTGTGCTTTCTCTGTCTTATTTTTGTCTGTACTGTTGTACATTTGCAGCCTTTCTGGACACAGATATTTTTGTTTCAAGGTACTGAAGATGGTGCCCTATGTGATAAACTGCTTGAATTCCCAGTCACTAATCTCTCTGTAACACTGCACTCTAAATTGCACTGGCTTCTTAAATTGCAGGTTAATTTTAATTTTAAAATGGCGCTTTTACCTAGTACACTCAGATATGTTGGTTCTTGACAAACTTTGAACATATATTTTTTTATTAATTTTAACAGTTAATTTTAAAATTTATATATATATATATATATATATATATATATATATATATATATATATATATATTATGATTAATCCTATGAGGAAGAGTGGTCATATTTTTTATTAGTTCAAGTAAGATCGGCAAAAACAGGAAATGAAGGGAGCCAAGATGGGCAGAAAAGAGTTCGGTCAGGACCAAAAATAGAAAATAAAACTGAACATCAAAACCAAAACACAAAAGGTTTGTTGTAAAAGAATCTAAAAATAATTGTGTAATTCCCCTACTTGTTACTGAAGTTCTTCTTTGATTTAGATAAACAAGCTAAACATAGAAACAAGCTGCTATGTGCCACCATCTTATATAGGAGCAATACAATGCTTAACATGATTACTGTATCACATACCAAGCAAAACAATTACAAACAAGATGGTTTCCCCTATGCGCCCCAGTAACCCTAAAGAAGAAAATATTCACAAAATGGGATCACTGTCATAATGATAAAAAGGCAGTAAAATATGCTGAAAGCAATGAATGAATATATTAACAGCATGTCTAGTTTTAATATGCTGTATAGGTATTTTTTACTACTAATTATGTAACTTTGAAGATAATGTTAACCAGACTTTCCTATAAAATAAGAATGACTTGTTTCAGGGCTGATTGAATTTACAACTTTGGCCAGAGGTAAGAGGAAAGATGAGTTTACAGCTTGCTGAGGATTTTAATTCTTGTAAGGATTCTTGCCTTTTCAAGGCATGTCAACAGAACAGACTTGTGTACCTGCTTGAGAGATAAGAATTATCTCTGGTGAGCTGTGATTTCTTATTGGGATCAGGTTGTTCTTCATTTCATTTTTATATTATCTCTGAAATTTATTACAGCAGGCACCTTTTATTCACATTTTTCAAAGGCTGCAAAACTTTTTCTGGATTATTGTACTTTAATTTTTGTGTATTTTTGTGATTGATTTTTTTATCATGTGAATTTAATACTGTAATCCATTTATAGCTCTGTATTTGTTGGTAAATAGAGCATGTTTTTTGGTAGTGGTAGTAGTGATAAGTAACAAGACAACAGTTTAGAGTTCCAAAATAAGTCTACAAGAAGTTAGTCATGTTTTTCTAGCAACTAGTACAAAGAGTGTATATATGTGAAATTGGTCCAACTGTAAAATCAAACTAGATGCATTATGCAAATAATAACAGAAGAAATTTGTTTGTAAAATTTGGAGGCATTTCTAGGAAAATCCAACTTGTGTGTGTGTCTCTCTCTCTTGCGTGCGCGCGTGTCTGTGTGTGTGTGTGTGTGTCTCTCTCTTTCTCTCACTACACAGGGAGAGACTGAACACGTGCGGAAATCATTAGCGCACACAAACCGAAAGGGAAACTGGCTTGTTCGTATACCGAGTGTGTGGTCGTGAACAGATGCAAAAGTTTGGCAAACTTTTTGGTCGTAAACCGATTTGTACATGTTCCAAGACGTTCGTGAACCGAGGTTCCACTGTATTAGGAAAGCAGCTTGCCCTAATGGAGTCTCACCTGGTACTTTTAGACATTGTGCAGATCAGTTGATACCCCTCTACACTAACATTTTCAACACATCCATGCAGATGGGAAAAGTTCTGGAATGCTTTAAGGTTGCCACTATCATTCCAGTTCCCAAGAAGGATAAAATCTCTGAACTTAATGACCATAGGCCAGTTGCTTTGACTTTGATGTTTATGAAAAAATTTGAATGTCTTATGTTTTCCTACCAAAAGTCCGTCACTGACCCTCTGATCCAGTTCAGTTTGCATATAGGACAAATCATTCTGTGGAGGATGCAGTTAATTTATGCCTCCGCTACTTTGTTCAGCACCTTGACTTACCTAACACTTATATGATGATTTTATTTGTGGATTTCTGCTTAGCCTTCAATAGCATTGTTCCAGAGTTGCTTCAGAGTAAACTAATCCAGTTAGGTGTACCCTGTGGTGTCTGCTAATGGATTATGAGTTTATTGACAGGAAGGAAGCAGTATGGGAGACTGGGAGCATCCAATGTCATGTAGGGTGGGTTCCCCCAAGACTGTGTTCTTTTCATCCCTTCACTTTCACTTTATACAAATGACTGTAGATCCATGGACAAATCTGTAAAAATCTACAGTTTGCAGATAACACAACCATAGTGGACTTCCAACAATAACATGTCTTCCTTAAAGAGAAGTGGGCTGTCTTGTAGAATGGTGTTCTTGTAACAACTTGGAGCTCAATTCTATTAATACAGTGGAAATGATAATTGATTTCTGCCAACCTAGTCACTAACTGTCTACCTTTGCAAATTAATGGCCAGACTGTGTCTGTGGTTCAGTCGTTTAAATTCCTTAGGACTACTTTCACAAATACATTAAAAAAGGACAAGCACATCACCTCCATCATCAAGAAAGCCAGGTAGAGATTGTTCTTCCTTCACCAGCTTCACCAGCCATCATTGAGAGT
Organism: Polypterus senegalus; assembly: GCF_016835505.1. NCBI lineage: Eukaryota > Metazoa > Chordata > Cladistia > Polypteriformes > Polypteridae > Polypterus > Polypterus senegalus. The sequence goes on along the minus strand of NC_053162.1, from coordinate 81,616,904 downwards.
ATTTTGACTTCCTCCATCACCATTTGGTTTCCTTCTGTCATCACTCTTTTATGATTCTGCTGCAGCTGTCTTTGTGTGCTGGATTTGGTTTTGTCTTTAGCAAGTGAATTGCATGTCCATTTCAGTTGCGGTCAGTTGATTGACTTGACCTTTGAAGGATATTCCACTAATTTGCATTGAAAAGCATTTGGTCTGCTTTCACAGCTTGTTGTGGCTCATAGGACAATGTTTCACAGTACAGATGGACAATCAGTTTTGCAACATTTGACTGAATCTGAGCAAATAGTATGGCCCCTTGCACAATCAGAATTCACCCTTCTATTTCTGCCAGCAGTCATATCATCAATAAACACTAGCGACTGACTTACATTTGTAGCCATGCATGATAAAACAGCCCCCAATATGTTTCACAGGTGATGTGGTATTCATTGGATCATGAGCCCTTTTTTTCTGTTCTCCATACACTTCTCCTTCCAACATTCTGGTTTATATTGATCTTAGTTTCCTTTGTCCAAAGGAAGTTGTTCTAGAACTGGACAGGTTTTTAAAAAATGTTTTATTGTGGGGGGTGGGGTGGGCTATTGATTTGTTTTCTATCCTATTTTTGTAAAAATGTATCTATTTGTATGGAATGTTGTGTGATCTTAATAAAATCAATAAAATAAAAATGTTTTCTTGAAAAGTCTAATCTGTCCTTCCTAAGCTTGAGGTTTACCAGTGATTTGCACCTTGTGGAAAATCCTCTGTCTTTACTTTCACAAAATCTTCTCTTTATTGTAGACTTTGGTATTTATAGGTCTACCTCTAAGAGAGTGTTCTTGGTTTGCCTAAATGTTGTGAAGGGATTGTTCTTCACCAAGGACTGAATTCTGCAATCATCCAGAACAGTTGTTTTGTGGTTTTCAGAAACCTTCTGGTGTTGCTGAGTTCACCAGTGTGTTCCTTCTTTTTAAGAATGTACCAAATGGTTGACCACTCCTGGGGCCTCATGTAAAAAATGGTGCGTACACACAGAAATGTTGCGTAAGAACGTTTCAATGTTCAAATCACGATGTATAAAACCTACTCTTGGCGTAAAGCCACGCACTTTTCCACGGTACCTCATACCCTGTCGTATGCAAGTTCTCCGCTCGGTTTTGCAGACTGGCGGCACCCAGCGTCAAAGCTTTGCTATTGTTCCTGTGTGTTTACCCTTTATTTCTTAGAACCACATTCCTGACGCGGTTTTATAAATACACTGAAACTAACCGCATATTGTTTATTAGTGTAATGCATCTGATTGTAATTAACCTGTAACAATATAATGGCCCAGGGAATGGCCATAGTATTTCAAATACCATAACTGCTTTAGCATTGTTACTCTCACTGCACCTTCTTCTTCTTCTTCCTTTTCTTCTTTCAGCTGCTCCCTTTAAGGGTTGCCACAGCGGATCATCTTTTTCCATATTACTCTCACTGCACCACTCGGAGTATTTATATCACTGTATCTGAGTGTGAATCACAGCAGCAGCTGATCGGAAAGAATTATCGTTATACAGCATCAAGCACACGCTATCTTAGCTATGGCAAAACGTTTCAAAGCCTTTCCTGTACGGACCTCGCGGTTCAGAAACAGTTTCATCCCAAGAACTATAAAAGCACTCAATCAATTACTCCTTGTAGAACTGTTTGTACTTATAAGTACAATCACCTCACTGTAAACTTGCACTACAGTTATAATATTGCACAATCTGCACCACTTTATAAAGCGCGTATTTACATATGATGACGATATAATTTTTAAGATGAAATGCAGCAAAATATGTTAATTACATTATACAGATAAAACTTTAACTTCATTTAAATAATCTGTATTGTTAATAATTAAACATGTAAGGACACGGAAGTATCCAAAGTATCCACCCTGAATCCTGAGACGGATAATGGTAACTTCTGAAAAAATTGGCTTACCTTCTATAAAAAAGTTGCATTGTATTTGCCTTATTATAGGCTACTGCCCAAATGTTTATGTTCTAGTTTAGTTCAGTATTTATCCCCATATCCTTCACAAACATTGTTTTTAAATTGTTTAACGGGGAGTTTTACGGTCTGTTCCATTTAGACATTGTACCAGACCTACTGATTTGCAAAATTTTTCCACAAGTAGTTTTTGAGCTATATCATTTATTTAAGTACTTATACACACATATTAAAATAAGTACAAGTAAAGACAGCTGATAGCTTGTTTGCCCTGCCAGAGCACATGCCTGTTGATGAATAGAAAGAAATGCACACATGCAAACACACACACCTAAATCTATAAAGGGTGACAAGCACTGAGGCATTAAGCCACCCTGTACCAATCTATTTATTCAGCTTGTTTACATTATCTGACCCAATGTTTTAAATTTCAAATTAAATAGTATTTAAGTTCCTCATTTGAATCAATTGCATTTTACTGTACATGTATTTATGTACATAATAATAAAGAAAGGCTAATGGGGCTCCTTTATACCAATAGCAATATGCCAGCAAAATGCCACACTGTGACTGTCAAGTCAGAAGTTTTCTTTTCTTTCTTTTTAAAATTTTCTTCCTTTTTAGTTATTCTGGGGTGTGTTTAGACCAGAGTGTGTATGCATATATTTATTTATGTATGTATTTATTTATTTAAAGAGCTGTAAAAGCCATATTTCTACATGAGGGCACATACATTTCTTTCAAGCTATCAATCAAACTATCTAAATATGAGGTGAGACACAAAAATAACCAGGTGTGTAAAAAAAATATATATTTATTGATGAATTACAGCATTCTAAACATTGTCATCTTCTATATACTCCCTCTCCCGATCTCTACACCGCTCTGTACGTTTCTTTCATTGAATGAAACAGTAATGGAAGTCTTCTTGTTTGAGGCTCTTCAACAGGCTTTCCATTTCTGTCTTCACTTCATCCATTGAAGAAAAATTAGTTCCCTTCAGGTCACTTTTGATTTTTGGGAACAAGTAAAAATCACAGGAAGCTAAATTGGGTGAATAAGGAGGATGATCGAGGACGTTTCTGTCTGTCAAAAACTGCTTTATGGAAAAAGCACTGTGCGTAGGAGCGTTGTCTTGGTGAATCATCCAACCTGGACATTGAACGTGTTCCACATTTTCTTGTCCTTCCTTGAAATGACTTCATTAAATCAAAAACTTGTGTGTGAGACAAACTTTTATCACGGTACACTGTTTTTTATCATTTCATACATTTTTGTGGCTGTTTTGTTCAATTTCATGAGAAATTTGATGTTGATTCACTGTTCGTTTTTCTCACCCAACATTATAGCAGCAACTCGTGTAGCAATTGTTGTGCAAATACTGACTGGGATATTCACAGGATATACCTAGCCGGTCGGCAGTTTGAGAGGGCTTGTAGGAGTGGATATAGTTTTATGATTCACGTTCTGCTGACCTCCAGGCAGTTTTTCAGGAAAGCCCTAAGCCTAGTCCAGTAATTTTTGTGTCTCACCTCGTATTATACAAGTTAATGTGCTTGGTTCTTTATTATTGTAATGTAAAATCGATTGTATTGAACTGTAAAATCTTCTATTGAGTGATTCTTGTGGTATATAACATGTCACAGGTGAGAGACTGGCGCTTGGTTGACGCCAACCCAACACAGACAGAGGCACGGGCAAAATAAACAAAAAGATTTATTTTTCTTCTTCACCTGTGGAACACGTCTTACTCGTAAACCCCAAAGGCACAACACAGTCCCTGTAAATGACCCAGATTATTTGTTCTATTTGATATTTTTTAGATACTTAAATCCCTGAACGAATTATACCTTATAATGTTCATTAGACTCTTATTTTGAAATTGGGAACGGGCAACTTTCGGGAAGGAAGTTCAAACTGCTACTGTTTGCTCACCAGAAAAGATTAATGAGAAAGTTATCGTTTTCCATTCATCTTTAAATTAGCATCTAGCTGGAAGGCGAACAGCTCTTACGATGTGTCTATGGTAATTTGTGAATAAATGTGTTGGAATACCCCACCATGGTCCATTCGTCATGATTATTGAGTGCATCGTCTGAATAAAGTCCGGCTGGAATGCTACAGTCCCAAAATATAAAGTAAAATCACCCCAAATCACACTCTTCTTTCCACTCCTCCCAGGGCAGCTCCATCCACCTCCTCCCAACTCTGGCGCCCTGAGTAGTGGCTGCAGGCTCCTCTTATAGCCCACCCGGAAGTGTTGGAGGTGCTTGTTGACCTACTTCTGGCTGCACTTCCGGGTGTGACTGCCCTCCCGCCCAGACGGGCTCATTAAGCCATGCAGCTCTATGCAGCTCCCCCTGGCGGAAGCCACAGAGCCCAACCAAGATGAGCTCCGGTGTTCCATGTAAGTGTCCCCGACAAAACCCAGGGGGCTTTCAACAAAGGTTCCGAGGGACGTAGCGTTGCTCCCATGGCTCCTCCCCCTGATCTAGTGACAAAGGGGCATCCTGGCCGGGCATGGGTCCCAGCGTCCGCCACATAGGTGTACGTAACATTCTAAACTGATTTGTTTTTTCTAAATGAAATGCAAAAATGTAAACAAGTAAACATAGTTTAAGGTAACTGTTTTCATAAACTTTTATTAGCCAGTTAGTTGATGTCTCCATACTTGGTGAAGTTTCTGTATTCTGGTTTATCCTCATGCACTGTCTGTTCTGAACATGTAAGCAATCTTGCTAAGCATGCCTGAAAACAAAAAGCATACACACCTAAAAGTAGGAAGTGCTTAAGTGATGTGCATTCATAGCATTGTATGTCATCCTAAATGAATAGCCTATAAGTGGCACAACAAATAATTCTGAGAAAGCACAAAATAAACAGAGAGAACAGGTGAAGGAGGGTTTGGGACCCTGTTTATTGTAAGTGATGATATTTCTGGCAAAGTGAAAGTGCTTCTAGACATGTCCTAGTACATACAGCCATCCATAATGATCTTGTTGTTAGAAAAGGTCATCATGTGACAGTCATCAGTGTTAGACAGTGGGGTTGAATGTTGCTGGCAATGGAAGAGATTAAGGCAATGAGAGGGACAGGTTGCAGTCTTCTTTGAGGTCTAACATTTCTGGTGCATAAGCAGAGAGAAATGCAACTTCCAGTGCACTCATAAAACATTCTCCTTGAGTACCCTTTACATCGTTCTCCATAAGAGCAGAAGAATGGCCCCAGCTTTGAATAAATCATAATATGCACTGAAGATTTATAAGATACAATGGAAAAATATATCAGATGAACAGGAACTAGCCAGGTATGTGGGGCTGATAGGCCTCTTCTCACTTAAAGGTTTTCTTATTGAAAGTGCATTTATGTGGTGGCACTTAATCAGACTTTCATATAGTGTTTTAGAGATGTGGAGACAAACTTTAAACACAATATTCACAAACATGTGCATTAAACAGCTTAAAGTGAGCAGGACCTGTCTAAACTTGTACTTAATAGCATTATTATAATCCCGTTTATAGCATGTTCCCATTTTGTTTTTGTCTGGTTGTAAAGCTTTTGATATCAAGCATTTAGGAAAAAGTATAAATGTTTTACTGATAACAAGCTAATTAAATAATACAAAGAAAAATGTTAAAATCATTTCTTGTTTTTCTTCTACAATACATACATAAAGTAATTTGCCACAGTTTGAATCCTAAGACCATTCGATACTTCATATGGCATAAAAGTGTTTTAAAGCTTAAATACACTACATCTGTTTTTTTCAGTGATATGACTGCCAGCAAATTTTAGCAAATAAATTATTTATACATGGGCAATATTGGAGCTAAATCATTTCTTATCCTTAGGTATTCATTTTATTTTTATATTATAAAAAGCAGAACACTAATTGCATACCAAATGTGGCAGTTTTAATATATGCAGATAAATCTGCATTTTTATCTTTGGCAATATATTGCACAATATTATTTTTTGGCTTGCCAAGAGAGTAAAGAAAATCCACCAGTAGTAGTTCCTCAAGAATAATACTGTGTTTTTTTGAAAATGTCTCTAGTAGTAATTGTAACTTCAAATGGAAAACATATCATGCAGTGAGATAACGACTTGGTATAAGAAGCAAATCATTGCTGTTTTCAAGATTTCTAATCACAGAGCTGAACTGAGGCTTTAAAAACCTTAAGAAGAGACAACTTACTTGAATGATATTGCAGTACTTCTATTCTGGATCTGGGCAATATTAAACAGATACTGCTAATGATGGAAATGATGCATTGGTCCTGTTAGACATGTTGTCCGATTTATTTCCATATGCCGTTTAGGCAAAGGCACTTTTCCTATTTCTTGATTTCTTTTTATGAGTAATGCCTTACAAAGTAGAATTTGTACATTTCTCAGACACAATGTTTTTCCATGCTCTCCTGTGCCCTGTAAAACTCATTATCATGCATTATCTCCCCAATAGCCAACAGATCCCTGGCTGCACAAAGCGTAGCAGCAGGGTTCCAACATTTGCCTTTTTATGGCACAGGTTAGCTAAAAGTCTCATTTTCTTTCAGTGCTTTTTTTCTGCTTATAATGGCAACCCTAATATTAGATCATGACACCCAGCTGGGAATTCTGTTCAATATAAATAGGTTTATACGTGTTAAAAAATGTATATCTGTTTCCAAAACCATAATATGCATTTCTAGTGTGAAGAACTGTATTTCAGTGACTAACTTGTCCTCTTGAAACCCTTTCAGCTGCAATCACCTGCAGCTAAGGAGCAATTTTAATTAGCAGCATTGAATTCCCAGTTTTAAACATACACAAAACAGTAATTTTTTAGTAATTGTCTTATTAATTCACATTTATTCAAGACTGTACAACAACTCTGTCGTTGCACTCTTTGGGGTCAATTTAGGCATTCCCACTTAATAGAATTCTGTTCCAATGAATGTGAGGCTAATCATTTTACATGAATATTCTCTGTGGAGTGAAGGAAAAATATGGAAACTGCAACTGGTTTCCCGCAGGTTTATTCACAACAGCTCAGTCTTTTCATTTTTCTAATAATTTTGTGAAGTGCCACTGAGCAGCCAAGCTGTGTTTGCAGCCCATGAGTGTTTTCACAAAGGGGGCTCTTTCTCTTGTAATCGTTTAATCCTCACAACCAGGGGTTGCATAAATTGAATAAAGTAAAGCTCTAGATTTTAATTAAGGCCAGAAAATAGCCTGGACCAAAGAATAACTTTCATTTGCTATGTAATAAGAAGGTGTGTTGTCTTCCGTGTTGTAAGAGGAGTTTGACATTATAGGTTAGACAAGTATAAGCCTTTCTTGCAGTCAGTTTTTGAAGACTCTTTTTATTAAGGCAGGTCTGGGTGGTCAAGTGGATTATATACACTTTTATTTTTTAAGGAATAACTCTTTGCCAGAGGAAGCAGCTTTTTGATTTGTAGGATAAAGCTATTGAGCTATTACCAAGCATGTCAGTAGCCATGTGACTAATCACAAGATACAAGATTAGACTTTAAAGCAACTAAACAACAAGCTGTCTTTTACACAAAGTGAAATGTATAGTTAAGAAAAGAGTAGCACAAATTAAAGCGTGGCTTCTTCGGAGTGGACCATATTCTTTCGCATATCGGGAATTTGACTATTAAACTGACAGTTTGACTGTAACTCTCAAATCTTCTTCTAGCTCATGACTGAGACAGTTAGTTTTAGATAATAGTGTTCAGAAAATAGTGCCCCAATCTATTGTATGTGTGTGTGTTGTCTAGGTCTCATGTGTTTGAAAAGTGTTTGAAAAGTAGATACAGAACAGAACATGGTTAGGCATATAACACTTTCTTATATAAATATAGTATGACTGTAGTAAATCTCATAGGTTTATTGAGTGGTTAGTAAAAATAACACAAAATATACAGCTTACATTGTTTATTCTCAGTTATCCAGGGTAGTACAAGATCCAGAATTAAATTATTCTGGTCACTTGAACATTAATTTCTCTTTTAAAAAAGTTTCATATTTTAACGCTCAATCTTACATTATTATTATTTTTAAATAAAATTAATTTTTCAACCTAATTTTTAAATATTGTATTAGAAAATTTTGATGGTTCTTTCTGTTTAACATTTTTGTAACCCGTTACACTGTTTGAAATTTTTCATTACCACGCTAATCCCAGTATTTCGAGTTATAACTGTTCCTTTTTAAATCTCGGTTTAGTAGGCAAATAGGCAATTATTAGATATATAAATCAATCAATCACAGATATTTCAATATGGTAAAACATGTCAGATTCCTTTATCGGTCACCTACACCTCATTATAGTTAAACTCAGGACTGATGATTCCAGCAACAGTTTCTTTTAAGAATTTCATCTCACTCATAGCCCAACACTCCTTCATTTTCTGCTGTATTTCCATGGCTTGACAAATGTTAATTCATTACAGATTTTTGAACATTACCAAAAACAAAATGTCTTACCTTCAGTTGAGGTAGATGAGTTTTCTGGATATGCTGCAACAACTGATTTTTGCAAAGTGGGTTTTTGTAGACATTAAAATGTCATTGACAATACAACAAGCATAAGGAGCATTCCTTTGAAATGTGACAACCCATTACTATGGCACAGTTACAAACGTTTACTTTCATGTTTTTCAAATTGACATTTAGAAGTGAATGTCATACTGCTTTCAGCATTTCTGTATGTCATACTAACTTCACCATTACTTCTTTTCTGTTATGCCTGGAAATTTTACCAGCCTTTTGGCTATCTAGGCCTCTCAGGTTCTCAAGGTCTCCCAGAACAGCTGAGATATACAATGTGTTCTTGGTCTTTTTCCAGGTCTCCTCCCAGTGAGTCATGTCCTGCCAAGGTGGGCACTCCCATTAGATTAATGCAAGACTACCCATTTGGCTTCTTATTATCTGGATCAGCAGTGGTTTTAGTCTGAGAATACCAGATTGTCAAGCTTCTCCTCTTGTCATGAAGAGTGAATGCGGCAACTCATAGAAGAACCTATACGTCAGGTGAGGTACCTACAATCTCTCTGTTTTGATAACTACCAAAACCTGTGGGTATCAGCGTGGATAGGGACATATATTTCTTAGTATATTGAGAGGATTACCTAAGCTCCAGCTTCATCATCACTTTTCTATTACTATTGTCAGTTCATTAGTCTGTTTTTCAGTTTCCTAATACCTAACAAATTCTGTGTTCTAACAAGTCCTGTACTAGAGTGTAATGGACACCTAAACCAACAAAAAATGGTTCCCAGAGGGAAAATGACCAGGAGATGAAAGAATACAAATACAAGGAATCAGATACTTTTCCTTAGATCAGGCCAAGGTAATGAAGTCAAAAGAGACAGATGTAACCAAATCGTTAAAGTCAGACGAAAAATTATAATCAAAGTAACATTGTAAAATATTGTAACACTCACATATTTTAAATATCCTTCACTATACTAATAGTTGTCATTTGTATTATGTGTCACATGACAAGCAACAGGAGTTGCTATGGCTATGCAAGGATGAAAACAATATGGTGGCAACCACACCACAGGAAAAAAAATAAAATGACTTTGCCTGAATAACAAATAAAAATGTAAGCAACCACAAAAAGCAAGTCTTATAATTCCAAAAATGAATAAACCTGATTTTATGAAAGAAAAAAAAAAACAGATTTATAACAGAACACTTTGAGCCTAAGGTAAATGCTTCATTTTAATAGTCCTATCAATTCAACTGAGGATGTATATTCTATATTCTCCCTAAATAAGGTGTTAAGCTGTCATCTGCTTGGTGTATGGTGAGTTGGCTCAGACAGCTATTGGCTCATCTATGAGGTTAACTGGGAGACTCAAAAAGGTAGGATTTCTTTGGAATGCTTGTTTTAAATCTGAACTCTCAAATTTGAATGAGCTACCTCACTTTCTAGGCAGCAGTTGGGGGCTTGATGAATTTATGGAACATGCTAAAGACTGTATCCGTTTAAACAAAGGTAAAGAGCTGTGGCTAACAGGTGGTTTCATGAAATTTCCCTTAAATCTCAAACTGACTGCATGTGCAACATGCATTTATAAGAAATAAACAAGACTGCTCCCATAACTTTGAAAGAACAATTTGTCCCTCTAATGTGTTAATAAAATGTGTTTGTCCCCTGTCTTGCTGTGTAGTACTCACTAATCTTCCCCTTAATTTTTTTGAAGAGAGAATAGTCAATGTACGTTAACCTGCCTAATTCTTTAAATCTTCCTAAAAAGCAAGATTTATGTACTGCAATTTAGCAGCATACTGAGATAAACAGAATTAAACTAAATTAAACATAATAAAAAATTGCATATAACACATTTAAGACTAATTAGTAATACAATGTTTTGTACGCAATTTTGCAACAGTGAAGCCTGAAATTGGCTAAAACGAGTTTTCCTGGGGTTTTTTAAGTTGTCTAGGTTGTAAAGCAAGCAATATTGTTCCCTAAGGGTTACTCTGCTGCCGAAACTGCTGTCTGATTCTTAGTTTTCCCCCAAAGTTGCTGCCGCCACCTCAATCTTCCTCAACTACTTTCATGAGGCTCCATGCTCTCTCAACTGCTTTATGCATCGCATACCTACACTTTCACACTGCCAGTTCAACATCAAAAGACTCATTTTGGGTCAGAATAGAATCTGTACTTACTTTCTCCAACTCTGAAAGCTAATCCAAGCGAGGATCCTTGCAGAGTCTTGCTGGCAGGCACATATCCACGCAATTGAATTATTTAAAAAAGGACCACTAAAATGCATACAGAATAGTGCTTTCTTTCTGCACCCCTCTTTCCACGTTCTGCACAAAAATACATTTCTCCATACTTTTGTACATGGAGAAAAAGGTTACAAATGAGATGGGAATTTATCTGGGATAAACTGACAATCTTGTTTGTGCATTTTATCTGCTTTGTGACCAGTGATGGCTGGGAAAGGCTTCAGTGAATCCCATAACCCTACATAAGTGGGATATGATAGGGGTTTTCAAGTGGCTACAACCCTTTGGGAGTCAGTCAGACTGGGCTTGGGGAGCTGAGAAACTACAGGCGAAGTTGATGTTCTTTAAAAAAAAATTCCACTCCAAATTTGAATAGTGTCTTAAATTTTTTTTATCTCATGTATTTTTTAATTAAACATAACTGAAAAAGTTCTTCAGTTGTTTCATGAATGTAGTCCGTTATCAATGCAATTATAGTCTAGTGCTGTAGTTCCCAGCCTCAGGACCATTTTAAATCTCTTCCAGTAGTCACTACCAGAACTATCATCACTTTTGAGATTGAGATGGCTACAGCAGGAATAGGTTAGGACTCCTTGTAATAACCTATGGTGTCCCTGTTCCTGTGCATAAAGTAGCCTTTACAAGGGGTATATTACTACAGCAGCTATCCATTTGTGTATTCCAAATTTAATTGTTTTGTAAGTCAGAAACTATTAAAAAAATGTACACATTAGCTGCCATATGTTAGCTGGAAACAATGATTAGCTCATAAGAATACAGTATATCTTCATTGCAAAGTATTAAGCACATAAGGTAGGTCAGGAGCTTCTAGCACAAGGATGGGTTTTATTTAAAGTGAGAGGAGGGTGGACAGCTGGAAACCTTGATGTATTGGGAAGATCAAGTCAACTGAGGATTGCATGAATTAAGAAATTATATATTAAAGGGGCTTTAGTGCGGTTGTGGGCTAGACTTGAGCCAGGTTGATATAATTTAGGATTATTTTTACATCTCCTGCTATGCTTATTATACTTTGCTGATATTAACAGGAGAATTCTGAAAACTCACATGGGAATATACATATATATATATATATATATATATATATATATATATATATATATGTATATATTTGTAATGTTGTTAAAAGTAGCCTATTGGTTTTATTGTCTTTGCTTGCCGTAACACTCTGACACAGTCATTAGGAAGAAAACAACAAACCAATACAGTGATTCAAGAAGGTATGATGAACCAAAGCTCAGTTAGGAAATATTTCAACAAGAAGCATCTAAAATTTCACGGCGCACATGGCCATAGGTCAAAATGATGCCTACCATAAGTTTCAAAGGCTGATATGTCAATTCACAGAAATGGTAGGAGAAAAAGACCAAGATTTTGCCCTGGTTTTGGATCTAGCCATGGAGGATGAACAAATCTCTTAACTTAATGTAATAAACAACAATAATTACAACATTTTGAAATACATGTTATTTTTTATCACCCCAGCATAACTAAGTTTACTATAGCATACCAAAACAGCACATGATATTCCACATTACACAATGACAAGCAAGCAAAATATATGTAATTTAACTATGAAGTTCAAAAAAACTTGTCGATCCTATTCACATAATTTCTTCAAAATAACACTGAGCTGAGTTCAATTCAGAAACCTGAATTCTACCTACCTGATGAACTTAAACATGCAACTTGATATTATTCTTTTCTATGGACTACACTTATCTAGGAGATGAGCTTGTCTTTTTTTAGTATGTATGCTAAACACTGTAAAGGGATATGCTCTCACAAATCGCAAAGCTTCTCACCATATCAGAGTGTTAGCCCTGCAACCCTGTGAAGAAACCTCATTTCTGCTGCTTGTGTTCACAATGTCATTCTTTCAGACATTACCCACAGCTCAAGACCATAGGTGAGAACAGGGATGTACAGTAGATCAATCAGTAAACTAAGAGTTTTGTCCTTAGACTCAGTTTCCACTTCATCTTATCATGGACCAGTACAGTTCCTATAGAACAGCTGCTGCCACTGCAATGTGCTTGTCAATCTCTTGCTCCCTTTTTCAGTCACTCGTGAAAAAGATCCCAAGATACTTTAACTCATTCACTAAGGGTAGTTGTTCCCTCTTAACCTGGAGAGAGCAATGCATTCTTTTCTGAGAGAGAAACATGACCTCAGACTTGTGACTGCTGATCTGCTTTGCTGCTGCTTTACACTCAGCAGTGAATTGCTCAAGTGTTGGCTGAAGGTCACACTCAGTTGATGGTTAGAGTCTTTGTCAGTTTTGTTCCTCAAATGCTCATGGCATTTTTCTCAATATGTTCTCTCTTCAGATACGAGAACTATATAATCAAAACTCTTCCATCCTTTCTGGCTAATAACATTCCTCTTCCTTTTAGATTTCTTGTGTCTTTTTCTTACACTCATCCAGCATAGAATTTTATGTTAAGGTACCATTGTGGCTAAACACGCACCAGTCTCTTGGTAGAGAGCGTCCAATTCCCTCATTCTGATTTCCTGGAAATGCTCTTTCAGTGCCATAGATTTCCTTCTCTTACAGGTTGGGATGGGGTGGGGCAGGATTGATTGCTGGATGAATGAGGGGGTAAGGGGGGGTATGGGCTTTCTGTGTTTTTTTTTTTATAATTCTCCCAACTAATAGAATTGTCACAGCCATGTCTCTGTCTTTTTGAATATCTTCAATAGATATTTTTCACAAAAAGTGTAATTAGAAAATAATGTTAGTGGTGGCCTGGTACTAGACTATGCCCTTTAAGAAATTTTTGACAGTGATGAATCCCATGAATTGCTCACAGCCAGATACGATTTTTGATAAGATTAAAAAGACCAGTATATTGCTGGATTACACCCTGTGTGGAGCACAACTTGAGCTTAAGTTATATAAAGCACTATTGATATTACAGCACTAGAGAAAATACATAGTATATCTGCTGAACTTTATCCAGGTCACCAGACTTTATCCAATGATGAATTTCCCATTGACATTCAATGCAGAGTTTTCAGAAATTAAACATTAATACTACACAATTTGCATGTTTTGACTACATTAATGGATAACATATATGTGAATTAAGTGACATGAGTTATGTTAGGTTTTTTTTTTCTTTTTTTCCATTGACATTTTTACATCCTTTATCGTTGTCCACAACTGGTCGACACAAATTTCCATTGAATTTTAAATATGTAATTTCTCTATGAATATAAAATGGTAAACGGTTTTCTTGGCCCCCATCTTAAACTACTTTGGTTAAACAACATATCTTTAAATATAATACGCTACCGTGGCTGTCATTTGTCTGTCCAGGATTTTAAATCACCTGCAACTCGCAAACCGTTTGACCCATTGACATGAAATTTGGTGCACATATACTATGTGACATCCACTGTCCGCTTTCGGGATGATGACTGACCTCCAAGGTTATGCCTCTTTTTATTTTTATTTTATTTTATTGTAGAATCAACTCTCAGCAGCGGCCAGCAGGGCGGCCATGCGACGCTTGCATACTTGCCCATTCTCATCCCTACCACCTTCGCTGTCTTCATATCTTAAATTATTCTTAAGTGTTCAATCTGCCTCAAGTGCCAGCTTAATTGAAAAATAAAGGACAATGTAGTAATTAATTGCAACACAAACACTGACTCAGTTTTAACAAGAAAAGATGCCGACGAAAGAAGAGAAGAAGCGGGCCACTAGGGTGGAGAAAAAAAGAAAAGCTCCGGAAGCAGCAAGAGCATCAACCTCTGAGCAAACAAATGCTAAACGTACAGAGAAAGAGTATGAAAACTATGAATGTTCAAGTCACAGTTACTGGTCAATAATATTACATTTGGGTGGAGAATTCCTTTAACTATAATATACTGATCTGAATGGCCAAACAAATAGAAACTGGCATGGGATGAAAGTCCTGTACTTATCAAAACATTTTATATTAATAAGTTTAAATATTTAAAGAGAGAAAAAAATGTCTGCAATGAACATTTCACATGTATAAATAGATCCTAGGTAGCATGGCTGCCTCATAGCTAATCTACTCCAAGTTTGATTTAAAGCTTGAAACCCTTTTAGTTTTCATTTGAGTCTTCCCAAGCAATTCAGGTTTCTTCTACGATCTAAAGATGTTCTTTCAGATAAACTGGATTATATTTACACCACCAATTTAATGTTATTCAATTCTGATTTTTTGGCATACCTGAAATAGATACAACTGAACTGAGATCAACATTCCAATATTATTAAAATTCACAGAATGTGACCTGTGTGAAGACAATCAGATGAGATGTTTGAAGCAAAATTGATTTTTACTACATCATTCTCTATGTGACACACATGATTATTTGTATCTAAAGTGAACAACAACTTACAAAACATGATTAATAATACAAGTCATTAATGTGAAATGCTAATTCCACTTTGTGAAAGATGGGTGCCTCTGTGTAATCAAATGTACATAGATGTTACAATACTAAACGTGTATTTAAAGAAATATCAGCTGGAAAGGCTAAGAACAGGTATCACATAAGGATTCACAGTTTCCATTCTGAAAAATAATGAAAAATTGTAAAAGTCAGCAGTATATAAGTTTAAGTTATTTGCATGTTTTATTGCTATTACCTACCACCACTGACAGAAACAATGTCACCAGTGTATGCCATCACTCACTTTAACATTCCAGACATGTCACACTGCTGTCAGTGTAAATGCAGAGATCTAATATTAATAAAACATACAGTAAATGTAAGGAGAGATGAGAAAAACTTTGGAAATGAAAAGAAAAATCAGAACTTCTTTTCATTTGTTAAAAGTATTCAGTCCCTTATACATTTTAGAATTTTCTTGTCTTAGAGTGTCAGTTTCTCAGGGTTCTGTAAAGGCTTATGTGCCTTTTGAAAAGGAATACAAAAAAACTTAAAGTTTACAGTTTATACAAAATTAAATAATTGTGATATTTATGGATCACTTTATTAAAATGATCTTTGAGACGTTTCAAAAGATCATGGTTAGCAACTCTGAAATCTGATTAAAGAGAACCATGAGTTTACAGAATGGTAGAAAAAAAATGAACGCCACTTAGAACTCAGTGCAGTTCACCTTACAGATGCGTGAAAAATAAAAAACAAGAATTCTCTAATCAGTAGCTGTATTTAAACATATTTATAGGTTACTAGGTACAAGACTGGCTTTTTGGGAAGTAGTACTAAAGAATTATATACTAAAAAAAACTGTTTAAAAGTTTGAAAAATATCACATAGTGGACACCAGAGATATGAAAGAATGTTTTGTCGTCTTATAAAGTTACCGTATATACTCGTGTATAAGTCGGGTCTTCAAACCAGAAAAATTGATCATAAAATCAGACCCCAACTTATAGGTCCATTCAAAAATACAACACTTAATTTTTTTTTTTACATCTTCCTGTTTCCTCCAATCTTGCACCAGTTTCTCAGACACATCGAATTTTGTTGCAACAGCAGAGTTACTAATTTCTTTTGCCACTTCAACGACTTTTAATTTAAAAACAGCTTCATATTTTCTCCTGATCTAATGCTCCATCGCAGATAAGGGATGCTCTTACGATAAAGGTGTATGAGGGTGTGAGATACAAAAAACACTAAACAGTGCAAACGTCGCTTCGGAATAGTTCCGGAATTACTGTCTGATCATGTAGGCGCAACACATAGAAAAAAAGACAGTATGCTCCGTGGTTATTCTCTCAGGTGGGCGTCTAGCATATCATAATCTCTTGGACCAATAGCGTGAGTTTTCCGCTTTCGACTAACACTCACCTAATGGATTATTAGGAACACCATACTAATACAGTGTTTGACCCCCTTTTGCCTTCAGAACTGCCTTAATTCTACGTGGCATTGATTCAACAAGGTGCTGAAAGCATTCTTTAGAAATGTTGGCCCATATTGATAGAATAGCATCTTGCAGTTGATGGAGATTTGTGGGATGCACATCCAGGGCACGAAGCTCCCGTTCCACCACATCCCAAAGATGCTCTATTGGGTTGAGATCTGGTGACTGTGGGGGCCATTTTAGTACAGTGAACTCATTGTCATGTTCAAGAAACCAATTTGAAATGATTCGAGCTTTGTGACATGGTGCATTATCCTGCTGGAAGTAGCCATCAGAGGATGGGTACATGGTGGTCATGAAGGAAATGGACATGGTCAGAAACAATGCTCAGGTAGCTCGTGGCATTTAAACAATGCCCAATTGGCACTAAGGGGCCTAAAGTGTGCCAAGAAAACATCCCCCACACCATTACACCACCACCACCACCCTGCACAGTGGTAACAAGGCATGATGGATCCATGTTCTCATTCTGTTAATGCCAAATTCTGACTCTACCATTTGAATGTCTCAACAGAAATCGAGACTCATCAGACCAGGCAACATTTTTCCAGTCTTCAACTGTCCAATTTTGGTGAGCTTGTGCAAATTGTAGCCTCTTTTTCCTATTTGGAGTGGAGATGAGTGGTACCCGGTGGGGTCTTCTGCTGTTGTAGCCCATCCGCCTCAAGGTTGTGCGTGTTGTGGCTTCACAAATGCTTTGCTGCATACCTCGGTTGTAACGAGTGGTTCAGTCAAAGTTGCTCTTCTATCAGCTTGAATCAGTCGGCCCATTCTCCTCTGACCTCTAGCATCAACAAGGCATTTTCGCCCACAGGACTGCCGCATACTGGATGTTTTTCCCTTTTCATACCATTCTTTGTAAACCCTAGAAATGGTTGTGCGTGAAAATCCCAGTAACTGAGCAGATTGTGAAATACTCAGACCGGCCCGTCTGGCACCAACAACCATGTCACGCTCAAAATTGCTTAAATCAACTTTCTTTCCCATTCTGACATTCAGTTTGGAGTTCAGGAGATTGTCTTGACCAAGACCACACCCCTAAATGCATTGAAGCAACTGCCATGTAATTGGTTAATTAGATAATTGCATTAATGAGAAATTGAACAGGTGTTCCTAATAATCCTTTAGGTGAGTGTATATGACTGGCATTATAAAATACCCGAAATTATACGGTAAATCAAGCTCCGACTTATCCGTGGGAAAACTTAAACGTGAGTATATATGGTAAGTGGAATTTTTTTGGCTGAATACTAAGTAACATATGTGCTACAACACAACTCTAACAACATCACTTCATTCCAAAGCAGGTTGCTATTGCTGTGCACTTCTGCTAGAAAATAGAAACTGAAGAAAAGCTAATGTTTGATCAGGACAAAATCCAAAAACACTACCAGAATAACAGTGCATTAGCTTAAAATTATGAAAATTGGTGACCTTGAACACTCTTTCAAGACTCCTAGTCTTAATTGCTTATGAAATCTGCAGCAAGACTTTAAAGTTGCTGCTCATCCCATATACTGTAAATGAATTCTAAAAGTAAAACTGGGAAAATTTCAATGCTACAAAGTTAAACGTTTACTGGCCTTCAGTTCTGTAGCTGTCCGAGAGCACATGAGCGAATTTGGAGACAAAGCATGCAATGCTATGCTCAATTTGGTTACTGCAAGTCTAAAAACTCTTATTGAGAACATGTGTCTTTCAGTGGGCAATTCTGTAAAGTCCTTATTGACACAGGTAGTGATATTACTTTTGTCATTAGCTATTTGTTAGAACTGTGATCATAAAAAAATCAATTCAATTTTAAAATTCTGCATGCATGGGAACACAAAAACATACAATAAGCAGTCATAACTGTTGCCTGCAAGTATACAATGCAGTATCTCCATGTTGGTATTACTCAGTCCTTCGCTTACAATGATTATTCCTCAGCTGAGTTATACATTCTGTAGTTACTAAACTGCTTTCAATCAAAAAACAGTCTTTACAAAGTGTGCCCCAGCCAATGGTATTTTAAATACACATAGCATCCTAAATTGAATGCCAATAGTGTGGCAGTCCAGTGTGAACTACCAACAACATTTATTTATATAGCACATTTTCATACAAACAATTTAGCTCAAACTGCTTTACAAGATTAAATAAAAAGGAAATTAATACATAAAACATTAACATACAAGATTATACAGTATGTAACAAAGAAAAAGGTAAGTTCAGATGACCAGGAGGACACAAAAAACAAAGAAAGAAACAAAAAATAAAGTTCAGTTATGCTGGAGAAAAAAACACTTTCACTTCAGGTACTCTAAGAACCAAAGTTGAGAAAGTTCCATTATGGCTTTGGAAGCTGCAGAACAGAGAGTGGAAACACTTAACTGGAATCCTTCCATTTTCACACAGGTAATCAATTTATCTCCCTTATTTATTAGAGAACAGTGGAATAATGGTTTATTGAAAAACATGCAAAATCCAGGTTAACAGCCAAGCTTTGCTAGATAACATACCACAGGGGCTCTATTTCATAATAGAAACTAGACTGTTGTACTGGGTACAGTTTGAAAAGGTGGATTATACAAAGGTTTTAAGTGTCACCTACCTTGAGTGTTACAGTAGCTATCTCACATCCCAAGTCACTGGTAAGTACTATTAGTCCTACTCCAATTGACTGAAATTGTATTTGAGAGAATTGCAATCAATATTGTGGGAGATCTTGACGAATACCTATTAGTTGTTGGATTATGGTACCTGATACCCAGAAGCCCACTGCTGGTCACAAACACTAAATTTATTGCAAAGGAATTCACTGGGACATTTGCACATGTGGGAATCTCTAAAGAGATCTTAGCTGATCAGGGGGCTCTTCTTTTAGGTTTGGAATTTTCAAGCAGAGTTCTACATAGCACATTTAAATACATCTGAATATTTTCAGGATTATGCAAGTAATGTTCAGCTATTAGTTTGTTATTTGTCAGTCAGTAAGTCATTTTCCAACCTGCTATATCCTAACACAGGGTCACAGGGGTCTGCTGGAGCCAATCCCAGCCAACACAGGGCGCAATGCAGGAACAAACCCCGGGCAGGGCGCCAGCCCATTGCAGGGCACACACACACACACCCACACACCAAGTACCCACTAGGGTCAATTTAGGATCGCTAATGCACCTAACCTGCATGTCTTTGGACTGTGGGAGGAAATCAGACCACCCGAAGGAAACCCATGCAGACACGAGGAAAGCATTTCCCAGAGGACCGAACTCAGGTCTCCTTACTGCGAGGCAGCAGCGCTACCACTGTGCCACCATGCTGCCCTTATTATTTTTTAATCCCTTAAACCTGACAATCTAACTCTTGACTTTTTTGACCTTGGCTATGTTTGACCACCACTTTGTAAAACCTGTAAAACTTTTGATAGTCAAGTAAATAAACATGTTTTTCAATATGTATAAAAAAAGTCTGACATTCACAACAAATATTCCATATGAGACCAAAAACACATATGAGAAATACTGGCAATTAGTAACATACTTCTCATTTTACTCAACTAAGCAGTCTACACAAGCAAATACTAAGGGGATGTTATATTATATAACACACTTTGATGAGTGCAATTTAAGAGAGTTAATGCTTAAACTGTGTAATATATGTGTGATGCCACAACTGGAACAGCACTTGAAATGTTGGTCTCCATGAAGAAGAAAAGATATAACAGTTAAGGAAAATGTCTAGAGAAAAGTTACTAAATATTTTAAGACTCTGGGGAAGTTAGCATTTTCTAGCTCCAGAAATTAAATATTGGTTGGTGACAAGACAGACGTTTTTTAAATTTACGAAGACCATGAGTAAGGTTGACGCTTCTGAGAAGGGACCGTTTCAGAGGTGCACAAGTGTTAGTTAAATATAGATTTTGCACAAATGTTAAAAAATGTGTTTACAGCAAAAACTGTCATTATAATGAACAAATTACTAAGTATTGAAGTCAAATTAGCACATCGGTAACCTTCATATATTGAAAAATATTTTGGAAACATTAGGTTAAGAGTAAATGACTTGCTATGTTGGGCTGAATAGCCCGTTCTTGTGATAACAGTCATTATATGTAATTTAAAACTTAATTTTTGTATTCCTGGCTTGAAAAAAAAGTATATCTGTTTTTTTCTGCAGCCCTGCTTTTGATTTTATAATGTCAGATATGTGTTCCAGTGTGTGAGAAGGCTTTGTCATGCCTATTGCATTCCTTCTGCGATGAAAACGTTGGCACATTTCTTTCAGGAAGGCTATTTTTTTTTCTCTCTAATTTCCTGAGGCCAACCTCAAAAGTTTCCAAAAGTCTAATTTCAATCAGTTTTTGGGTTGCCTTAAACTCTCTGTACCGCCCCCCACTAAAATTGAGTTTACCACATAATCCTCACTTCATTATGAGCAATGAGAGGAACGTTCTCGCGTAACATAAAGCTGCAAGATAAATGTTGATCTGTGCAGAGAAAATTTCTCCATTACAGTGGTTTATGCAAGTATTTTTAAGATGACTTCTGTTGGTATACCACCAGAACTTATATTATATGATTCAGTTATCTAGGCTAAAGTGAAGCAAAAACAGTTTTTATTATTTGGTGTGGTTCCTTTAATTCTGTTTTTTAAAATGCAAAGGCCTTTATTAATAAAGCCAAATAAAGGCTAATGCACTGTATGTTCAAGGTTCTGGCAGTGAAGAGTGGTGATAATGCATATAATAGCAATTGTGAGATATGGCCGGCCAGTCATCCCAGCCAATACCCCCAGGCCGCCAGGTGGAGCCATCCCTGCATCATGGAGGGGCCCCAAATTCCAGCAGGGACTCATGGGAATTGGAGTCTTCCAATGCAACCCTGTTGGATAACGTAGGGGCCACCAGGAGATGCTGATGGGAGGCCCAGAGACATTGGGGTTTACTACAATCCGGAAGTACGTC
This sequence comes from Polypterus senegalus, assembly GCF_016835505.1. NCBI lineage: Eukaryota > Metazoa > Chordata > Cladistia > Polypteriformes > Polypteridae > Polypterus > Polypterus senegalus. Next base: position 81,595,362 of record NC_053162.1, on the reverse strand, counting down.
ATAGTCATGGGGACGGAAGGACCGACATACTTCCAGGATGAAGAAAAAAGGACTTTTTATATAACCCGGAAATGATGGGGAATCATGGACTGAGGGATGAAGCACTTCCGGGTTAAACAGTATTCCAGGATTGTGGGAAACCCAGACAGGTGAGCTGAGCTGGGAGGAAGGGTGGCAACGCGTCTGGGAGAGTTGGAGGATTGTATTATTGAGTATTGATTGTTTATTGTATGAGTATTGTATGAGTATAGTGGAGTGGAGGGTGCTTTGTGCACTGTTTATTAATAAAAACTCAAACTATTGGACTTTTACCTGGTGTCTGGCGTCTGATCAAAGGGTTCAAGGAGACGATAGCACCCCCAATCTGTCACACAATATACATTAGAAAGTGGAGAAAACTGGAAACAGATTGCTGTCATTGACACATTAATATATTTTACGTGACTACAACAAGATTACAAAGACAGCATGCCCTGCCAATTAAAGACGTTCATGCATAGGAGTTCTGTTGGTGTTTTCTATCTAAGGGATTATAAACTTCATCTTGAATTGTGTAATGTGATCACAAAACAACAGCATATGTTTTTTTTTCCCTTCATAATAAAACCTTATGAGGAAAAAATACCTTTCATTGCTCTTGACAGAAATATCTACTCTTTACCTAAAGATTTCTGAATTGTCTATGACTTTAATTAATGAATGAGAAAAGAAGACTGCACCTTTCTTTTATATACCTGTGCATAACTGTAACCCTATAAAGACAAAAAAGGTTACTTTTCCCACCTGAAAAACAGTTATATTTTGAAAATTGTACAATTCCACGTCACATAGCTGAATCAAGTAATTTACATGGTCTTTTTTATTCTAGTTGTAAAACCTGTTTACAATTATAAATTGGTTTGCAGATGCACACAGAGCAAATTTTAATAAACATTTGCAAAATGTTTTGACTCAACACGATTTCAATCTATCTATTTAAATACTACAGTGAAAGTACAAGAAAAATAATAAACAGTGGTAAATTCACACTTTTTTAACAGGTCTCAAGTGTTATTAGCTGAAATAGAATTTAGTGTTATGGACTTATATTCAATAGGCCTCCTTCCTTTCTTAATGAAATGTCATTATTCCTATACAAATCCTTTTATTTCCCAGCTCCACTCCCCCTCACACCACTATATTTCATTTCCTGCAGTTAGGCAATATTATTGCTTTCATTCCCTGGCTATTGATTTAGGTGTATATAGTTATTACAATGCAAAATAAAACAGCTCCCTTCCATTCATTCTACCTTGTACTGTTGAACATTAACCTAATTTGTTTCAAATCTGCATTCAATTTGGCAGTGAAACATTCATCTTTATGAAGAAAGCCCCCATAATGTAAAGACTTTTAGGAGATCATGGCTTTAAAATTTAATAGAGTAGTATCTTATGCAAAGAAAAAAAGTAAATTAAACCTTTAGAAACGCTGGAATTTGTTTGTATTATAGGCTGAATTTCAGTTATACCATACTGCATAGTTTTTAATGTAAGAAGTACTTAGAAGGAGAACTGCATATGAACCGTAGATTTTTATATGTGTAGAAACAGCACTTATTTTTGTTGTAAATATATCCACAGATTGGAACATTTATATCCGCAGATCAGTAGGTACGTACTGTGCATTGTCCATTTTACAGTTTAAACATTGCGTTGATAGGTTGGATTTTCTAAAGTGCTTCATCATAATGCTTATTAAGAATATTCTTTAGAAATTCAAAACTTTAGGCAATGGGATTTTGAAATTGCGTTTGAGGAAACTGAAAATCTGTTCACTTTTTGATTTCTGTCAAGACAGATTACTTTTAGAATAGACTAATATATGAATGTGTTTTTTACCTTTAAATGCATTCATTTGTATTTTTTGAATAGCCAATTTATTGCCTGGGTGTTCCTCAATGTCCACAGTTAACATTCCTTCTTTCACTCTTAATTATAATGTACAAGTATGTACCTGTATGCATGTACGATATCACGCTTAGCACCACTGTCATTTTTTTCGTGGGTTCTCTTTTCAACCACTTCAAATAACAATTTTTATCTGCTGTTGAAAGTTTTGTTATCTAATATGAATATTGATTAAATTGTCACTTGCAAGATGAAATAAATGTTTCACTGAATTCTGTTTACTTTCACTGTAAGTTAATGTTTTGCTACCCTGTCAACAAGTAAACTTTCCTTATATTTTTCTTTATGTTCCACTTCTTTCCTCAAACATTACAGTCTTGTTGTCTACAAATGCCTAACCTAAACTCTTTTTGTCATCTTGCAGTGTTTCCTTTGATCATTATTGTTTTTTGTCAAATTGAAAACTGAGCTGTTGAAAACTACATATTTTCATGTACCACCACCAATGTGACTATATTTTGTTTCCCTTCTTTTAATCCTAATTTATATTTGTTGTATTCATAGTGTTTTCATGTCTTCAATGGACTTCCTCCTTCTCTGTACAACATTCTCATTACAGCTGTTTTTGTTGCTTCACCTTACCATCCTCAAAGCCCATTTAATCCTGAAAAGGGTTGTGGGACCCTATCCCATCAAACAAATGGTGTGAGGCAGGAAGAAACATTGGACCTAGTGCCAGTTAATCATAGGGTGAACACACACACATGCAAAGCCACTCAGGTCAGTTGAGCATTGACAATCAACCTGTCCTGCATGTCTTTGGACTGTGGAAAGAAACCCACAAAGACGTGGGATGAACATGAAGACTCCACACAAGAAGGATGTAGCACATGGATTCTGGTCTCCTTACTGTGAGACAGCAGAACTACCACTGTGCCACCGTGCCATCTACAGTATATTGGTTCACTTGCTCTTCAAATTTCATGATTAAAAAGTATGTTTACCTAATAATTACCCTTTTCTTATTGTTTGAGCAGAGACTTACGTTTAATTATAATGACAATATGCTAATTGTTCTGCTTTCTAGTTATTATGTCATAGTTGGTTTAGTTTTAAAACAGCTGCACTTTTTTCATACTTGCTATGACTAAAACTATATACAGTAATACAGCCAAAGCATACATTTCCCAGCAAAAAAAATGTATATTATAGAGCAGTTCTTCACTACTAACTCATATGTGATGGCTCGGTTTTCGGAACTTGTGCAGCCAAGAAGACCTAAAGCAGCTGGTTTTCTTGGCTGTGAAGACCACCATATTATTCATAAGGATCTGGAAGAAATTATGAACTAGTTTTAAGCAAGCTGCCAAATTAATATAACTGGTAGGGCAGCAAAAGCATCCCCAGACACACACTGAAGATTGAATTATACACAGAAGTACTAGTAACTAGAATCACTATAGTATATTCAGTCGCAACCTTCTCCACAAGAAATGACAACAACAGGTGACAGCAAGAACTAAACACTCATAACAAACCTTAATGGATGAAGCCAGACTTCCATTCAACATTTGGGAATGTAAAATTAATACCATATTACCAAAAAAATGTGCCAATATGTTTAGTGCTGTTGCCTCACAACTACAGAAGACTTGGTCTGAATCCCACCATGGGGGACAGTGTGGAGTTTCACATCCCATATACTTTCATGGGATTTTTGTAGTTTCAGGAATGTGTAAATATTTCTTTTGTTTTTTTATTGTTTGTTTATAATTTTACTACTCTGAAAGTGACATCATACTATTTTGTATTATTGAGCACCACCATTTTCTGATTATAGTTTTCATGGGTAGCATTATTTTGTGTGTCTGGTTGTTATGATACTATGTGGTAGCTAAGCATGTGGTTAACATATCCTATGATCCATGACAATGTTGTAGCCATATTAAATAAGTATTACAGTATTTATGGAGAACTCTGTTTCTGCTTAAATTGTTGTTACAATTTTGGATTTGTTTTGTGAAACTAACATTAGTGTTCTTTCTTATACTTGATAAGCAAGCTAGGTGTTTCAGTATTTTACACTCTGACAACTCTCTTTATCAGCAGGTAGAGTAATATGTAAAACCCAGGAGAACACAAAGGAAACCAAAAATTCGTCTGGAGTTAATTAACTGGAAAGAGCAACAATCTAGCAAGTATGTTATTGTCACAGTTCATTAAACATTAAATACCCTGAATAGTATTATATTTTGTACCAAAATGCAACAGGTCAGGTCAGGTCAGGTTTGGAAGTATGCACTGGTATAGCATGTTGCCGCATCCACCACATGACGAAACAGCTCGGGATCCTGGTTGGCAACCCCCCAGAAATTACCATCTATCTGCTGCAGCCAGGTGTTACAAGGGCATTCCCTTTGCCTGGTCCAGCTGCCCGACAAAATCAAACCAGAGGTATCCAAAGATTCTCTGAAGAGACACAATTACGAAAGAATCCAGTATTCATCATAGGTCACTGGATTGAGTCCATGTCTCACAACCATATAACAAAATAGGAAGCACAAGGACTCTAAAGACTTGGACTTTTGTCCTTTTCCAAAGATTTCAGGAGTGCAACACACCCTTTTCCAGCAACCTCTTGACATCCTCATGTTCTCCCAATCCATCTACTGACTTCATAGGAATAGTCACCAGAGACATAAATGTCGATGCTGAAGTAAGCAAACCTCTTGACGAGATTGACATTCTCTCCGCAGACAAAGACACTGCTGATGGCTCTGCCCAAGAGGTCATTAAAAGCTGGGATCTTAGGTTTTATCCAGGATATGCGCAAGCCCAATAAATTCAGACTCCTCGCTCAGTCTCTCGAGAGTCCTGATTAGAGCCTTCATTGACTTTGTGAAGATCACCGCATCAACAGCAAAGTCAAGATCAGTGAATCTTTCTTCGCCAAAAGATACCCCATGACAGCTGGACCCAACAACCCTGCCAACACCCAGTCCATGCAAGCATTAAACACAGAAGAAGCAAGAACACACCCTTGATGAACCACAGAATCAACTTGGAAAAACACAGAGGTTCTGCCTCCACTCTGCACAACACACAGTGTACATGCTAGTAATGATATCCAGCAACTTTGGGGGGATCCCTTGAAGTCTCAGGGTGTCCCACAAGACAGCTCAATCAACTGAATTAAATGCTTTACGAAAATCAACAAAGGCTGATTCGTATTTGCGCACCATGAGAACCCTCAGGGCCAGGATGTGGTCGATGGTAGACTTCTTAGGCATAAAACTAGACTGCTCTTGTTGCTGGTAGGTGAGCAAGATATCATGGAACCTATTAAGAATGACCCTAGGAAGAACTTTGCCCAACACCAAGAGCAGTGTCACCTCCTGTAGTTGCCACAATCCACGTGATCACCCATCCCTTTCCAGATTGGAACAAGACAAAATTCAATGTGCAAACCAAAATTATTGTTAAATAAATGTAACAGATGTTTAATCCCTGAAAACCAAAATTAAAGAAATCACACATGATTTTTTTAAATTATCCACAATCTTGGACAACCCTGAAGTTCAAAGCACTGACTTTTGTTTTAGAACCCTGATGACATCACATGTTGTAAACTTTCAATTGTTATACTATTGTAATGGAAGCTGTTGTTAACAAAGGAAGACCACCACAAATCTCAAAATGGAGATACCCACGAAAACAAAATTAATGGGAACAATAAAAATATAACATTAAAATATAACTGACAGACATGACTCATAAACAAAATTGAAACAAGCAGTATGCATGCACAAATGTCAGATTTAACCACCATAGTGTAACAACTAGTGGTTGAATTAGGGACCAAGCAGCAAAAGATGGGAGTTGCTGCTGCCGCTGCTGCACCAAAGCCTGAAGTCTCACACTCCTTATTTTGTTCAAAAGGGTAATTGTAGGGGCTTTACAAAACCAATGAAAATGAATTTTTCAGCTACAACCAAGGTAATTTTCTACAGAAAAATGTAAAATTACATTTAGAATTTTTATGATGGCAATAATCCCTGCTGTCAGAAGTTTTCTGAGTTAGTGTCATTCATTTCCTAAAGAAATGTAATGTTAACAATGAGGTTGTTGAAATCATAAAAAGGGAAATAAATTTAATGATGAATATATTATACAATTTCAAGTACTTTCTACTGATTCTGGTTGGAAATACAATTCAATAATTCCAGTATTCAAGACATGTCATCCATGATGTGAATGAATCTTGCGAAGAAGTTATTAATCATAGCATTCAAATTAGGAAATAGATTATTAGAAAGAAAGGGAAAATGCGTTCAATGAGGTTATTTTCCAATACCCAAAGTTCCTGATGTTGGAAACATCAGTGGAAGTTTGTAGCAGTCCTGAGGTAATGGAGTTGAAGGATTCAGAAGGGGTTTTGTTTTTAGTGTCGAGAGTTTGGTCATTTAAAAACTGCACAAAAGTGCACACAAAGTGTTTTGCAGTGGTCATGGTTTAAGAAAGATTTTGAACATTTTTAGTAAGGGGAAATCATTAACATAATCATGACCTCCGCATAGCCATTATGATTATGCCATTGGTCTATTACCTGGTGTTCTCCACCTAAAAAAGGATGTATTCTCTCCTGGTGCCACAACAAAAAGCTATGCAAAAGTATATTAAGACAAATGGATTTATTTTTCCCATTAAACAAGCCAATAGAAACTAGAGTTTTCTTTATTGAAATTCAGGATGGTATTGTCTGCTTATTCACAGGTTGTAGACAGGAATTGACACACTTTTTTATAGAAGTATTCTAACGACTACCTTCATGAATTTAGGGGTCCTCAGAAAAAGTAACAAATCTTTTTGATTGACCCTGTGAAGTGTTGTTTGCAACCACACTTTGCAACTGTAGGTTTGGGGTCAAATGTTTCGGTGGTTAGCTTGCAAATATAAATATGAATCAAATCAGACAAGCTCCTGTCTTATAAATGGCTTCTGTACTTATTCCTAGTAATACTGACTTGTAAAAACTCAGTTCGCACAATCGGCACTGCTTAAAGGCAGCATGAAAGACAACATTAATATTTTCTGAATATTGTGGTACAGGGGTCTGGACTGCTAGCATTAACAATATTAACCAGCTCACACACAGAGGAGGCAGCCAGATGTTTCCTGCTTGCTTCCAGTAGAGTGTGCCTCAGCTGACAGGCAAGCCTCATACTTCTGCATTATGTCAATGAGAATTGTTTCCAAAATTATTAATATCTTGGTTCTCCTTAAGGAAAACAGATGGGTCAAATAACAGAAAATTGTGCATTTAAAAAAACAATACCAATGCATCAAGTTTCAAAATGAACACTCTTAACACATCCACTTTGTCTCTTTAAGCAACAAAATGAGAAGGAGCTGTTGTCCTGTACTGGCACCTGCTTCTAAGTAAAAGTGTGAACTGTCCTGTGGCACTGCAGGCAGTGTAGTAAATATAAATGTGCTCATAAATGTTCTACAGCTAATATGAGGTCCTCCTTACACCAGCCAATTGTGAGCTGCTCACACTGAAATGCAGTAGATGTCTGCTGCAAAATATTGCCAATATCATGTTAGACATGAAGTACTTGAACCATTAAGAAAAGATTTCCTGTGTTTCTTAAATTTATGACTCTGGCTCCCTTATCACTGGTAGAAGCCTCCAGATTTTTAGATAGTTTTTCTATTTTCCATAAACACAACTAGATATTGTGAAACAGAATGTGTTTCTTATCATAATGTCACTGCAGCACATCCATTTTTACTGTGCCTTTCTGAACGATGAAGCACTATGGAATTTGTGATTACATATATCACAGTATGAAACAGAGTGGTCAACTAATTTGGAGCAGTTGACAAGTGTGAACATGGTGCAAATTATAACATGTGAATAAAGGAGCCGATGGGAGTCATTCATTATGTTCAACTTGGGAACTACTCTGTTGTACATGGCAGCATTAACAGCAGCTCTGTTTAACCACAACCACAGTCTTCCATTCTGCACCAAATCTATTGCCACAGAATAAACCGTGATGAAGTCCATTAACTATTTCTTGTGCAGAATAGGTATAACAAATATTAAACAAGCCAAGAAAATCTGATGAATATTCTACTTTTGTGTAAATGCTAACAAGGTAAACCATTTACTGTTCATATCTGTTAATATTCTCTTATCTACCAAAAAGAATTCAGCAGAACTCTGCAGATTGAAGTTTCTCAGTAACTGTAGAGCTGATGGTAGTAGAAACTGGATGCATAATTTGTCTGCCACACACATGAAAAGTGCAGTAAGCACACATAATATTATTGCCAAGCCTCTAAAACAGTACAATATATTAAGCATAATAACAAATAAGATATGCATACAGTATTTAGTTTCATAGGATGCAAGAGATTTTTGAAAGCTTTGGACAGTTCTTCTTTAGTTTGTGTTTCTATTGATTGTGAAGTTGGCTTCAACAAATATTTCAGACTCTTTGTTACCTTCATGTTGATCAAAAACCAGATAACTACAATTTTTTGAAAGATGGGGGCAAGCATAACAACATTCACTCCACATTTCATTGTTTTTATCATTGGCTCCTAACATGGGAATGTCATTCAACCACTTCTCTGTAAAATCTTTTTTGCTTTTTTTCAATTCCAAACATTTTAATATGTAATGGAATGTAACAATACAGTGGTCTCTGCTTTGACAGTTTGTAACTTAAGTGTGGAAGGAAATTACTACAATATTTTAAACAAAATGAAAGTTGCTTTGGCTTTGTCTTTCAACTTTGACATTTGTGTTCGTTGCATTTGGGAAAAGATCTCTGGGTGTGGAAGAATAATTTTGAGGTAACATAGCATTTATCTTAAACAAATAGCATAAAGGGTTAATAAATGTCAGAAACCTGTTCAGGCACTCCAGGAAACCAGATAAAGGTCAAGTGAACAACAAAATGTACACTGAAATATTAGAATTGATTTAGAATAAATACTTAGATGGTCAAATAAAGGATGTATCAGAAGAAAGGTTTATGTAATATACAAAATGTATTGAAGGATGACTGAGAAATGACAAAGAAATCAGCAGATGTCCTATAAATGAGAATGGACAGTTGTTATATGCAAAGAAATTTCAAGGGTGGTAGCTCATTTCAAAAGGTATAAGAAGAACCAGAATATAATAGACTTTTATTTTATATAAATCATTTGGGTGTATACCAATGAACCAACCAGAGAAAAACATACAGTATGCATTGATTAACACTCTATGTAAATTCAACAGTTTATAAAATGAACCTCTACTCTTTGTTTCTCTGATCATTCTGATCAATCTGACCATGCTGTAACAGACTGCCTTTGAAGAATGCTCCCTCCAAGGCATTTTGCCGAGAAGTAATTAAAAGATAAAAAAAAACAGCTTTTCTCCTGCCTGATTGCTGAATTGTCCTGTTAGAGGATGTTTCTTTCTTTAATAGGATGTTACATTTCAAGCACATGATCTCTTACGTTTAGTGTTTTCAACCCTAGCAACAACTGAAGGTTCATCTGAAAAGCCCCTTAATCTCTGCTACTGAATGAAATAAACTATTCAGTCTAATGACTTTCTATTTTCTTAATGATGCAAAATCTGGGTACTAAGGATTCCACTTGCATTGCATAAGTATTGAATGGCATCTCTAGTCTGGGCCTGTCTGTGTCATGTGATGGACTAACATCCCATCCAGAGCTGCTTTCCTGTCTTTGTCCTGATGCAACTGGTTTGACCATGGCTGTGTACAATTCTGCATTTGGATTAAGTGAGTTCTGCAAATTATGAATTTATGGAAATATGTTTTTTTTTCTTTACTTAGTTGTAGAAGGTCCCAGCTTGTTCTCAGACTCCTAACAGTATTATTTTGTGTTGCACTTGCATCCCTAAAAATGTTTCTTCTTTATAAGATTGGACTGGCTCTTGTCTTATACCCACCATTACTCTGAAATGGACTCTATCTATCTATCTATCTATCTATCTATCTATCTATCTATCTATCTATCTATCTATCTATCTATCTATCTATCTATCTATCTAAATGGATCTGTGAATATTATGTTATTTCATGTTTGGTGAGTCCTTCAAGTCCCATAGGTTTTTTTTTTTAATTTAACATATCCTGGAAGAGTGTATCTGGAAGAGCATTTCAGGTACTTTAAAAGCAAAATATACATGCATACATACACAATTTTAAATTAAAATATACTTTTATTTTTAAGGCATGCTGCATTCTTGTCTAGGATGATACCATTTTGGATACGTCAGTTACAGTGTGTGTTAAACAATAGCCATCATTGTGCATTAAACATCTGAGAAATCTAAAACCAAAGCCATGTACCAACATATGCAAATACCTTCTCTAACCTCATTATTTAAAGCTGCTAATAAAATAACTGTATTATTTATGGAAGGAAGAAACCTCAGTGATACTTTAAAATGTACATGCAGACATTTATTATATCACAGTCAAACACAAAGTAAGGCTAATTCCCATTGACATTTATTGCTCTTGTCATCACCTCAAAGATCATAATAAATTGTCCTCTGCATTACAAGTCAACTATTTTCCTCAAGCTCACACAGGGTTAAATGTGTGCTCCCAAGGGATGTTCCTAATGGCCTTTTCTGCATCCAACTTTGATTCATAATGGTTGCTCTGTATTATGTTTTCAATTCACATTCCCTTGATGTATTAGGCCATGAAGGCAACTTGACAGAGGAGATGATATTTTCTTTCCCCTCAGAGTGGGCCCTAAGGGGTTTGGCAGAGTGACCTCTTTAGACCTTGGCTTTGCATTAGAGTTATTGTCCTAAACGAAGATTTAGTTAGCAGACCTGATTCATTTAATATAGTGCTTTAAAAGTTTACTCTTGGCCGCAGCTAACTTGTAAAATTTTATTATAAAAGCATTTTTGTTCCCTTTTATATACTGATGGAAAGCCATCAGTCCATCAACAGTTTTAAATGTACTTGGATAAAGTCTTCAACTCACCACCATGACTCTCTCTGATTTTTTTTTTTTTTGCTTAGGTGATGTGCCAGCGTCAATGTGAAAAGAGAAGACTTTAGCAGGTTAAGTAATTTCTTTCAAAAGGTGAAAAAATGGATAACCCTGTATTGTTTTGTCTAGGTCACCCTTACAAAGAAAAAAAAAAGACTGCAGTCTCTGGGGGATATTAGCTAGACAGAGAAAGCTGTTATTATAATGATGACATTCTGTGTTACAGTGATATGCATCTTGATGCAGAACACTAATATTATTTTTCTTAAAAAACACAGCAGCATTACTGTTTATGCAAATCCTCTATGATCGGTATAGAAATGTGACTATGAAATAAACAATTAAGAATATGAGTGAGGCATTTCATCTGAGTAAAATCTGAAATAAGTATATTGCTTGGAGCTTTGAAAAGCCTGTGCTGTGCATTTTAGAGGGTGGGGGAATAAATTAGCATTGTAAGCAAAACCAGAGTAAGAATTTTCTTTTTTTTTAAACACTGCTATAAAGCATTTAACTTATTTCCACACTAGAGGCTAATTATATCAATACTTTTCTACATTAATTGTTAAATTCTATCTATCTGCTATAAGAAGCAATGCTAACTTTATAAATCTGCTGTTTATTTTAAAAGAAAAAGGCAAAGTAATAAATCTAGAAGTATATTTTAACTGTCATGCTCACATCTTTAGGGACCAGGGTTCACTTTTCGTTCAGTGTCTATGTGGACTTTGCACATTTAAGCTGTGTTGCATGAGTTTTTTCCAGGTACTCCTATATTTAACACATCCCATAGAATATTATTATCCTTCAGAATTGTTAGATTTAATAGTAACTCTGAATATGAGGGACTGAGCACATATGTATGTGTGGTAAAGTGAAATGGACAGGAGCCCAACCTTGTTTTGACCTCATGACAAACTTCGATTGTGTATGATCAGAAAATACATCCATCTATCTTCTAACCCGCTGAATCCAAATACAGGGTCACGGGGGTCTGCTGGAGCCAATCCCAGCCAACACAGGGCACAAGGCAGGAACCAATCCTGGGCAGGGTGCCAACCCACCGCAGGACACACACAAACACACCCACACACCAAGCACACACTAGGGCCAATTTAGAATCGCCAATCCACCTAACCTGCATGTCTTTGGACTGTGGGAGGAAACCGGAGCACCCGGAGGAAATTCACGCAGACACGGGGAGAACATGCAAGCTCCACGCAGGGAGGACCCGGGAAGCGAACCCGGGTCTCCTAACTGCGAGGCAGCAGCGCTACCACTGCGCCACCGTGCCACCCATCAGAAAATACAGAAGAATTAAATTGAGTTTAATATGTCTTGAAAACCTTCCTGGCTATTGAAATCATCTGTATCTTCATTACTTCCTCTGCATTTGTAGTTAGCTCAGATATACGTCAAGATATTTCAATATCTCTGCCCTTTTCAATAGGATGTCCCATCTATTGTAAGTTACATCAGTGCATTTAAGAAATTAATTTCATATATCTTGACATAATGTCCTATCTGTCTTATGATATCTTAAAACATTTCTTTAGAAATAAGTCAGATACATGTTTACATAACTTGGTTGTCTTGTATTATTGCCCCTTCAGTTTCAGTTTAGTTCCATTAGTGCTATGTTCTCCCATCCCCCCAACCCCACTAAAAATTGACAAGAAGTCAAATTTCTCTTGCCCCAATTCCTGTGAGATGGCAAAAAACACCTCATCAAAGATTTGTGACAGGTCTGTTGGTTAGTGGCTCACCCTGATTTGAAATTATAGCACTGGGCATTTACTATGAGATCTGTTTGAAGCTGTCTGATATGTTCTGGATGCCCTGATTCTGGTTTTCAATGGAATCAAACCTGGTCCACCCTGGATCTCTTTCAGTTCTTCCCTTTATTTCCATGAATGTAAAATAACAATTGCTTAAATAAGGTCCAATAATCTCTTATATACTGTCACATACGTGCGAATAGGCGGACGTTGTGTGGACCAAGTAAAGGTAATTCCACGCCAGGCCAGGGGAGGGCGAGGTGCATTAAACCTTCTCCTGCTATCTCTACAGACCAGCTGCGGGAAAACCTGAATCTGAATCAAGAACGTCACTTCCAGTTCCGGCGCCTAGAACAACGTCACTTCCAGTTCCAGGGCCTAGAACGACGTCACTTCCATTTCCGGCGCCTAGAAGAACGTCACTTCCAGTTCTGGCGCCCAGAAGATTGTCACTTCCGGTCCCGGCTCCCAGGTTGATGTCAGAGAAACATCACTTCCGGTCAACCTACATCACTTCCAGTCAACATACATCATTTCACCAGTTCTGTTTTGGACTCCGTACTGTCATCATCATTAACTGAACTTAAAAGAATCCTTTGCAGCTACGAATATTATACAGGTGGCTGCCCCAAACCTTTTTCTACGTGTGTCGAGTCGCTTCCTTTTTACAGTGGCGTAGCCGGCAGGATGATAGCCTCCAGGAAAGAATGGAGGATAAACCTTAACCTAGGATCGACACACGCTCATAATCCAACAAACTATCAGATGGGTAAGTACCGTTCCCAAGTTGCCGAGTGGGCGTCAGCTGGGGCGTGTCGGGGAAAGCTTGAGTATGCTTCGACCCATTATCCTTTTAAAGGTCTGGGGAAAAATAGCTCCGGGAACCACAGACTAGAGCCAAGTGCGTCAGGGGACGCCTTGGGTTCTCATTACGGCCTCCTGGGTGTGGGGACTGCCCCATCATATCCCACGAAGGGCAAGCCCTTTAATAAAGATGGGAGAAACCCAGCTGGCAGGTGAGAAACATAATGGCCTGGACATTTAACCCCGCTAAGGCAACCAGGAAACAGGCCATGGCTTTATGGGCTAAGGTGGTTGGTTGGCTGAAACCCCATGAAAATTCCAGCCACCAAATAGCGGAGCAGTTGGCCTGCGCTTTGTTGCTCCGAAGCCTACCCGGGAAAATCGCCCAGCCGGCCTGGGAATATACTGATATTGTATCACTAATTGAGATAATAGATCACCTAAAGGTGGAAACCGGCTTGGGAGGGTCAGAATGGGACTCGGGTGAAACCGGCCGTGTTTGCGTCCCTAATACAGAGTCCCGCGGCAATAATACGAAGCATATTTGAGTGGACCCTGAGACACGCCGGTAGGCCCTGCGAAGCAACAAAGGGGTCTGCGGAGTAATGTGGGAGGAGGCATGGTGCGCTCTAGCTAATCCACTGGCTTGTTCGCATACGGGAGAAGTGCTAGTTAATGGAATTAAAGTAATCGCTTTATTTAACATTTAAGTAACATTTCCATTGTTGCTTGCCATTTGATATTATCGTGACAATGGTGTAAGAATAAGACCTGCATTACCTGTATTCACGGGGATGTTCGGTATTATCGATCTGTCAGGATGGCATAGTTAAAAAGTTAATGGTAGCCGTGATGGATAATCCTCCTTTTCCTGTGATACTAGGAAGAGATTGGGTCAACAGAAATAGCGGTGATACAGGCACTTCTCCTCGATCACTAGGTCTAGTCACAGACGCTGATTCTGCGCCCTCAACTTCCTCCACGCCATGTTTACAGCCGGCAGAGGAGCGGACTTCAACCTGTGGTGATGATGATGAAACACCAGGGACGTCGCAACCCGAGACGTCATCAGCAAGCGATACGACAGCTCGGGACGAAAACCTGCCCCTTGAGGTCGAATCCGATCCTCCCCCACGTCTGCAGTTTCAATTCAGACAGACATCGGCTTGATTTAAAAGGGAGCAATGGAATGATGACTCCCTTAAATTTGCAAAGAATGGAGTCGTTCTAATAGATGGCCAGCGCACCTTGCAGCCAATGCCACAGGGTTCTCACTTTGTGCTTAATGATCTGTGGCAGAACGTGAGGGACAGATGAGGACACTGTTGTTAGTACCATGGACTTACCGGCGACAGGTCTGTGAACTAGCACATAGCCATCTGCTGGGAGACCATTTGGGTCCCGAAAAAACACTTGAGAGAATTAAGCTCCGATTTTTTTGGCCCGGAATTAACGAGGAGGTTCGCCGCTTTTGTACATCCTGTCCGGAATGTCAATTGAGGCAAATTCCTAGGAGGGACCGTGCTCCTCTAATTCCCTTACCCTTAATAGATATCCCTTTTGAACGTATTGGGGTCGACCTGGTGGGACCCCTAGAAACCTCAGCCAGAGGTCATAAATATATAATGATATATTGTGAACGGAGGTGCCTATTGGGGCCAGTAGGGGAGCTGGCTCCCTGGAGGGCTCAGGCCCCTCAGCCGTTCCTCCCCATCCTCAGACATTTCCCTCCTCCTGCTCCTTCACATCATCACACAAACATGCACATAGGGCCTTGGGGTGTGGGTAAGTCAGGGGGGTGCGGGTATGGATCCCATTTCCACAGTCCTGTGGCAGCCTACCCCCCAATTTTATTTGCACATTAAAAACTTCTACAAACAACATTCCACACAAATGCACACTTAGGGCCTTGGGAGTGGGCACACTCAACGGCATCCGGTGGGGGGAAATTTCAGCCTTACTCCGAGTGCCGGTGTCCACTTCCAATTTTAAACTAGTCACGGAGAGTTTTGGGGGGGAAGTGGGGCTGTGTGTTGGCATCAGCTGGTGTTGGCCACATGGTGCCGGCACTGCCCGCGCCCCCCCAACCACAAAATGCACCTTATCAACACACACCAACACTACATTAGAGCAGGCGGAGGGAGACTAGAGGTCTTATTACACCTTTGTTCTCAGTTAGCTGCCCAGGGCTGGAGGCTAGGAGTGGGAGCTGGCCGTCTGCCTGTGGTCTGGAGTGGTGGGTTGCTTTGCTCTGCGTTGGACAGGGGTGCCTGCTCACTATTACCCCTGCGGAACGGGGCTAGCTCTGGCGTCCGGGAATGGTTGTACCTCAGGTACGGCAGCACCGGGACCAGAGTTAGTAGGGTATGTATGGGGAGTGTGAATGGGTGTCTGGCGTACATCCTTGTAAGTCTTGGGTTTGTTGTGTATGTGAGAGCATGAGGGAGGGAGTGTATGACTGTGTTTGTGTGTGACTGTATATGTCAGGTGAGGTTTTGGACTCCTCCCCTCTCCTGGGACATCTGGCAATACTAAAACATCTTTGCCTACCCTACCCCTGCCTTAAGCATCTGTCTGGTCGCTCCTGGTGGCTGCCTGGTGAGATCTGGTTCCCTGGGCTCTGTTGGGTCCTCGGCGGGGTGGGTCGCCCTTGGGTCCCGGGCTGCTGGGTTCCGGGCCCAGCCGACTCGGGGGTGAGCGGCTGCGGGCGGGCCTGAGGGCTTGCTGTTGATATCTCCCGGGACTCTGCTGGTTGTGGCCCCCCGGGGTGATCCTCTGCACCTCTCGAGTGGGGGTTGGGGCTTCTCTGGTGACAGCCTCCCTGGGGTCTCCGCGCTCTGGGGTGACCTCTGGATCTCTGGGCTTGGAACTCCCTCTTCCGCACGTTTTGGGGGCAGGTCTGTGGCCCTTCACACTCACTATTGGATGCTCCTATAGAGAAACCTTACACATACAAGCGTGCGTACGCACACAGGTGCTCACATGGTGATTTCATAAGTATGACTTGGACATCTTCAGCACATGACCTAAGGTTGTGGTTGGCCCTAAATGCCTTAGTAATTATTACTGTATGATTGTCAGCAAACATTTTTATTTTTATATATCTTCATGTAGCTGATGCAGCAATGTTTTTGTGCTGTGGTTTAACACCGCCCCCCCCCCCTCTATCTACAGGTCTAGAAGCGGATTCTGGTTCATTTATTGTTTATTCTATACAAATACCCCCCCTTCCCCCTTTACCTTCATCTCTTCTTTTTCTTTCACTTTTGTCTCCGTGTCCGGTTCGAATCTTAAAAACATCTGAAAATATTTTTTAATAAAGTTTTGGTATCAGGCGTGACGTCAGCAGAAGCTGTAACGCTCCACCTGAAAGAAAAACTGTAAGGCTAGTTGCCAGCATTCAGACATCAATTCTGATTGCTTCACAGCCGAACAGGACACGGTAAAAAAAAAAAATAATAAAAAAATAAAAATAA
The DNA here is from genome assembly GCF_016835505.1 of Polypterus senegalus. NCBI lineage: Eukaryota > Metazoa > Chordata > Cladistia > Polypteriformes > Polypteridae > Polypterus > Polypterus senegalus. The sequence goes on along the minus strand of NC_053162.1, from coordinate 81,578,364 downwards.
AAATAAAAAAAAATTTATGATGATCCTGGTAGATTATGCTACCCGGTTTCCAGAGGCTGTTCCGCTGCACTCAGCTACTTCAAAAGCTATCGCGTGGGAATTAGTTGGAGTATTTACGCTTGTCAGAATCCCGAAAGAAATCCTGACGAATCAAGGGACTCCTTTCACCTCGCAGACGTTCAGGAAGCCTGCCAAGCTATTTCAAATAAAACACTTAAAGACCGCGGTATATCATCCTCAAACCGATGGTCTTGTAGAGAGGTTTAATCAAACTCTCAAACAGATGTTGCGTATGGTAGTCAATGAGGATGGAAGGAACTGGGATCAGCTCCTCCCCCTTGTCCTTTTTGCATATCGGGAAGTTCCACAAGCCTCCACGGCAGTTCTCACCTTTTGAATTGCTATATGGATGACAACCCCGGGGCATATTAGACGTTCTAAAAGAAGGATGGGAGGAAGAGGCCCTCCCGTCAACAAATATATTAGAGTATATCGCACTGTTACGCGATAGATTTGAGAAAATTAGACCCATATTAAAAACACATATGGAAAAGGCGCAAGCAGCTCAGGCCCGATGCTATAACCGGGGTACGTCTCTGCGGCAGTTCCGGGACTGTGTCATGGTTTTAGTTTCTTCCTCTCATTCAAAATTACTGGCTCATTGGCAAGGCCCTTATGAAATTAAGGAGAGGAAGGGGCTGGTCGACTATTTGGTGAAACAACCAAATTGTCGACCCTGCGAGCGGATTTATCATATCAATCTGCTGAAACCGTGGAAGGACAGGGATCCCAAACCCTCCTCTGGACAGCTCCGCTCTTTCTTCGCTCGTCAATTAAACCTTAATTTCGGATATAATTCGCCAACAACGTCAGGAGCTCAAAGCAGTTATCCTGTCTGTCCCTGAGGTAGTCAGTGAAAAGCCAGGTCGGACCTCCCTGGTTGCGCATGACATTGTGACGAAACCTGGGGTTATAGTCCGAGAACGCCCATACAGAATTCCCGAGGCAAAAAAGGCTTAAGTGGAGATGGAGATCAGACGAATGCTGGAGCTAGGTGTGATTGAGGAAAGTTATTGTCCCTGGTCCAGTCCTATCGATATGGTCAGTAAGCCCGATGGAAGTTGGAGGTTTTGCAATGACTTCCGTTGGCTTAACCAAGTCTCGCAATTTGACGCCTATCCGATGCCGCGAGTGGATGACCTCCTCAAGCGGCTAGGACATGCCAAATTTTTGACTACTTTAGATATGACTAAGGGGTACTGGCAGGTTCCCTTAACGGACTCCACTAAGGAAAAGACAGCGTTCAGCACCCCTAGTGGTCACTGGCAGTATCGTGTCCTCTCCTCTGAATTACATGGGGCACCTGCAGCCTTCCAACGTCTGGTGGATAAAGTGCTTTGTCCTCATAGTTCATATAGTGCTGCCTACTTGGATGACGTTGTCATCTATTCCAACACCTGGGAGGAACACATACTGCAGGTTGAAGCTGTATTGCGGACACTGGCAGAAACTGGGCTTCGTATCAACCTAAAAAAATGTTACTTTGGGTTGGTCGAGGCCAAATATTTAGGCTATCTAGTGGGCCGGGGTATGGTGAGAGAGAACACAGTGTTCTAAAATAGATGCCATTGTAAATTGGCCCCGTCCGATAACCAAGAGGCAAGTTCAGGCATTTCTCGGCTTAGCGGGTTACTATCGCCGGTTTGTACTCCAGTTTTCCGAGAGAGCTACACCCTTGACAAACCTCACAAATCATGTGGTATGGGATGAGATATCAGAGACTGCATTCAGTGACTTGAAACTGGCCCTTACGTCAGCTCCTATATTAAAGGCACCAGATTTCTCTTTACCTTTAATTCTCCAGATGGACGCTTACAGTGGATGGCCTTGCACAGGGAGTCCAATCCGCGGGTCACGAGGTGGTTTTTGGATCTACAGCCGTATAAGTATTCAGTTGTTTATCGCTGGGGTGTTCTGCAAGCCAATGCCGATGCCCTTTCCAGATGCCACGACTTCTCGGACTGGTACGCCTGACCCAACGAGTCTGGGCTGAGGGGGGGACAATGTCACACACGTGCGAATAGGAGGACGTTGTGTGGACCAAGTAAAGGTAATTCCACGCCAGGCCAGGGGAGGGCGGGGTGCATTAAACCTTCTCCTGCTATCTCTACAGACCAGCCGTGGGAAAACCTGAATCTGAATCAAGAACGTCACTTCCATTTCCGGCGCCTAGAACAACATCACTTCCAGTTCCGGTGCCTAGAACAACGTCACTTCCAGTTCCGGCGCCTAGAAGAACGTCACTTCCAGTTCCGGTGCCCAGAAGATTGTCACTTCCGGTCCAGGCTGATATCAGAGAAACATCACTTCCGGTCAACCTACATCACTTCCAGTCAACATACATCACTTCTTGTCTGACCATTTAAAACCGCCATCTTTTCAAACCTTCACCAGTTCTGTTTTGGACTCCGTACTGTCATCATCATTATCTGAACTTAAAAGAATCCTTTGCAGCTAGGAATATTATACAGGTGGCTGCCCCAAACCTTTTTCTACGTGTGTCGAGTCGCTTCCTTTTTACAACACTCACAGTGGTGCAAAGTAGAAAAACATGTTAGTCCCTCTCCGTGTTTGCATTCACATACCTCCATTTTTAATAACCCCACAGGTAACCCTATCTCATTCCCCAACTGGGCAGAGTGTGGCATCATTATTACAGGTGATATTTTTGATGGCTCGGGTCTCAGAACATTTTAATTACTGAGGTCAACATTTTCTATTCCATCTTCCTCCAACTCTAGTCTGTTATCTGGGTATGTGATATTGTTCTGTCTTCTCCGCTCCCCTCTCATTCACTTTAAAGTTTTTCTCATTCTCTGTCCACTCAGACAAAATCTGTCTCCTCTATTTATTCCTTTTTATATAAGGCTGCCCATTCAGTCAGTCTGGGGAAGTGATCTGTACAGTTTCTGCTCCTCTTGATTGGGTGATAATTTTTAAGAAAATCACTTTTGCCTCTAGAAATCCAAATTATCATCATACACAATTCAGATTTGAGCATTGCCTATATTTCACTTCCCATAAGTGTGTCCCGATGTCCCTATTATGGGTAATATTGAATAGATAGATGGATATCTTACAATATGTTGCTTCTTACTTAAGAATTCATAAAATGTAATTGGTTATCTCTCCTTATAGCATAATTGAAAAAAAATCTGACTAACTGCATGTTGTTAAACTAGACTGTTAGCCTGCACTTTGTCCATGTATGCATATTGTTATAACATTACAATTTGTTAATTAATTTGAATAAATAAGTAAATGTAATTGCAATTATCCAGCTGGATACATTAATAGGGTACTTGCTATTGTATTTTGTGATATTTGAATTTGAATAATATATAATTAGAGAGATGATTTGAAATATTCTTTTTTAATTAGATAAAGTGTGCTCATCCTGTTGAAGTCTGGATCTTTTTCAAATTTACAGGGCCAAATTTAAGTGCTTAAATATATTACAGCAAAATAAACTGATCTGACTATGTTAATCAAAATTAAACAGAGAACATGAAAATGTGTTTTTTAAATTTAAAATGTACGCTGTTATTGGATTAAATATAAAATGTGCTCACCTGCAGAGAATGTATGTTGGATGAGTACGAGAATGTATGTTGGATGAGTACATCCATAAAGAAAATCTATTTTTCTCCTTACCACTGCTATTTCAAAGGCCTTTGTTAATGGGGTAAATTAACATTATTTATCTGCCATTATCCTTAATTGTTCTATTGACTTCTCTTTCAGAAATACACTCACACTATAAAGACACAGGAGATATAGGTTCCTGTTCTGCTATATATAAGTAATGAAAATAAGTAATGGGTTTATAAGAATGCTAGTGCACTCGGGTGATATGGGGTCAGAACAGGTAATGCTGGTTCCGCACAGAACTCTGAACACGGTGTGGTAGTTAGGCACCTCCAAAGAATTTGCAGGAGATTGGGGTAGGAAAATTTAAGGGGGCACACCAAAGTCATTAGCATAGCTAAACTTAATCTGTACAACCGTTTAGTGGTGCAATGGCTGATGATTGTAGTGACTGTCATTAATTAACCCAATTCAGTGCTAAATTAACCTTAACAAAGGAGAAAACCAGATTTACAAATGAAGTTTAGGGATTTGATTGGTAATAACCTAGGAGTTTTTTTACTAAGATTTCTCCTCGAAGGTTTTGGAGCTGATTTTTCTTGTGATTTTGGTAACAAACCCTGCCTGATTTACAATTACTTATTTGCACTGCCTGATTATCAAAAATCAGAAATCATACCAATGTCCCAGACAATCTAAAAAAATTAAAACTACAAACAATCTGTACAAAAAGATTACTAGCAATGAAAATATAATAAAAGAAAGAAAATGACACATGCAGGTTAAACCTACATCGAATTTACTGTGTCTCATTGTTTAATTAGCTGGGCTTTTCTTCCTTCTATGATTTTGCATTTTAAAACATGCTGTAGTGTGAGATGTATTCTCCTAACAAATTTAGAATGTACTTTTTCCACAGTTTTAATTCCTTTATTCTCTTTTGTAATTTTTCTGTTAATTCAGTGTTTCCTGTATATCTTAATAATATCAATAATGAATGAAGTTGACATTAGGGTAAACAAAACAGAAACAGTTACTAGAGTTAAAAATAAACTACAGAGAACAGTAAGAGTGATAGAGCTCATAACTTGTAAAAATATGTTGAAAATATTTTGTATTCTGTATATATTGATTGTATATATTTATTTAAATATTTATTAATATCAAATCAATGTTACTGAGGCTATTTTCAAAATTGATCAAAGTGAGTGCAAAAAAGTTTAAAAAAAGGCTGACAAGAAACAAGTACAGTACAATGTTGACCATTTTGTGTACATTAAAACATATTAAATCATACCTTTTCAAAAGGTTACTTTTAACAAATAGGAATTCATTCAGTAATTTTTATCAACTTCATTATGAAAATTAATGACATTTACTACTTGACCATCAATCCCCACGATTTACTCGATAAATTAATTAAAAAGTGTGTCTTTCTTGGCTTGTGCTCAATTGTGTTGGCATTGGCTCCAACCCTCCGTGAACCTGAATAAGAAGATTTGAAAATGTTGTTTTGTGTTCAATTTATAAATTAAATCTTATATGTCTGCCTTGACTGCAAAATTATATTTTGGTACATTTTTCGGAGAATGTGCTAAGACGTTTTAAAAATCTTTGCCATACAATGTAAGCAAAACTGCATGCATAGAATGATTTGTTTCTTCTTCATGTGTCATAAAGAGTCATAATCTCCCTATTATGCTTGCAGAAAGAAAAAAAAAATCATTTTCTTTTGCAGTTCTTAAAAGTGATAAGTGTAATCAAGGATACAGATAAATAATATATTATACGTGGGAAGCAAACTATTATCTTATGGCTAGTCTGTATTTTTAGAAAGTAAGATGGCATCTCATATGAGCAATTAGCAACCCACAAAGCCCATAGACCCCCCGATGACTTTCTAAAATGAGGAAATATGATATTGTTTTGACTGCACTGATGTAGATGGGGTGACCTGTTTAGCATGGAGATCTTTATCCGTTTCCCTTAAGACTAGATGGTAATTTGCACAGTGGGATTTAATAATTAAGGCAATTATTTAGTTTGTTAAAGGCACCAAACATTTCCCAGATGAGTACTAATGTTAGCTCTTTAACAACCATTTTATGGGTTTCATTTCTGAAATGAGAACAATCTCCTATCTAAACTGATCAGTTTCTGCCAACTAACAAGCTAAGACCATAATTGGTAAATTGCTTTTCCTGTAAAGGATTGTGATACTTCCTGAAGCAAAGTGAAATCTTTTTGCAAAAATAATATTTACATTAATGAAACACATTCACCTAGGAGAAAGGTAGTCATCATACAGAATGTTCTTGTGCAAAAAATATATTATTATACATTCATATACTATGGTCATTAATTCTATATTTATTAGTGAATGAGGTCATGCTGATGATGTTTCCCCCAAGGGATTCTGGGAAATGTAGTTTTAATATAAGTGAACTTTTCCATGTTATCTGATTTCACATTTTTAAAACATAACTATCAATTTTCCTTAGATTGAATAACTTTTAAAAATAGATGAGAGCATTTTAGGTGAAATTAATACTTTAGGAGAGAATGAATATCACTTTCATTTTTTTATTCATCTTCTTTGTCCTGTTAATTCTTTTTTGGGTGGAAATAAGAATTTACTAAGGGAAACTGAATTAAAGGAAAGGATACACCAGATTTTTAAGTTATGATTACCCACAGAAAAACAAGCACAGATATGAGGATGAGCTGAAAAGCCAGAACTCTAAAGATGTGAAGCAGAAGCATTGCCATGGCATCAAGAATTAGAATATAAGATATTATTATTATTAAAATAATATTCAGTGTTGAGTGATGTGATTCAATTTCTCAAGTGGATTTCCCTAAAAATTAGGTGCTTCTGGGTATGCCTTTTTAATGTTCATATGTTATGTAGGGAACCAAGAACTCTTAATTATGTAGGAGCGCACAGCTACCATAGGTTTTATTTTAAAAAAAAGGAATGTGTTTTTGTTTTTATTTGCTAGAAAGGGCATAAACTGACGTATAGGATTCCCTCATCTGGGGAGCTGGTGAGGTTGGCATTCTCCTAAGAAAGGAACTAGGGTGGCTTGTTTCCTTCTAGCAGTCTTGATTCATTCCCTGGGGTATGGTTATTATGATCTGTCCCAGCTCACACGAAACTGAAAAGTGTTGGCCCAAAATCTCAAAGCAGCCTAGAACCAAAGTATGGGCCCTAAATCAAGAAGAAGACTTTGTGGTCTACACAAAAAGCAAACCTCATATTTTCTGCAAGAAGGCAGTAAGGAACCATAAAATCCCTAACCCATAATAATTAAACATATTTGCTTTAAGATTTAAAGATTTTATTACAAAATATTCTAAACAAGAAAGGCCAAGGTATCAAAAAGGGTATGGCTAAAAGGCATAGCACTAAAGCTATTGCAGGCTTATCGCTACAACTGCCGTGTCAGGAGGGCCAATCCCTTTAGGCTGCACATTAAGAACATGTTGTTAACATGAAACAACCAGACAATATTTATTGGATAATAACAAAATACAAATACATACAGCACAAAAGTTTACTCAGTCTCGTTAAGTACAACAAAATACATAAATAAAAAATCATCAATAAAAAGACCTGATGCTCGATCCTTGAATGAAATCCTCACTGTACAATAATAATGGTCAATGTGTCTGGTGCTCTGGTTTGACTTTTTGTCAGGTAATTTTTATTTTCTAAGTTAACAAAATTGTCATTTATACCAAAAAGAAAATAGGCTGTGAATATGACAATGACAAATTATTCACAGTCAGTGTTTGACACATGCATTGAACCTAGTTGTCAAGGATTCCATTAAGGCTGACACAAGTCTACAGTCCATCCTAGATAAATGCAGCATCATTGCTGGGTTCTTTCACCACAGCACCAGAATAGCTGACAAGCTTAAAAGAGTATATAATCAGTTGCTGTTGCTAGAGCTAGAAAACAGATTTCTTTAGACAGTCAAAACATGATGGAGCTCAATGTTTTATGTGCTAAAGCGACTGTCAGAGAAAAACACAACAGTTACAACTTTGTCTTCCTGGGAAAAAAAAAACTGCCTGTGCATAAGTGGGGAAGAAAGTTGTCCGATCAGTCAAGCCATTGATTCCCTGAGACAATTTGCAGAAGCAACAATGGAAAAGACAGGAGAAGACTATGTATCAGTTAACAAAAGCCATACCCCTGTCCTCCACTATTCTAAGGCTAAGACACTGGCTTCACAGTTTGCAGTGCAAACTATTTGCCATTTTCAGAATTCTGCAAACACTCTTTTAGGGATGTGATTCAAAAACATTGTGCATTCTGACAGTAGAAATGTAGACACCATAAAAAGGCCACTCCATGCAGATTCTAAGAATAAGCTCTTAGCAGGGTGAACATCTGTAATAAGCAATGAACCTAACTATGACTTTGTAACATGTGTTTCCTCATCACCTACTGGTTCTCCCATAGCCACAACCGCAACCATTTTGGTGATCTCAGCAATAGCACACAGGGCACTCGATATAACCCTTAGAAGTGTCTGCTCACCACTGGGTACCATGCAGGCGGCAGCCTTTCTGTTTCTTCTTTGTAATTACTGTACTAGTTTTGTGATTTTTAACAATTAGTAATGTTACAATTAGATGTGATCTGTCATCTGGCTTGTTACTAAAATTGCATGAATGATTTTGAATTCATGATACTCTGCTGTTATTGCAAACTAAAGTGTGTCAACTGCCTTTCAGACACAGGGAGAGGGAAGAGTGTCTGAAGGTTACCTTAAGTCTGCAACATCTGAAAATGTAAGAGACTCTGAGGACTGTAAAAGTGAGTTATATTAAATATACTAAAACTCTGCTGGTAACACTGCAATCACTAATGCCAAAGGAGCTAGGTTTTGCCTTATTGGAGTAGCAGGGTGAAAAACCAGATCAAGGATTTACATTTCCTCAACCCAAGGTGACTCACAATATTTGAGGTACAACTGGTTACTTTTCTTTTGTTTTTGCAATTGGAGCACAGGGACATGAATTGTTCATGGTCATACAGTGGCAGCAGTGGGATTTGAACCCACAACCTTAGGGCTTGAAGGCTAAAGCCTTAATAACTACTACACACTGCTTAAAATTAGGTAACAATATGGTGGAAACATTTTCAAATTGGCCTGCTTCCTTATAATGAGGAATGTTTGATCCCTTTTCAAAACGATGGATTAACTATCAAATCTCATTTTACAGCATTTTCTGGTTTTGTGATATTTTGTGTATTTAGGAAAACAGACTTAAACGTCTTATAACAGGCATCATTTCAATGCCGGATGAATTTCTTTTGATAAACTCAGACTGAGTGGAAATGCCTGTGTGTTAGACCCCTGCTTGCTGAATAGCTTGTTTTAGCAGCATGGTTGAAAAACAAAATGGACAAGTGTCACCCCAGTGGCCGCACTAAAAGAAAAGAGTCCAGAAATTAGCAACATTACAACATGTGCTTGTAATTGTTAGATTTCTTTTTAGAAAACATGAAGCAGAGCCATCAGGATTAGGCTTTAGCAGGTAAAAAGCTAGTATTTGCTTGGTTGTTTCAGCTAACACCAAGTATGGGGCTGACATTAATGTTAGTGGGGGCAACACACTAACATCAGAGGCAAGAGACTAACATCAGTGAGTCCAACAATGATGTTGGAGCCCAAATGCCACCTGATGATCAGCAGTAGGTACCTCATGGTAGTCCTGTAGACCCTCCATTATGAGAATCAGTTACAGAGCAAGTAAAGAAGATGGCTTTTCACCAGGACCCTGCAACCTACCAGTGATGCTAAATATCCAGCTTTAACATTGACATTATGCTTTAGAGGCAAAACATGCTTACTTACATACGATTTATGGCATTGCTGCGTCCAAAACAAGAGAACTATGCCCACAGAATGGCTCACCGTTAACCAGTTTAGAGTACTGCTTTGCTTGCAAATTATTGTCACCTCAAAGTCGCTGCATTTGTCCCTGGGTTCTGTAATTGGAAGCATTCTAAAATAATTACAGTCTAGGAAAAGAGTGCTGATCATATTGTGTGTCATAGATTGGACCAAGTGGGCACTGTGGATATTTCACTTGTTCAGCAGATAGAGTCTGAGGAAACGTATAGGAAACAGGTATTAAAACATGTAGTGGCCATTATTATGTTTTTGAGCCAAGGCTTTGCATTCTGCAGTGACGATGAGCTCTTGGGATTCCCAAACAAATTTGGAAAATTACTTAGGTGTCCTGGAATTTGGAAAAAGCAATGGTGATGGACAATGGGGTTTTAGCGATGACGTGGAAATCAAAAGGTGTGTAGTAAATCTTACAAGTGTAGAAAAAAATTGAACCAGTAAAAAGACTTGTGGAGTGGTTCAATTTAAAGAAAGCAGTAGTGTAGTTTCTTAGGTTCAAAGAAATGGTACTGCACCTGAAAGAAGAGAGAAAGGCAATTCAGTATACAGTCAGTCCATCTGGACACAGCCCAGAAAGACAAAAAACAATAATCACAGAACATATGAAGGAATACAAATCAACAATGAGGCTGAAGCCACCGCCTTTAAATGATTTATCTAAAGCAGAAAACAAACTTATTCACTTCAGTGAATTACAAGCTTACCCAGAGGAGGTTAAAGCCTTGCACAAAAAACAGCATGTAAAGAAAGGTAGTAAAACCAGCAGACTGGGCCCAGTCCTGCAAGAAGGAATATTGAGAGTTGGAGGAAGACTCAGCAAATCTGTTATGCCAGAACAGGCAAAACATCCTGCAATCATTCTTAAGAATTCACATATTGCTACTCTCATTATTCGACACATTCACGAAGAGCATAGACATTGTGGACATAACTATATGTCCATGGACTATGATTGCAGTAAAGCTATCACGGGCTTGTGTCTCAGGTCCTCCCTGTGTGCCTTTTGCAAATCACTTTTTGAGTACTCTGAGTAGTGAGAAAAGTGCAATTTAAATTTAAAGTATTATTATTACTATTATTATTACTATAAGTGTGCATGCATGAACAAATTCAGCCGCGGCAAAGTTGTGGATAAATAGGGACACTAGAAGTGCACAACAATAAGAAACGTTCATTGAAATAATTACACAGCATGGCGCGTGTGCAACACAAATTATATTAATAAATGTGTATATTATATAATGTTTATATAAACTAATTACATTAAATAATTTTTAGTATAGAGATTTTTTAACAAGTTCAGATATGTGAACTGGTTATAAATGCATGAAATTTTACATGTATTGCTTTATAATTCACATATAGTATGTGTATATTATTAAAATGATATATAAATCATATAAAATGGTATAAAAGTTGTGTCAGATTTCTTTTGTGTTGTATTACTTTAAAGAAGTCTTTAATTAATTTTTTTTTTAAATATTGCAGCACACCTGTGGACCTTTGGTTGAAAATCGCTGGTATAGATAATTGCTGTCACGATACAACTTCCTTTTTTTGATGTATTACAGTCAGTGTGAACATTTTGTGTTGCATCTGCTCATCATATTCCACAACAATTACATCCATATTGATTTTAATTTTTTTATGTCTAGCACTAAATGGTGTTGTAGGGCTGATTCCACTTGAGTCATTCATGAAAATTATAGCACAATAAGAGATGAATTAAGGGAATGAGCCTTAGAGAGTGATGAGAAGGAAGGCACTCAACATGAAGTTACTGCACTTTGTAGCAAACCTGATATGTTGGAGACTGTAATGATGACTCTTGTATGGGATAGGGGGTGGTACATAGATTTAAAGCTACAAGTGATCATCTGCAAATATTGTCATAGTCTTAAAATTTGCTCTCTATTTATGTCCCTATTTCTTGGTGTGCATTTTGTTCACATTTTATTACCTTGCTTTAGTACAGATAATGTACCTCGACCTTATTTTGTCTGTTTCTATTCTGGAGCAAAAAGAACTGGATAAAGCTACTTAAAGAAAAAAATATAAAAAGCCAAAGACAATAACTTGAAAAAAGAGTAAATGTATACTATAGATTGTATATTTTCTAAATTTTATTTGTTTTGAATGCGAACATCTAAAGTGTGATTTAGAAGTCATTAAAATTTATGATTGATAACACAGATAGCAACAGCAACTTTATTAGGAATTCAAGCCATTATTATAGGGTTCAAGAAGTCTGTCTTTTAGAAATTATTTTTCATCTTGAATTGGCTTTGTGTATAGCATATTTACATTTTCTGTGTGTGTGTGAGTGTTTGTATCGGGGCAAGGATAGTCTTACTCTGTCCTTGATAGCAATTCTCAAACACTATCTTTATCATTTTAAAAAATTCCTATTTTCATACCAGGCACAGTAATGTATAAAATGTTTGTATCATTGTCAATTTAAATCACTTTCACCCACCATTACAGTCCTACACTGGATGGCACCACACTGAAACCACTCATTTTCCCTTCCATTTCACCAAGCCATTATTTTCAGTGAACAAAAGCAATCACTAAAAAGTACTATTTTGGCATCTTTATTCATCTACTTCATTCTAATTATAACCCTATTTAGATTAGAATTCACCTGTAGACTAAATTCTATTTCTATGATTTATAAATGCTTTACTAATATTCCTTTGTGCAACATTTAATGTCTGTAGTTATAATACAGCAATCTCATATCGTGCCTAGACTTTTTTCTTGAATTCAATTACTACTGTATTACTTTAGAATTATTCATTTATCATATCTTATTTATCATTCATGACTATTTCTGATATATAGTTTATACATTCAAATGGGGCATATTTTACTGTTTCCCTTTAATTTTTTTTTTTTATGAAATGCTCAGCTGAGGTAGCATCTTTAAAATAAAAATCACAGTTGTTAAAAACATCTGGTGAATTTAAACTTCTCCACTTTTATTTCTTTTCTTTTCAAATATTGCACTTTTACCTTGCATGTTTGCTGCTTTTGCATTTTGTGTTTTAGTTCTAAAATATTCTCCTAATTTACACATAATCCAATTGCGTTTTTTTCTTCACTATAATTTCCAACTACTGTAATTAAAAAAGCCCTTTTCCAATGTTGGAATTCATTTTTAATACTGGCTTGTTTTCTTTACTTTCTCTACTTTCAATGCAGTTTTCTCTATTATATGTTTATTTTAGTGTTATTATACTTGTCTTTCTAGTGTTTGTACTCTTCCCTTTTTGAAGAAGAAAAATAATCCCAGATTGTATATCTGTGGATTATAGATTTATTTCCATCCATAAACTCCTTTTCTTTCATTTTATTTTCCTTTTCTTTATAATTTCAATTATGTCACCTTCTTCTTGTCAAAACGTATTACTTTTGTTATTGTTGTTAACTTCCTTGGCATTTTCTCATTTTCTGTTTCTATTTAAATATCTTCACTTTCTACCACTTTCTTCATCAAGTCTTCTATCTACCAAACTGTAGTAGTTGTGATATTTGTCTTGTTTTCTTTATCTAACTCTTTATGTTTTTGTGTCAATGACCTCTTCTTTTTGTCACGCTTGGGTCACAGATTTGCACAGAGGCACAGAAGATTGTAGAAAACAGGAATTTTATTCAAACACTGCAAACAAACATTTGTTTCTTTTTCAAAAGCTTAAATGTGCTCCATGACAAGTCAGAGATGACAGTTCCGCTAGGAGCAGAGAATGTCAGAGAGAGAGAGAGAGAGATAAAAGCAACACAATCAATTCCAAAACTGGCAGGCGGTGCACAAGGCTTTTAAGTAAGCAGAGTACCGTGCAAGGTCTTTATTACGTGTTATAGTGCAAGTGAGAAGGGTAAGGAACAATGTGAAGGTAGACTGTGTTTCAGCGGTATTCCCAGGGGCGTCTGTGTCCTCTTGGGGTGCGATCACCCTTCAACTTACATTTTATTTGTATGAATCACTGTTTATCGTTGCTTTAGAAGGTTGTATGTCCTGACATACAGTAGTTACCTGTGTTTCATTTTATCTTTTTTATACTTGAATAATTCCTCAAGTTTCATTTTTCATCCATGTTTCAGAATTTCCCTTTGCTCTTTTTCCAGTTCCCCCTTTTACCAAACACATATTTCTTTGAATATTTTCTCAGTAAACATTAAACTTTTGATTTGATTCTATCATTAGACTCTACAGTAATATATACAGTTCAAAAGCAAATTGCAGCCTTTGGAGCATTGTTAATCCACATTCAGACTTGTAAGTGATAGGAGGCAGCTTTAAAAATTATATTTTTGTTCTGGGCTATAATGACACAGTGTTTATGGTCAGTGCATCACACTCTTGGAACCTGGAATGGTGGCCCAGTCACTGACTGTGTCGAGTTTGCACATTAACTGTTGACATTAATGTTTTCCAGGTAGTTAATTTTTTGTCTTTCATGTTCCTAGATGTTCATGTTATGTTAATTAATAACTCAAAAGTGTCCGGCCTTAAATAAGTGCAATTATGTTTTTGAGCATACAGGGATGGTTGCCTGATCCTGCTGGAACAGCCTTATCATCACCACATTGCTTCAAAGGGATTATCTGCATTAAATAAATGGAAAGAAAAGAAACCAAAATTGATGAAAGGGTCTTCTCCTGCATGAAAAGCACAAACTTGCAACAAGTGTATCATTGTTTCATTGGTCAACAGGATAAAAATGCTTGTTTTAAACTTACCAGGAGGATGAAAAAACTCCACATGTCGATTTGAGCAATGGTTCAGTTTCAGTTCATTCAAAAATTGCCTTTATAGCTTTTCGTTTGGCATTGTGTTATTAGTTGTAGGCTCTGTCCCACAAATGAACACTGATGGGTTGCCTTAGACATGCAAAACACATAAAATTATTCATGATTTTTTGCAACATATAGTTATTTCATCTTCTAGATGGCTGCAGAATAATGTCCCAAGCTTTATTTGTGCTTATAAATGTAAAGCAGATCGTTAATCATGGGTCATGCCAAGTGTGACTCTTGATTAACCATAATCGTATAGAATTCCAAGCCTGAGACATGCTCAGGGTTAATACTGAGGAGTTTAATGTGTTTAGACCTCTGTCTGCCTAATGAAAATCCTCATGGTTTCTCATTCCCCTTTTGAAGATCTGTCATTTCCCATTTAGCGAAAAGCTTTCCTTTGTCCTTTAGAACAATGCTTTTTGCCCAAAGTTGGGAGTAATACAGTAGAAAATAATTAATTACAGAAATCTTATTATTTTTCCCAGTAATGAAGCAGTGTAATTGAATACAGCTTAATTTCAATCACATTAAAGTTACCGACTTAACCAGAATTTTATTACTTTTATTATGCATATGTTTCTAAGAAAACAAAATTCCATTTCATATAAAATACAAGCATGTGAGCATGGCACTTTTATCTGCATTCTCTGCCTGATTTGCACTGTACATGTACACTATTGCCAACCAGCTAAATTACTAGAACAGATCAAGAACATGCCAGGTGTCCAGGTGAGGCTCTTCATAGGAAAAGGCAGGCTCTGGATTCAGAACTCAACCTCTTAACAACTAAAGAAACTGAACAACGTACTTTTAAATCAAGACATCTTTACTATGAACATGGAGAGAAAGCTAATAAGATCTTAGCTTAACAAAATCCACAAGCAAGATGTTCGCAATGCAATCCCAGCAATCACCAACACAAACAGAGACAAAATCATTGACCATAAAAATATAATGCACACATTTAGAGACTACTACAAGTCCTTATATTCTACTGAGTTTAAAGAAGACAAGACACCATCTAATGCATTTCTGGATGCATTACAGATACCACAAATAGATACTCACAGTGCAGAGGAATTGGATAAACCTTTGACACTATCAGAATTACTAGATACTATAAAGTCACTTCAGGGTGTGAAAGCAGCAGGCCCTGATGTCTACCCTGCCGACGTTTATAAGAAACTAGCACAATACCTGCGCTTCGCAGCGGAAAAGTAGTGTGTTAAAGAATGAAAAAGAAAAGGAAATATTTTAATAATAACGTAACATGATTGACAATGTAATTGTTTTGTCATTGTCATGAGTGTTGCTGGCATATATATTATATATATATATATACCCTTAACTAAAGGATTATTAGGAACAACATACTAATACGGTGTTTGACCCCCTTTCGCCTTCAGAACTGCCTTAATTCTACGTGGCATTGATTCAACAAGGTGCTGAAAGCATTCTTTAGAAATGTTGGCCCATATTGATAGGATAGCATCTTGCAGTTGATGGAGATTTGTGGGATGCACATCCAGGGCACGAAGCTCCCGTTCCACCACATCCCAAAGATGCTCTATTGGGTTGAGATCTGGCGACTGTGGGGGCCATTTTAGTACAGTGAACTCATTGTCATGTTCAAGAAACCAATTTGAAAAGATTTGAGCTTTGTGACATGGTGCATTATCCTGCTGGAAGTAGCCATCAGAGGATGGGTACATGGTGGTCATGAAGGGATGGACATGGTCAGAAACAATGCTCAGGTAGCCCGTGGCATTTAAACGATGCCCAATTGGCACTAAGGGGCCTAAAGTGTGCAAAGAAAACATCCCCCACACCATTACACCACCACCACCAGCCTACACAGTGGTATCAAGGCATGATGGATCCATGTTCTCATTCTGTTAACGCCAAATTCTGACTCTACCATTTGAATGTCTCAACAGAAATCGAGACTCATCAGACCAGGCGACATTTTTCCAGTCTTCAACTGTCCAATTTTGGTGAGCTTGTGCAAATTGTAGCCTCTTTTTCCTATTTGTAGTGGAGATGAGTGGTACCCGGTGGGGTCTTCTGCTGTTGTAGCCCATCCGCTTCAAGGTTGTGCGTGTTGTTTCACAAATGCTTTGCTGCATATCTCGGTTGTAACGAGTGGTTATTTCAGTCAAAGTTGCTCTTCTATCAGCTTGAATCAGTCGGCCCATTCTCCGCTGACCTCTAGCATCAACAAGGCATTTTCGCCCACAGGACTGCCGCATACTGGATGTTTTTCCCTTTTCACACCATTCTTTGTAAACCCTAGAAATGGTTGTGCGTGAAAATCCGAGTAATTGAGCAGACTGTGAAATACTCAGACCGGCCCGTCTGGCACCAACAACCATGCCACGCTCAAAATTGCTTAAATCACCTTTCTTTCCCATTCTGACATTCAGTTTGGAGTTCAGGAGATTGTCTTGACCAGGACCACACCCTTAAATGCATTGAAGCAACTGCCATGTGATTGGTTGATTAGATAATTGCATTAATGAGAAATTGAACAGGTGTTCCTAATAATCCTTTAGGTGAGTGTATATATATATATATATATATATATATATATATATATATATATATATATATATATATATATATATACTAGCAGAATACCAGCCAGTGGAGAAGTAGTGTGTTAAAGAGGTTATGAAAAGAAAAGGAAATATTTTAAAAATAGCGTAAGATGATTGTTAATGTAATTGTTTTGTCATTGATATGAGTGTTGTTATCATACCTATATATATATATATATATATATATATATATATATAACAAAATACCCGTGTTTGGCAGCGGGAAGTAAAAGAAAAGGAAACATTTTAATAATAGCGTAACATGATTGACAATGTAATTGTTCTGTCATTGTCATGAGTGTTGCTGGCATATATATATATATATATATATATATATATATATATATATATATATATATATATATATATATATACACACAGACATACACACACACATATAAATACATATATACACATATACATATCTACATATATACTGTATATACACATATATACAAATCTACATATATATCTACATATATATATTAGGGGTGGGACTCGATTAAAATAATTAATCCAATTAATTAGAGGCTGTGTAATAATTAATCTTGATTAATCGCACACGTAAATTTGCCCCAAATCGCAAATGTTTTTTTTATTTAAAAGGGTTTTAGTGGGAGACAGAATCAAATCATAGACATGGACATGAATATTGTAAACTCAAGTTCTTTTAATTTCTGAAAAAAAAAATGCTTTTAAACTGCATTTGAATTTAAAACAGAAACAAAAATATCATCCCTGGCTAAAATTGGCCAGACTTAAAAATAAAATGGTAGTTTAAGTACTTTAAGTACATTTTCAGAATGGTATTGTCTTTAAATAATAATAACCAAAATTTCAACATAAAGTGCAGTTTTTCTTCTTAAAAAAATAAGTCAGAAACATAAAAGGTAATTTGACCAACTTAATCTTTAAACTCTGAGTAACCTTAGCCAAAATTATTTTGTACATTAGGCTAAAACAGTGTGATCATTGAACATTTTGTAATTAGATGTAATTAGAATTACTACGGTCACGGAAGTCCAATGATCCCCAGTAAGAGCCACAAAGTCCGCTTTCTGTAATGCATCTAATTTTGCTTGCTTTTCAGTGTGCAAAAAACCATGCTTTTATCAAGGCTTCGCTAGGGTAGTTTTTTGAAATGAAATTTTCCTCCGATCAGTCGTAGGAACGAGCTTCATTCTGACTCTAACATTTTTGTAGCTGTGATGTGTGCATCAGTGTAATCGATGTACCAGGAAATCATGCATTGACAAAAGGTCCCCTTTGCTTGGAATTGAAAGTGTGATTAAATGCGTTATTTTTTGTTATGGAGTACATGCATCAAAGCTTCTCAGCTGTGCTTGTGCTAAGAAAAGGAAAGATTTTAAAAATAACGTAATATGATTCTGCGTTAACCGCATATTTTTTCATACGTCCCAAACCAAGGAGATGCGAGGTTGAAATGAATCGGGAAGCGCGCGTACATACTCAGTACATCCCTTCTCGGGAATCGAACCTCGGATGTCAGTGCTAGAGGCAAAGCCTCTACAATTGCACCACAGCATGTGGCTTGTCTATTTAAGAGTATGTAGATCGAGGTATATATATATATATATATATATTCTCAGCGGAGAAGTAGTGTGTTAAAGAAGTTATGAAAAAGAAAAGGGAACATTTTAAAAATAACGTAACATGATTGTCAATATACAGTAATTGTTTTGTGAATGTTATTGAGTGTTGCTGTCATCAAGGATTTGATTATCATTATTTGTTTCAATCAGGGTCATATTTGTACGATGTGTTGTGTTCAAGTTACATTCCGTGTTTGTCAATCGTTGTAAAGATTAGAGGTTTCATTCATCGATTCGTTTCTTACTGTATCAATAAACAGCTCGTCTTCCTCTTTATCTGAGATGTTACACACTGCATGCACAGGTTTTTTTTTTACACTGTCTTCCTTTAGCGGAACATTCACTTTTTCCACCGTGTGCTTTGTTTCCGCAGTAGCTGGATTTATGAATATGCTTCTATGTATCAGACGCTTCATATTTTTTTGCTGCCTTCTCAATTGTGTAATTCAGTTTTTGTTCAGCACTCTTTGAAACTGTTGTATTTTGTCTGTGCACTGCCTCAGTTCACGTGAGCCACTTGGTGTTCTTGCATCAAAGGTTCCCAGCTGTGCTGGTGCCTTCTCGTGTGATGTCCACGGCTGTATTTAGTGTTAGCTAAGACCCGGCACTTAGTTTTGTTCGCAGTTTCACTGAGTTTGTGCCAAACACCACCCTGACCATCTCATCTTCCTCTGCATAAGCACAGTCCTTCACCCGTGAATATTAACGGCTGTGTTTCTATTGGATTGCCGCTGACGGACGGCCTTATATGGGCAGGCACTAAATTACAAACACCAGCGGCAGCCTGTCTATGAACTTAATTTAAACTTTAGGTTTACACCGTGCTTTGTTTCCGAGTAGCAGCACTCATGAATATGGTTGTATACGTCAGTCGCTCGCTTCTTATTGTTTCGCTGCCTTCTCAATTATATAATGCATGTTTTCTTCAGCGCTTTTTTGAGCTCTTCCTAGTTTTCTACGTACTGCGTTGATAGTCAGTTAAACGTGATTACGTGGGAGGCGTGATGACGTCACACGAAACTCCGCCCCCCCACAGCCATTCAGCTCAACTCCATTACAGTATATGGAGAAAAATAGCTTCCAGTTATGACCATTACGCGTATAATTTCCAAATGAAACCTGCCCAACTTTTGTAAGTAAGCTGTAAGGAATGAGCCTGCCAAATTTCAGCCTTCTACCTACACGGGAACTTGGAGAATTAGTGATGAGTCAGTGAGTGAGTGAGTCAGTCAGTCAGTGAGGGCTTTGCCTTTTATTAGTATAGATATAAACACACACGCATATAAACATATATATACATATACACACACATATATATATGCATATATATATATACACATATACACATATATACATATACACATATACATATATAGCAAAATACCCAGGCTTTGCAGCGGAGAAGTAGTGTGTTAAAGAAGTAATGAAAAAGAAAAGGAAACATTTTGAAAATAACGTAACATGATTGTCAATGTAATCAATGTAATTGTTTTGTCACTGTTATGAGTGTTGCTGTCATATATATATACACATATATATAGACACACACACACATACATATATACATATATATATAATATATATATGTATATATATATATTATATATATATATATATATCTCTATCTATCTGTATATATTGTGGTCCCCGCCCGGCACAGGCGTCCGTCCTAGTTCTGTTGGGGACCACGGGTACAGGGCATGGAAGCCCAGCCCTGTAGGGGCCCGTGGTCACCGCCAGGCGGCTCGATGCCGGTTTATCCCGTCACGGTCGCGGCTGGGGCTGGAGCCCGGCGGGACACCTTGGAGGGGCGTGAGGAGGCGAGTGCCTCCTCCAGACAGAGTGGGGCGTCCGTCCTGGTTCAGGGGCCTGGGTACAGGGCATGGAAGCCCAGCCCTGCAGGGACCCGTGGCCACCGCCAGGCGGCGCTACCCAATGCCTAATTATCCGGGAGCCCGACACTTCCGCCACACCAGGAAGTGCCGGGGGGAAGACTTTATGTGGCGCCCGGAGAGCTACCAGGAAGGCAGCCGACACTTCCGCCCGCTCGGGCGTGGCCAAGGAACAGATGGCGGAAGCACCTGGGGCTCATCCGGGGCATTATTTAAGGGGCCACCTCCCTCCAGTCGGGTGTGTGGAAGTCGGGTGGAAGTGGACTGAGCAAGAAGAAGGACTGGAGGCGGCCAGGAAGGCACAAGAGACTGTGGGCCTGGACTTTGGGGAATTCGGTGCGAGAAGGCACTGGGGGGCGTGAGCACGAACTGTAAATAATATTGGTGAAAATAAATGGTGTGTGGTGAAACAATGTTGTCCGTCTGTCTGTGCCGGGGCCAGGTTTCACAGTGGCGTAGTCGGCAGGATACTCCGCCTGGTTCAAGGCGGGGACCTGTGTTGTTAAAACAAAATATTTCTGTGAAGCGGCCGGCGCAGCAGCGGACCCCACACTGGCACACTGGCAGCGGGAGGCGGCCGTGCTGACCCAGCGGGGCGTTTACCGGAAACGCCGCCCCGGACTGAAGAGGCCATCCCGGGTGCGGAGGAGGAGGCGGGCCTCGCGCTGGGCAGCGGGCTCCGAGCAGCGCTGTTGAGATGGACAGCCAGGCGGCGTTGCCGCTGAAGGCCAAACCGAGGCAGGGGCCTCGCACGGCGGGATCGGGAGGTGAGTACCCTGCCCTGCGGTTGGATGTACCTTGTTCTCCGCGGGGAGGGGCGAACGGATCCAGCGTCTGTGGCAGGAGCACGCCGGGCCGCGGGCTGTCGACAGCGCGGCGGCGCTGAGGAGGCCGCGAAATGAAGCCGCAGCTGCGGTGCGGCGAAGACGTCGTCTCGCAGCCAGAACAGGGGAGACAAGATGGCGCGGGCGGAGGTCCCGCCGCTGACAGGCACGGGATTGGCGGTGTGTCTTGTGTGCCCGCCGATGATTGGATAGAGGCGGGCCCAAGGAATGCCAGTCTCGTGTCAGAGAAGAACCCGATTGGGCCAGAGGAGTGGCCCAGAGGAGGCGGCGTCGCGTGGAGCTGATGAACAGGTAAGCCCACCGAGCGTCTGTCTCTCTCTCTCCACCAGCGGCTCGGCGTGTCGGAGGAGTCCCTTCGGCCCGCCAAGCCGTCCTTAGAGGAGCTGCTACGTGTTCTCGCCGCTCAGTGTGAGCAGCTGATGGAGATGGCGGTCGCGTCGAGAAAGACACCCGAGTGAGACGGAGGATCGGGCGCGGCGCTGGAACCGGAGGCAGGCAGAACACGGCGGGAGTGGTGAGTGTTGCCGTTCCGTAGAGCAAGTGGGGGTTAGCGAACATGGCGTGACCGTTACGGGATGACCGGCTCCAGTAGGCGACCTCCCAACAGCGGATCTTGGCGGTGCAGACAGCTAGCGAGGCGAGGAGCTCGAACACGCAAGGGCTGGTAGGATCGGGGCTGCTGAGTGCCCTGGGTCCTAGCGCCCTGCGCTTCAAGCCTACAGCTGTCTCCTGTCGCTCTGCCTGGGCCGCAGCGGGGCTGGATTTGAGCTTTTGCTGTGCTCAGACCCAGACCGTCAGAGGCGTCCAAGAGAAAAAGGAGGAACCGAAGGGTGAATGCGGTTCCTCCGATGGGAAGGGCGCGCGCTGAGTGCGGCGTCCGGAGAAGGGCGTCCTCTGTGCGGGTAGAGGAGATCCCCTGGGGGCTGGGCGAGCCGCCTGCGAGCGGTGCAGCGGGCGGGCATGGAACCTGCGGCGGAGGACTTCAGCAGGCAAGTCAGGGGCTGCCGGAGGGGGGCAGGAGCACTGCGGGTACGGAGACCGGCAGGGCACTCGGGGTGAGTGTCCTGGCAGTGCTTCTGGCCCTCTTTTCCTTTTCCACAGGCCGAAGCCCGGCGGCTGGGGGCGGCGTCGTCAGGGACCTGCCCTCCTGAAGCGGGCGCTCGCTGGAGGGCTCCACGCCGAGAGGCCAATAGTGTCCCAACTGCGGGGAACAGCGGGGCGAGGCGGCACAGACCATGGGGCATGTTTGCGCGGAGGGTGCGAAGGCGGATGTCCCAGGGTGCCGTGTTGGACCCTGGGGCATAGTAGGACCCTCACCGGGGCGTGCTGCCCTTCGGGTTGTGCCGTTGGACCCGTGTCCTCGCTAGCGGTGGGGCACTGTGGTCCCGGCCGGGGCTGGAGCCCGGCGGGGCTAGGAGGCGAGGGAGGGCTTGTGCCTCCTCCACACCAGGGGCGTCCGTCCTGGTTTTGTTGGGAGCCACGGGTTGAGGGCATGGAAGCCCTACCCTGTAGGCCCGTGGTTACCGCCAGGTGGCGCCCGATGCGGTTGATCCCATGCAGTCGCCCGGCGGGCTGGAGCCCGGCGGGGCGCTGGAGGGCGAGAGGAGGGCTTGTGCCTCCTCCACACGCGAGGCGTCCGTCCTGGTTCTGTTGGGGACCACGGGTACAGGGCATGGAAGCCCAGCCCTGTAGGGGCCCGTGGTCACCGCCAGGCGGCGCCCGATGCGGTTTATCCCGGCGGTCAGCGGCTGGGGCTGGAGCCCGGCGGGACACCTTGGAGGGCGTGAGGAGGCGAGTGCCTCCTCCAGACAGAGTGGGCGTCCGTCCTGGTTCAGGGGCCTCGGGTACAGGGCATGGAAGCCTAGCCCTGCAGGGACCCGTGGCCACCGCCAGGCGGCGCCCAATGCCTAATTATCCGGGAGCCCGACACTTCCGCCACACCAGGAAGTGCGGGGAAGACTTTATGTGGCGCCGGAGAGCTACCAGGAAGGCAGCCGACACTTCCGCCCGCTGGGGCGTGGCCAAGGAACAGATGGCGGAAGCACCTGGGGCTCATCCGGGGCATTATTTAAGGGGCCGCCTCCCTCCAGTCGGTGTGTGGAAGTCGGGTGGAAGTGGACTGAGCAAGAGGAAGGACTGGAGGCGGCCAGGAAGGCACAAGAGACTGTGGGCCTGGACTTTGGGAATTCGTGAGAAGGCACTGGGGGTGCGTGAGCACGAACTGTAAATAATATTGGTGAAAATAAATGGTGTGTGGTGAAACAATGTTGTCCGTCTGTCTGTGCCGGGGCCAGGTTTCACAGTGGCGTAGTCGGCAGGATACTCCGCCTGGTTCAAGGCGGGGACCTGTGTTGTTAAAACAAAATATTTCTGTGAACGGCCCGGCGCAGCAGCGGACCCCACACACTGGCCGCGGGAGCGGCCCTACAACCGCAGCGAGGGCGTTTACCCGGAAACCGCCGCCGGACTGAAGAGAGGCCATCCCCGGGTGCGGAGGAGGAGCGGGCCTCGCTGGAGCGCAGCGGGCTCCGAGAGGCAGCGCTGTTGAGATGGACAGCCAGGCGGCGTTGCCGCTGAAGGCCAAACGAGGCAGGGGCCTCGGCACGCGGATTCGGGAGGTGAGTACCCTGCCCTGCGGGTTGGATGTACCTTGTTCTCCGCAGGGAGGGACGAACGGATCGCGTCTGTGGCAGAGCACGCCGGGCCCACGGGCTGTCGACAGCGCGCCGGCGGCGCTGAGGAGGCCGCGAAATCGAAGCCGCAGCTGCGGTGCGGCGAAGAGGCACGTCTTCGCAGCCAGAACAGGGGAGACAAGATGGCCGCGGGCCGGAGGTCCCGCCAGCTGACAGGCGGGATTGGCGGTGTGTCTTGTGTGCCCGCCGATGATTGGATAGAGGCGGGCCCAAGGAATGCCAGTCTCGTGTCAGAGAAGAACCCGATTGGGCCAGAGGGAGTGGCCCAGAGGAGGCCGGCGTCGCGTGGAGCTGATGAACAGGTAAGCCCACCACGTCTGTCTCTCTCTCTCCACCAGCGGCTCGGCGTGTGTCGGAGGAGTCCCTTCGGCCCGCCAAGCCGTCCTTAGAGGAGCTGCTACGTGTTCTCGCCGCTCAGTGTGAGCAGCTGATGGAGATGGCGGTCGCGTCGAGAAAGACACCGAGTGAGACGGAGGATCGGCGCGGCGCTGGAACCGGAGGCAGGCAGAACACGGCGGGAGTGGTGAGTGTTGCCGTTCCCGTAGAGCAAGTGGGGGGGTTCGCCGAACATGGCGTGACGGTTACGGGATGACCGGCTCGGTAGGCGACCTCCCAACAGCGGATCTTGGCGGTGCAGACAGCTAGCGAGGCGAGGGCTCGAACACGCAAGGGCTGGTAGGATGGGGCTGCTGAGTGCCCTGGGTCCTAGCGCCTGCGCTTCAAGCCTGCAGCTGTCTCCTGTCGCTCTGCCTGGGCGCAGACGGGCTGGATTTGAGCTTTGCTGTGCTCAGACCCAGACCGTCAGCGCGTCAAGATAAGAAGGAGGAACCGAAGGGTGAATGCCGGTTCCTCCGATAGGAGAAGCGCTGCTGGTGCGCGCGCGTCCCGAGAAGGCCGTCCTCTGTGCGGGTAGAGGAGATCCCCTGGGCGGCTGGGCGAGCCGCCTGCGAGAGCGGTGCCGCGGACGGGCATGGAACCTGCGACGGAGGACTTCAGCAGGCAAGTCAGGGGCTGTCGGAGGGGGGCAGGAGCACTGCGGGTACGGAGACCGGCAGGGCACTCGGGTGAGTGTCCTGGCAGTGCTTCTGGCCCTCTTTCCTTTTTCCACAGGCCCGAAGCCCCGACGAGCGCTGGGGACGACGTCGTCAGGGACCTGCCCTCCTGAAACGGGCCGCTCCGCGGGAGGGCTCCACGCCGAGGCCAATAGTGTCCCAACTGCGGGGAACAGCGGGGGCGAGAGCGGCACAGACCATGGGGGCATGTTTGCGCCGGAGGGGGTGCCGAAGACGGATGTCCCAGGGTGCCGTGTTGGACCCTGGGGGCATAGTAGGACCCTCACCGGGGACGTGCTGCCCTTTCGGGTTGTGCCGTTCGGACCCACGTGTCCTCGCTAGCGGTGGGGCACTGTGGTCCCCGGCCGGGCTGGAGCCCGGCGGGGCAGGAGGGCGAGAGGAGGGCTTGTGCCTCCTCCACACCGCGAGGCGTCCGTCCTGGTTTTGTTGGGAGCCACGGGTTGAGGGCATGGAAGCCCTACCCTGTAGGGGCCCGTGGTTACCGCCAGGTGGCGCCCCGATGCCGGTTGATCCCATGCAGTCGCCGGCCGGAGCTGGAGCCCGGCCGGGGCGCCTTGGAGGGCGAGAGGAGGGCTTGTGCCTCCTCCACACCGCGAGGCGTCCGTCCTGGTTCTGTTGGGGACCACGGGTACAGGGCATGGAAGCCCAGCCCTGTAGGGGCCCGTGGCCACCGCCAGGCGGCGCTCCGATGCCGGTTTATCCCGTACGGTCCGCGGCTGGGGCTGGAGCCCGGCGGGACACCTTGGAGGGCGTGAGGAGGCGAGTGCCTCCTCCAGACAGAGTGGGCGTCCGTCCTGGTTCAGGGGGCCTCGGGTACAGGGCATGGAAGCCTAGCCCTGCAGGGACCCGTGGCCACCGCCAGGCGGCGCCCAATGCCTAATTATCCGGGAGCCCGACACTTCCGCCACACCAGGAAGTGCGGGGAAGACTTTATGTGGCGCCGAGAGCTACCAGGAAGGCAGCCGACACTTCCGCCACGCTGGGGCGTGGCCAAGGAACAGATGGCGGAAGCACCTGGGGCTCATCCGGGCATTATTTAGGGGCGCCTCCCTCCAGTCGGTGTGTGGAAGTCGGGTGGAAGTGGACTGAGCAAGAGGAAGGACTGGAGGCGCCAGGAAGGCACAAGAGACTGTGGGCCTGGACTTTGGGGAATTCGGTGCGAGAAGGCACTGGGGGTGCACGTGAGCACGAACTGTAAATAATATTGGTGAAAATAAATGGTGTGTGGTGAAACAATGTTGTCCGTCTGTCTGTGCCGGGGCCAGGTTTCACAATATATATATATCTTTATCTATCTATCTATCTATCTATCTCTAACTCTATATATATATATATATATATATATATATATATATATATATCTCCTTTGGGGTGTGAGCAGCTGTTACTGGGGGTGCCAGAATCCATCGAGGAAGAAAAATTAAAAACATTATTTGTACAAAATCTTAATTTATCTATCCATTCCTAAATAATTAAATGGGCAGGCTATTTCGTATCAGTGCAATACGCTGCTTGTTAAAACGGAAGACTCCTGCTCTTATGTGCCCCTAGTGCTGTGTGGGTATTATGAACCATATCTGTTCAAGTTCTATTTAAATTTAAAATATAAGTCATTTTTATTTAGTCGACAGAAATATGTTTAGTAGGAATGTAAGTTAAATTTAGTCATCATTGCATAAATTTTCTCACCATAGAAATTTAAAGACTAAATTCAACTTCCATTCCTACCAAAGATATTTCTGGCGAATAAATATAACCTACTTATATCCAAATTCGAGCTATTGAGCTGTAAGCCTGCCTGCCTGAATAAGTCACCTCGCCGCTCTTACTTTTTTACCGTTCATTTAATCATGGCTAGTGGCAGAAAAATTATAAAATGGAAGGAGGATTACACTGAGTATGGCTTTAAAAAAACAATTATTGATGGCGAATAAAGTATCCATTATTCATAAAGCTTCAATTGGTGATCTGTGTTTCTGCGTTAACCATATTTTTTCATACTTTTTATCAAACCAAGGGGGTGCGAGGGTAAAATGAATCGGGAAGTGCTGATATAGAGTATATATATATATATATTGAATATATTGAAATAGTTTTACTGTCAAATAATGCAAACAGTACGCAGCACATGTTTCGCCCTAATTCTGGGCTCATCAGGCATACACACTCACTGCACCCCCTCTCGGGAATCGAACCTCGGAGCTAGAGGCGAAGCCTCTCATGTTGCACCACGGCATGTGGTTCAGTTATTTGCCAGATTCACAAAACACTGTGCCTGCAGTCCAAAGAGCACTTACAGAATTTCAAAAGATTTCTGGTCTAAGAATTAATTTGAATAAAAGTGTGCTCTTTCCAGTGAATTCTCAAGCACACAATATTAGATTGAACATTTATCATCGCAGATCAGTTTAAATACCAAGGGTTAAACATCGCAAGTAAACATAAAGCTCTTTATCAACAAAATTTTGCTGTCTGTATGGAAAAAATTAAGCAAGATTTGCATAGATGGTTAACCCTTCATCTCACTTTAGCTGGAAGAATTAACATTGTTAAGATGAATATCCTTCCGAAGCTTCTCTTTTTATTTCAAAACATTCCAATACACATCAATAAATCTTTTTTTAAGAAATTATATTCAACCATGACCACATTTATTTGGAATTTAAAACATCCATGTATCCAAAGTGCGACCCTACAAAGACCTAAGGCAGAAGGTGGCATAGCTCTACCTAACTTTCAATTTTATTACTGGGCAGCAAACATACTAACTATAAAAAACCTGGACATGGGCACAAATAGGTGAACATATACAGGTTTAGTCCGCAATAGAAAAAAAAAATAACCTGCAGTACTCCTTGCTTTGTACCCCAATAAATGCAAGTTATCGCCAATATACTAAGAACCCAATTGTGCTTCACTCAATCAGAATATGGAACCAATTTAGGAAGTATTTTATAATAGAGAAGCTTTTATCTGTGGTATCTCTGCGCGAGAGCCACCTTTTTCCACCCTCGCAAACATATGCAGTTTTTAATGTCTGGAAAACATTTGGGATTAGAGATCTATACATAGACAACGTCTTTGCATCCTTCGAACAATTACATTCCAAATTTAACTTTCCAGCAAAACATTTCTTTCACTACATTCAAATAAGAAACTTTGTTAAACAGAAACTGCCCAATTTTCCTCACCTTTCACCTCCCTCTATGCTGGAAAAAATATTGCTCAGCCAGACAGCATTTCTTCAATATATAAAACCATTTTACAGTCCCTCCCTTTCAAAGATCCAAGAGGACAGTGGGAAAGGATTTCTCACTCAATATCTCAGAAAGGGAGTGGAAGGTAGTAATGCGGAGAATTCACTCGAGCTCCATATGTGCAAAGCATACAATTATTCAACTCAAAATTATATATCGAGCACATCTCTCTTGTTTACAACTGCCCAAAATGTTTCCAGGGTAAGATCCAACCTACAAATGCTCCAATCAAGTTCCAGGTTCAGTGGGTCACATGTTTTGGGCCTGTGCCAAATTAACATCATTCTGGACCAAAATTTTTAAATGCCTATCAGAAACTACATCTCAAAATTGCATCTATTTTGGAATACTGTGGCTTCACAGTACCCCAACCCACCAGGTAGCCCAAAAGGCTTCATTTAATCCAAAGAAGCATTTTTTTGGTTATTGCGAAGTCCAGCCTCACCCAGTGTCCGCAATACCGCTCTGTCCTGCTGTAAGTGTTCTTTCGATGTACAGGAATAGATGACGACGTCATCCAGGTAGGCAGCACTATTGGAGGTCACAGTACTTTATCCACCAGACATTGGAAAGTAGCTGGGGCCCCGTGTAACACAAATGGAAGGACACAATATTGCCAGTGTCTGCTAGGTGTACTAAACACGGTCTTAAACTTTGCGGAGTCCATTAAAGGAACCTGCCAGTACCTTTTTGTCATGTCAAATGTGGTCAAGTAGCCTGCCCTAGCCTTTCGAGGAGGTCATCCACTCTGGGCATCAGATAGGCATCAAATTGGGAGATTTGATTAAGTCGACGCAAGTCATTGCAAAACCTCCAACTTCTGTCAGGCTTACTGACCAAGACTATAGGGCTGGACCAAGGACTTTAACTTTCCTCTGTCACTCCTAGTTCCAACATGCACTTGATCTCAAGCTCCACTTCAGCTCTTTTTGCCTTGGGGAGACAATAGGGGAGCTCCTGAACTATAACCCAGGGTTCTGTCACAATGTCATGCGCAATTATAGAGGTCCTTCCAGGTTTTTCACTCACTACCTCCGGGACAGCTCGCACTGCTGTCTGGGGGGGGGGTTCCCCATGGAT
Organism: Polypterus senegalus; assembly: GCF_016835505.1. Lineage (NCBI taxonomy): Eukaryota > Metazoa > Chordata > Cladistia > Polypteriformes > Polypteridae > Polypterus > Polypterus senegalus. Next base: position 81,548,930 of record NC_053162.1, on the reverse strand, counting down.
ACAGGTTATGCTGCTCGGTGTTTTAAGCCATTGTCACGGAAGCACATATCGGCAGGCAAACAATAGAAATGTTTCTACCAGAATAAAACAAGGCCTCAGTTTTATATCCATAGACAATCACCACTCCTGTATGTGGAATCACCAGAGGGTTTATCAGAGCACACCAACCCATCCCCCTGCTTCACCTGCATTCCTTCTCGTCCCCAAGTAGGTTGCACGCCCACAAATCCGGGGACACTGGTACAGGCTTTTGCTTACAACAGAAGGGCTGAAACCTTGGGACGTAATCCATCCAGGCTTGACTAAGGGACGGTTCTGCCCTCTCAGATTGTGAGGCCATCCGTTCTTTTACTATGAGCTCCATAAACTCCACTAGATTTTTACATTGTGGTCCCCAGATGGGCTTGGTAAAACTCTTAGGGATCTGGGTTAATAGCAGGTAGCAGGTCACCTGCTGCGCCACATGTAGCTAAGGGCTCTGCCTTAGTGGGGAGGAGGGCACTCTCCTCCATCCATCCATCCATCCTCTTCCGCTTATCCGGGGTCGGGTCGCGGGGGTAGCAGCTTAAGCAGAGAGGCCCAGACTTCCCTCTCCCTGGCCACTTCTTCCAGCTCTTCGGAGAATCCCAAAGGCGTTCCCAGGCCAGCCGGGAGACATAGTCCCTCCAGCATGTCCTGGGTCTTCCCGGGGCCTCCTCCCGGTTGGACGTTCCCGGAACACCTCACCAGGGAGGCGTCCAGGAGGCATCCTGATCAGATGCCCGAGCCACCTCATCTGACTCCTCTCGATGCGGAGGAGCAGCGGCTCTACTCTGAGCCCCTCCCGGATGACTAAGCTTCTCACCCTATCTTTAAGGGAAAGCCCAGACACCCTGCGGAGGAAACTCATTTCAGCCGCTTGTATTCACGATCTCGTTCTTTCGGTCACTACCCATAGCTCATGACCATAGGTGAGGGTAGGAACGTAAATCGACTGGTAAATTGAGAGCTTTGCCTTACGGCTCAGCTCCTTTTCACCACGACAGACCGATGCAGAGCCGCATCACTGCGGATGCGCGCCATCCGCCTGTCATCTCACGTCCATTCTTCCCTCACTCGTGAACAAGACCCCAAGATACTTGAACTCCTCCACTTGGGGCAGGATCTCATCCCCAACCCTGAAAGGGCACTCCACCCTTTTCGGCTGAGGACCATGTCTCGGATTTGGAGGTGCTGATTCTCATCCCAGCCGCTTCACACTCAGCTGCGAACCGATCCAGAGAGCTGAAGATCACGGCCTGATGAAGCAAACAGGACAACATCATCTGCAAAAGCAGTGACCCAATCCTGAGTCCACCAAACCGGACCCCTTCAACACCCTGGCTGCCTAGAAATTCTGTCCATAAAAGTTATGAACAGAATGGTGACAAAGGGCAGCCCTGGCGGAGTCCAACTCTCACTGGAAGCGGGCTCGACTTACTGCCAGCAATGTGGACCAAGCTCTGACACCGGTTGTACAGGGACCGAACAGCTCTTATCAGGGGTCCGGTACCCCATACTCCCGGAGCACCCCCCACAGGATTCCCGAGGGACACGGTGAATGCCTTTTCCAAGTCCACAAAACACATGTAGACTGGTCGGGCAAACTCCCATGCACCCTCCAGGACTCTGCTAAGGGTGAAGAGCTGGTCCACTGTTCAGCGACCAGGACGAAAACCACACTGTTCCTCCTGAATCCGAGGTTCGACTATCCTCTGCAGAACCCCCAAATAGACTTTTCCAGGGAGGCTGAGGAGTGTGATCCCTCTGTAGTTGGAACACACCCTCCGGTCCCCTTTTAAAGAGGGGACCACCACCCCGGTCTGCCAATCCAGAGGCACTGTCCCGATGTCCATGCGATGTTGCAGAGGCGTGTCAACCAAGACAGTCCTACAACATCCAGAGCCTTAAGGAACTCGCGTATCTCATCCACCCCGGGGCCCCTGCCACCAAGGAGTTTTTTGACCACCTCGGTGACTTCAGTCCCAGAGATGAGAGAGCCCACCTCAGAGTCCCCAGGCTCTGCTTCCTCATTGGAAGGCATGTTAGTGGGACTGAGGAGGTCTTCGAAGTACTCCTGACCCACAACGTCCCGAGTCGAGGTCAGCAGCGCACCATCCCCACCATATACGGTGTTGACACTGCACTGCTTCCCCTCCTGAGACGCCGGACGGTGGACCAGAATCTCCTCGAAGCCGTCCAAAGTCGTTCTCCATGGCCTCTCCAAACTCCTCCCGCATTCCGCTTGGCCTGCCGGTACCTATCAGCTGCCTCCAGAGACCCACAGGACAAAAAAGTCCTATAGGACTCCTTCTTCAGCTTGACGGCATCCCTCACCGCCGTGTCCACCAACGGGTTTGGGGATTGCCGCCACGACAGGCACCGACCACCTTGCGGCCACAGCTCCGGTCAGCCGCCTCAACAATAGAGGCACGGAACATGGCCCATTCGGACTCAATGTCCCCACCTCCCTCGGGACGTGGTTGAAGTTCTGCGGAGGTGGGAGTTGAAGCTACTTCTGACAGGGGACTCTGCCAGCCGTTCCCAGCAGACCCTCACAACACGTTTGGGCCTACCAGGTCTGACCGGCATCTTCCCCCACCATCGAAGCCAACTCACCACCAGGTGGTGATCAGTTGACAGCTCCGCCCCTCTCTTCACCCGAGTGTCCAAGACATATGGGCGACCACAAAGTCGATCATCGACCTGAGGCCTAGGGTGTCCTGGTGCCAAGTGCACATATGAACACCCTTATGCTTGAACATGGTGTTCGTTATGGACAATCCGTGACGAGCACAGAAGTCCAATAACAAAACACCTTCGGGTTCAGATCGGGGGGGCCATTCCTCCCAATCACGCCCTTCCAGGTCTCACTGTCATTGCCCGTGAGCATTGAAGTCTCCCAGCAAAACGAGGGAATCCCAGAAGGTATGCCCTCTAGCACCCCTCAGAGACTCCAAAAGGGTGGATACTCCAAACTGCTGTTCGCATACGCACAAACAACAGTCAGGACCCTTTCCCCCACCCGAAGGCGGAGGGAGGCCACCCTCTCGTCCACCGGGGTAAACCCCAATGCACAGGCTCCAAGTGGGGGCAATAAGTATGCCCACACCTGCTCGGCCTCTCACCTGGGGCAACTCCAGAGTGGTAGAGAGTCCAGCCCCTCTCAAGGAGATTGGTTCCAGAGTCCAAGCTGTGCGTCGAGGTGAGTCCGACTATATCTAGCGGAACCTCTCACCTCGCGCACTAGCTCAGGCTCCTTCCCTTCAGAGAGGTGACATTCCACATCCCAAGAGCCAGTTTCTGTAGCGAGGATCAGACCGCCAAGGTCCCGCCTTCGCCACCACCCAACTCACACTGCACCCAACCTCCTTGGCCCCTCCCATAGGTGGTGAGCCCATGGGAGGAGGACCCACGTTACCTCTTGGGCTGTGCCCGGCCGAGCCCCATGGGTGCAGGCCCGGCCACCAGGCACTCGCCATCGAGCCCCACCTCCAGGCCTGGCTCCAGAGGGGGGCCCCGGTGACCCGCATCCGGGCAAGGGAAAACGTCATCCAAGGTTTTTGTTCTTCATCAGAGGTTTGTTGAACCGCTCTTTGTCTCATCCCTCACCTAGGACCAGTTTGCCTTGGGTGGCCCTACCAGGGGCATAAAGCCCCGGACAACATAGCTCCTAGGATCATTGGGACACACAAACCCCTCCACCACGATAAAATGATGGTTCAAGGAGGGGGCACTCTCCTCCAAGAAGGCATAAGCCCCTTTTGCCTCCCCCATTTGGACCAGCCCAATCCTGTGAGCCCCTTCCTTGCACTGCCCATTTTGATTATTTTGCCCGGTTAAGTGTTTTGGGAGCGGAGCATGCACAAACCACAGGAAGCACACCCCACTTGGAAACTCAGCCACAGTTGTCTCCCACAATCTGGAATTTGGGTGTTTACCTACCAGGAACTACCTGTATTATTTGGCTGGTAGTAACATATACTGTATATATACATACACACACAGTTGTTCTCATAAATTTACATACCCTGGCAGAATTTGTAAGATGTGTGCCATAATTTGAAGAAAAGAGGACTGATCAGGCAAAGGACATTTCATTAATAATTCTATTAAAAGTAAAACTATAAGGCATCACAGAATAGCACAACCATTAAACAAAAATTATAATACGGGAAATAACGAAATGTTCCCTGTTCAAAACTTTGCATACCCTTAGTTCTTACTACTGTTTATTGCCATCTTTAGCATCAATAATGGTATGCAGTCTTTTGTGGTATTTGTAGATGAGGCCATTGAGTTTCTCAGATGGTACAGCTGACCATTCTTCTTGGCAAAAAAGTCTGCAGATCCCATAAAGTCTTATTTACCCATGTAGCTTGGTATCCAGCAACATCAGTATAGCTCTCCATGTATTTAAATTGGGTATTTATACACAGACACTGATTACAATCAAAGAGGTTACAGATGTGTATAATCTCCCTTAATTTGTGTATGTCAACTTATGTGTATATTATCGGCCCCAACATTCAAGGATATGTAAACTTTTGATCAGGCCCATTTGGGTGATTTCAGTTATCATTATGATTTAAAAAGGGCATGCATGATTATATGATAATAAATTGCCTTGCCTGAGCACACTCCCTAATTAAAAGGAAAGTGTTACTTATATTTTTGAAACAATGGCCAAAATTGTGCTGTGATGTCATTAAGTCGTATTTATCTGGGTAAGAATTTTTTTTAAATTTGAATGATTATTGCAAATGCATTAATGGTCCAAGATTGTTAAAATGCATCAATCACCCAAACAATTTTTGTAATTTCTTTTAATTTTTTTTTTTTGCACTTTTTCAAAGACTCCAGAAATAATGGATATTACCCATGGATTACACAAAATCGCTGGACTGATAGATTAAAATTTTACTTCATTTAGTACAGTGGTTATTTGAAATAGGAATAAAATAACTTGTTTTATAAATATACAACTGCACAATTTTAGGAAAAAGTCAATTTATGTTCAAGTTGTTTGCTGTACTTGAATTGTACAGTAAATATGCTTATAAAAATTGTGCATCTAAAGGACATTTAAACCCTTATATTACTGGCTATGGACCTAAAATAGTAAAAATATGTGGACTACACGGTCAAAGGAATACTAAACACAGAGGTCGCTTGGTGATAGCAAAAAAATGTCAGCTTCTCCAGACAGCGCAGCATAATACAAAAATATATCATGTAAAGCTCAACATTTAAAAACAAGGTGGTTGAAAAGAAAAAAAATGTGGTCATCATAGATCTCAAGTATGTTTTGGATTTGCCAGGTTTTGACTGTCAAGTGTCTCTAGTTTACTTACCAATGGAAGAATGTAGTCTGCTTGAAGGTATATTTATTTATCTTTATTTATTTTTCACTGAGATCTTTTTCATATATACTGTAACTGCTGAGAACCCTAATGATGTGTCCCCACACCTGGAATCATGGCAATAGAGTATAAAAATTAAGTAAGTTAAGTTTATTTTTCAACCAAACAAGAATGGGGTAAACTATTCTTTCAAGTAAATTAGTGTTAAGTGACATCACAGTTCCATCACTCCCAATGGAACATGGGGACCTTGTGATTTTCTTTATTGGCCAGGAGGCAGTTTTAGCCAATTTCTAAACTTGTATGACTTTTCTGTCTCCCTATAGCCTACAGGTAAATTACTTACAGGCTTCCCAATATAATTACAGAGCTAACCATCCACTGGCAGACCCTGCTTCTTTTCTGTGCCACCCTTTTCTTCAGTGCACCTCTTTGTCAGTGGTGTAAACCCATCAGTATCTAAATGTAAAATGCATTTGTCTATTTTTGTTGTATTTTAAATATTGTATTTTAGCAAAATTGTTTACTACTTACATGGATTAAAATTATACTCTAACACATTGCATAACAGTAGAGAATACAATTAAAAAAAAACAGCTACCGTAATGTGTCAGTGCGCAGATGTGCAAATAAAATGTATAAGTAATGTCAGTAATGTCCCTCAAAAGATGATTTAATGATCTTCATATCAAAGACATTGTAAGGGCTTCACTCGTTCTTAATATTTATTATAAATTAATCAGTTTTAATAATTAAATACTACACATAACATGAAGGTGTGCATATTAAGAATTTAAATTAATTACAAAATCTGTGAACATATCAATTAAAGGTGTGCTGATGAATTCCCAAAAGCTCCTGTAGGATTACACATTTAATCTGGGCTGTCACTTCCAATCATGCCATGAATCTCATAGACCACAGAGGGGTGTTCTGTCTGTCAGTTCAAATCAGCAAGGATACCTTAGCGGAAGACATAAATGTCACCAAACTTTTTTATTATTATTTCAATCATTAAATTAGTTGCAATTAGTGCAGCTGTTTTGTGTAGCCAATAACACCATGGGGTAAAATATATTTGTTTAATATATATAGGAAAAAAGTATGGTTGTAATAGGGATTTTAAGAGACTCCTTAGCAGTACGCAAGGTGTTATTTAACCAAAAAGTTTTACCTTCATTGGTTGAGATACCATATTAAAAAAATACATATATTTCACCCTATGTTAATACTTTGGGTAATTTTAGATTTAACTTTCAGTTGTAGATTTATTTTTATTTTTATTATTATAACAAAACATCCAATCATTCGTTTATTTTCAAAACAAATTTTTCATCAAGGTTGTTGGGAGATGGTGCCTATCCCAACAGCATTTGGTGCAAGGCAGGAATCTATCCTGGAGTAATAGGGTACGGAGTGGCTAGGAAACCTGTCTCAGGAGACAAAAACACACACCAGCCAATGTGAGAGGAAAGCTGTACTACGGTATGTGGAGAAAATTCACAAAGGCAGTGTTTGAAAATGCGACTTCACAAAGGGAGAGCCCATGTTAGGATTCAAATCCAGGACTATGTAGCTGTGAAGTACAGGGCCGGTCTAACTTTTTGCTGCCACTGAGCAAAAGTGAAAATGCCGCACCAAACTATTGAGTCTTGAAGGCAAAGGCTTGCAGATCATAGTGGTGGCGAGTGGGTGGTTGGTTTTCCCATTGGGTGTTCTGCACAACTTTAATAGCTGGATGGGGGAGCCATCCACTTGGACCACATGAAAGCACCACCTCTGAATGCCAACATCTACATCTATTATAATTAACAAAATACCACCGCTTAAAAACCTAACCCCTCCAAAAAACTTTTCTGCCCTATGCAAACACCTATTCTGTCTGTAAGGTAGAAACAGCCCTGGTGAAGCAGCAGTGAAACCTACTGAAATTCACCATTGGATGCTGGCTAGAGCAGATCAGTAAGCTGTTTAGATACCCATCTTGCCCAAACTTTACAGTACAGTAGCTGATAATGTGCAGCAACAGTAGACAGTGTAATTTGTCAACCTTCTCTGATAAAGGCATTCACAATGTCAATGTGCACGATGTTAATGGTTGACTAGATCAAGCTTTGTTCATTACACTTGTTCATCCCACTTCAAACCTTTCTACCCATTTTGTTAAGTCATGCTGTTTTCACTTTCATACTGCACCAACATTCTTCTGTGAATTTCAGCAGATTTTATTCCCTCTGCCCAAATAAATCTCACTACGGGGTTTTGTTCATCAATAATGCAATCCCACAGCAGAGTGTCCATGTTCATTTGACCTTGGCTTCAACTAGACTAACAGCAGAATGCTGTGCTGTGTATGTTTGAACTACCCTTAAGCCATCACAAATGTGTTGTATTGTTTCAAATTGCCTTTACTTTTTGATTTACCCTCGTTCTAAACATATTTTCTCTCGCTCTTTCTCTCTGTGTATGTGACTGTTAAACAGCCATTTTATGGGCTCACAAAGATCATTGTGTTGCTCAAACCCAACAAGTTTTAGGGATATAGTTTTGAGATTTCCTGATTATTTCTGACTTTTGACTTCATTTTGGTTTTCACATTTTGGTATTCCTGTTTAAAAATGCTCTGATCCCTGCTTGACTTTTGGATTATTTTTCTAAACTGTCCCTTTAAATCCTTTTATTTCCAGGTTGTTTAATAACTCTGACAAGTTTTTACTTTTCTGTTTTTGCCTCCTTTTTTCAAAGTTGTTTGTATTAATTAGGTGATGCAATTCATAACTGTGACATAAAGTTTAATTTGTATAATGATGACAGTAGCTTATACTTGTGACTTTATTAAATACTTATTAATTACTTAAACTACTTTTTAAGATAAAATAATGGAGGAATCAAAATTATTTGACTTATTGTTTGTTCAGAATGTTAGCTTATGACTCAATAAGTTCATTAAAATTATAACAAAAAGATCCATAACTAGAACTAAAAAGTATGGCAATACAAATTCAGGTCTTAAATCACTACACTATCTTCCAATTAAATTTAAACGTGATTTTTATAATTCTCCATTCCACATACACAGATGTAAATAGCACAGCTTTTCCCCACCTTAACACTGATTGGATCTCTATAAGCCTTATTTTCGCACAGTGGAGGCTGCGAGGTCTTTTGGCCTTGGAACCCTTGCAGATTTTTTTTTTCTCCAGCCTAAATGGAGTTTTTTTTCTGTCCTGGTTAGCTATCTGATCTTATCATTGGACTCATCTTTAGACATTTACATCACGACATTGTATATAAGGATGCTATTCTTCTACTTGATATTTATCTGTTTTGTAAGATCATTTAGATTTATTAGTTTTTTTTATTTGTTACTTATTTTTTAATATTATTGCATAATCTAATTTGTTTTTATTTTCTTGTAACTTTCTCTTTGAGATTTTGTAAAGCAGTCAGAGCTACATTGTTTCTTTAAAAATATGCTATATAAATAAATGTTGTTGTTATATTTTATGCATTATTTGTATGTTCATCAATGGTACACTGGCGTAATTCTTTTCTTTGTTTGCAATATACCTGATCTACATTCATACTATTTTCAAGGAGGGTCTGCTCAAGCTTTATAATGCAATACTGAGGCCTCATCTGGAGTACTGTGTGCAGTTTTTGCTCTCCAGACTACAAAGAGAACATACTACTAGGCACTGGAAAAAGTCAAAGAAGAGCAACTAGGCTGATTTCAGGGTTACAGGGGATGAATTATGAGAAAAGATTAAAAGAGCTGAGCCTTTTCAGTTTAAGCAAAAGAAGATTAAGAGGAGACATGGCTTAAGTGTTTAAAATTATGAAGGGAGTTAGTACAGTGGATCAAGTCTGTTAATTTAAAATGAGCTTTGCTGGGCAGAATGGCCTGTTCTTATGTAGACTCTTCTAATGCTGTAATGTTCATAACCAGAGGTTACCTTCTTCGTATTTCTCTTCAGCCTTTATATTGTTTTTGACATGTTTGATCAACCTTGTTCAAACAGTTTGGTCCTGTACCTCCTCCCCAGCCATATCCAATTCCTTCAGGTCTTCTTTTTTCTTTATCCAACCACCTCTGCTTTGGCCTCCCTTGCTTTCACTACCCCTTTACTTCCATTCTCATTAACCTTTTATATTTACATTTTCTGCTGACACCTTTATCCAAGGTGACTTACAACATTTATGATACAATTGTTTACATTTTTTTGGCTTTTCAATTAGACCACAGGGAGGTTAAGTGACTTGCTCATAGTCACACAGTGTCAGTAGCGGGATTTGAACCAACCACCTCAGGGTTTGTAGTCAAAAGCCTTAACCACGACAACATGTACTCATTGTCTCTCCTCATTACATGTCCATACCTATTTTCCTGGTCTTTCTTAAATATCTCTCCCACTATTGGTTTACCACTGTTTGTCTCATTTCTTATTACGTGCTAAATTTGCAAATCTGTATAGTGTCCTAAATTTGGCCACTGAAAAGTTCAGTATGTGGTATTAAATTTAGCTGAACTAAAAATACCATTAATTATATAAAAGCTTATAAAAATTTATATTATTGAAATATTTTAGTTTATACATTGTTAAGTCTGTGTAATCATCTGCTTACACTGGGCTTGCACATTGGATTGACGCCTTGAACAGGGCATACACTGGTTTTGGTTTGATTTTATGTCCAATTTGTATTCATAAGAACTGCTGTTCTTATTTGGTCCGAATTTTACCTTCATTGTCCATGTACGAGCCATGTAATAAGCACAAATGAATTACAGCATGATGGAGTCTCCATTTTCAGAAATCTTTATCACCACAATCACAAAACCAAAATATTCTGCAGTTTGAGCTACAATACATTGTTTATATTAACATGTACTAAAGAAATAAACATTGACCATTTTCATGTATATGCACTGAAATAAAAAGTCTCCAAACAGCATTTTCAAAAGTGTTTGTTTCTGTGGATTGAAAACACCATAGTCGTGTGGCGAATTCAGAGACAAATTTCTGTGTTTCTAAATGAAAATACAGTAATGTAGATGTGGCAAATAACAATTGTAGCGTACAGCCAGGGCTCTTGCCCGGCTGGGACATCTCCACGCTGAGAGAACCAGGGGAGCAAGCGTGGCCAGAGTGTTACCTTCCCCTGAACGCTAGATGGCAACCCCCCTGGGAGTGTGGTGCAGCCCTGTTGGGATCCACAGGCACCTCTAAGGGGTGCTGCAGCAGGAGCCGCTGAGCCCTTATGGGCAGTTCTTCCGCCAGACCCGGAAGTGCTGCTGGAAATGAGTAATCAAGCACCTGGAGCACTTCTGGGTGTGTTATAAAAGGAGCCAGCAGCCACTACTTGAGGAGCCAGAGTCGGGAGGAGGAGCGACAAAGCTTGACCCGAGGAGTAAAGGAGGAGAAAGATAAAGAGAAGGAAGAGACTTGTGATATTGTGCTGTGCTTGTACATGAACTGTGTTATACTTGTGGGGAACGGGGAAGGCGTTTCCCACAAGGGGAAAGGAAAAAATAAACCTTCTGTGCCTTGAATTTGTGTCCCACGCGTGTCTGTTTCGGGTTTGGCTGGTGGACCACACACTCTACATCCTTGTACAGATAATGTCCCAAAATACTTAAACAGATTAAAAGTTTTTGAAAAACTTATTCTCATTAAATACAAATTTCTTTCATATAAATTCATATAGAGAACATAATGGCTAGAATTGACAGTTTCTCTTTGTTTCCATGGTGAATGTAATGGAAACAAATGATGCACAAAGTACAGGAAAGGCAAATTCAAAAGCAGCTCTCACACTCATAGAGAAAGTTTTTCCTACGAATACACATAAATATTCCCTTTGGCAGATAAGATTATGTAGCATTGTTTAGAGGTTTATTTGTCCATCCAGGTTTCAGCTGTGATACTTCTGTTCAAATTATTGTTTATTAAAATGGTATTTAAAAACTACGTGAATAATGACTTTTCTAATTATTCCTCATTAACAATGCAAGTAATACAGAACTTTGCTAGTATAGTAAGGTAAGGAAGAAAAATGAAAAATAATACTCTCATTTTCTGTTACTGCTGACTGTGGTCTAGACTGGAACCAGTATTTTGCTTCTACTGATGTAATGATTATTTTTATTAATCCCACTACTGGGCAAACAGTAGGATACTTTTGTTTATTTATTTATTTATTACAGTATGGATAGTGGAAGAAGCCTTCTCGGAATGTACTTTTGAAACATGATGTGGGATACAAGACATGGGGCATGAAATGCCTAACTCTCTGAGAAGGTTGCATTTGGGTGCCAGCCCAGGTTATTTTTGGTTGGCATGCAGTCCCTTCCACTGCAAGTTTGTCATTTCAGAAATAATTTGGATTTATGATGTGAAGTTGTAGTAGAAACCTGAATCCCTCAGTATTATATTGCTCTGCCTTTCTAAAATGTGGTGAACGTGGGAGCAGAAACATTTTCTCGGCTGAGTTTGATGTCTTGCTAGTATGTAAGTAGGGATTCCTTCTTGCTGAGTTTAGAAGTACCCAAGTCCCTGGAACCCTGTGGAGTTTTTTCACATTTAATGTGTTTCTTTTTTTGAAACACTTCTCATATGAGATTTTTTTTGTTTGCAACTTTTTATGAGTGCTATATTTTAAAAGTTTCCTGCAGGCAAGTTATCCTTTCTGCTGTTTTGTTTCTGTTAATGGGAAAAATGACAGATTACAGCTGTTTGATCATTTCCCATTTCTGAGTGGCAACTATCCATTATCTCTGGAAACATCTTTTTTATGTTATGATTTGCTTTGGAGAGAGACCATGCAGATTACCAGCAACTGTATCATTTTTGTCCAGCTTTGTTTAACTTTGCCCAGTCTAGCATTTATTTTTATGTTTGTCTATATGACCTCCTTGTCAGCTCTTTGGTGTTTGTCAAAATATCTGTTGGACACAGCCCACAAAGATTTGCTTCTTCTCTGTTTTGGCTGAGTGGTCTGCCAGTCCACAACCAGCTGGCAGCTACACTGACCTGTATGTCTGCACAGTAATCCAATCCCCAACTTAAAGGCTTTGGTTCTAGTTCCTACTTTTCTGTGCAGCACTCAGCAACTCCTCTGCTTCTGTCTGTCAAACCTGCCTTTATCCTGTGGAAAATGGTGGAAAATGACAATAATAAATGACAAACAATAAATGACAATTCAAAGACCTAATTATTAGATCAAAAACAAACACCAGAAATTTAAAATACTAGATTCTGTGGGGGAAAAAGATTTGTTAGTAGTCAGTATGAAAATCAGAGCATGAAATAAAAATCAAAGTCAAGAAAACAAAGCCAAAATATTCTTCTTATAATTTAATGCTAAAATGTGTTGAAAGGCTTAAACACTCGAAAAAGGCCTGACTATTTCTCTTTTATGACTCCAATCATTTATCCTGTTGTGATAATGACATCACGTATTGCACATTCCCAATTGTCCAGCCTAAGAACAGTATTGCCAGCGTAACCAAAACTATCAAAAATTCCAGCGGCCATAAGGATATTAAAATGGCACAATGGGGTTATATGGGGTTCCACAAGGCTCTATCCTGGATCCGCTTCTTTTCTCAATCTATATGCTTCCATTAGGTCAGATTATCTCAAGTTACAATGTGAGCTACCACAGCTATGCTGATGACACACAGCTGTACTTATCAGTAACACCTGATGACACCGACTCTCTCGATTCACTAGCACAATGTCTTACTGGTATTTCTGAATGGATGAATAGTAATTTTCTCAAACTAAATAAAGAGAAAACTGAAATATTATTGATTGGCAAAAACGGATTCAGTGAGGTTATCAGAAATAAACTTGACGCATTAGGATAAGCAGTTAAGACAGAAGTAAAAAACTTAGGGGTAACCGTTGACTGTAATCTGAATTTTAAATCACATATTCATCAGACCACTAGGTCAGCATTTTTTCACTTAAGAAATATAGCAAAAGTTAGACCTCTTATATCATTGAAAGATGCTGAGAAATTAATTCACGCTTTTGTTTTTAGTCGATTAGATTACTGTAATGCACAGCTCTCAGGACTACCCAAAAAGACATAAATCATTTGCAACGAGTGCAGAATGCAGCTGCTAGAATCCTAACTAGGAAAAGAAAATCCGAACACATTTCTCCTGTTTTGATGTCGCTACACTGGTTACCTGTGTCTTTCAGAATTGACTTTAAAATGCTGCTTATAGTTTACAAAGCCTTAAATAATCTCGCTTCATCTTATATATCGGAATGTCTGACACCCTATATTCCAAATCTTAATCTTAGATCATCAAATGAGTGTCTCCTTACAATTCCAAAAGCTAAACTTAAAAGAAGTGGTGAGGCGGCCTTCTGCTGCTATGCACCTAAAATCTGGAATAGCCTGCCGATAGGAATTCGCCAGGCTAATACAGTGGAGCACTTTAAATCTCTGCTGAAAACACATTACTTTAATATTGCCTTCTCATAACTTCACTTTATCTTAATCCTGATACTCTGTATGTTCAATTCATCATAATAACTATTCATGGTGGCTCTAAAATCCGTACGGACCCCTACTATCTCTTCTGTTTCTTTTTCCGGTTTCTCTGTGGTGGCGGCCTGTGCCACCACCAACCTACTCAAAGCACCATGATGCCCCAGCATTGATGTACTAAAAGCCAGAAGTCCACGTGATCATCATCATCATCATCAAGTCCTTCCGTGAAAACCATAAATACAAAGAGGACTGTTTCATTTATGTTAGGTAGATTGCCCAGAGGGGACTGGGCGGTCTCATGGCCTGGAATCCCTGCAGATTTTATTTTTTTTTCTCCGGCCGTCTGGAGTTTTTTTTTGTTTTTTCTGTCCCCCCTGGCCATTGGACCTTACTCTTATTCTATGTTAATTAATGTTGACTTATTTTATTTTCTTACTGTGTCTCTTATTTTTCTATTCTTCATTATGTAAAGCACTTTGAGCTACATTTTTTTGTATGAAAATGTGCTATATAAATAAATGTTGTTGTTGTTGTTGAATGCAATTCATTTTTAACAAAAAATTGATCCAAAATCTTTCGAACTTCAAATTCCTTATGCCCTTCTATTGCAGCTGGAGGGTGTGGGATCTCCCCAAAAGTGGCAAGAAAAAACCGACCTAACTGGTTTAAAATTCAAAAACAAAAAAAATTATAATTGGTTTCTACACATAACAAAATCCCAAATACCACAAAATTAAAAAGAAAAATGTATGTATACATCTCTACATAGTTAAAATCCAACATCTGTCTGTCTGACTGTATGTGTGTCAGCTTTTCATGAGAGAACTACTTAACTTATTTAGATTGGGGTTTTTTTCTATAATTTGCTTGAACATTACAGTTGATTTTGACACTTCTCTCATCACGCTAAGGATTATAATTGACTGTGGGCCGAGGGGAGGGGAAGGCGGAACCTCAGGAGTAGGGTGCCAGGTGGGGCCCTCCTCATTCATGTGCCAGCCTCCGTTCAAGTTGCTCTACCTCTTGCCACGTGTTGGAGCATACCTTGCCTCCACTTAGCTGGTGATACCAATTTGTTCATCAGACATTATCATCCAGAGATTATTAAAGAGTGACATTTGATGTTTTTGAGAGAGAGATCACAGCTACGTGTGTTTTAGAGGGTACCTACTCATTGGCAGAGATATCATGGCCACGTGCTCTTCTTTCCACGTTGGGGATGCTCTCCCATTAGAGCTGAACACGATCAGATAAAGTGGCGATATTTAACGTTGAAGCCTACCTACCTTCCGCTTGGCCAGAGATACCTTGCCAAATTTTTTACATTTTGGCAAAGAGATCACAGCTACTACATTCTTGCCCTCAAAAGCAAAACCAAAAATATTGTATATCGAGAGGCCCTTGGATATAAAAGCTATCAATATAAATTCTTCTCAATACAAATTATTACATTTTTTTCTCATTTTTCTTATTGATTTTAAAAGTTTGTCCTATTTCACTGCTATGTGGGCACAGCCACAGGGGACAACTAGTTATATATATAGTGAGAAAGATAGCAAGAGCACAAAAGAACTCTTATCTCAAAGATGTCAGGTCATGTTCCCTGTCTAGGCTGAGGCTGAGAAGGGCTGTTAGACCACACTGAAAATATTCAACTGTAGAAATGCCTAAGAGACCTGTGGCCTCATGTACAAACGGTGCGTACGCACAAAAATGTTGTGTACTCCCGTTTCCATGCTTAAATTGCAATGTATAAAACCTAAACTTGGCATAAAGCCACGCACATTTTCACGCCAGCTAAATGCTTGCCGTACATAAGTTCTCCGCTTGGTTTTGCAAACTGGCGGCACCCAGCATCAAAGCAGTGCTTTTTTTCCAGAGTGGTTTCCCTTTCTTTTTTAGATCCACATCCCTAAAATAAAATACACTGAAATTAACTGCATATTGTTTATTAGTTTAAGGCATCTGATTGTAATTAACCTGTAACAATATAATGGTCCACGGAATGGCTAAATGTTTACAAATACCATAGCTGCTTTAGCGTTGTTACTCTCAAGTATTTATCCCACTGTATCTGAGTGTGGAATCACAGCTCTACAGAAGCTGATCGGAAAGAGAATTATCCGTCTACAGCATCTAGCACACGCTGCCTCAGTCAGCTGTCTATTTGTACTGCTCTCATACGACAAACACTTCAGAGGCTTTCCTGTACGGACCTCGCGGTTCAGAAACAGTTTCACCCCAAGAACTATAAACGAACTCAATAAGTCCATCAAGTGCTCCTTGTAGACCTGTTTGTACTTATTAGTACAACTAGCAAAATACCCGCGCTTCGCAGCGGAGAAGTAGTGTGTTAAAGAAGTTATGAAAATGAAAAGCAAACATTTTAAAAATAACGTAAGATGATTGTTAATGTAATTGTTTTGTCATTGATATTGAGTGTTGTTGTCATATCTATCTATTTATATATATATATATATATATTTATATATATCTGTATATATCTGTATATATATATTTATATATATCTGTATATATATATATATCTGTATATATCTGTATATATATATGTATATATAGCAAAATACCTGCGATTGGCAGCGGAGAAGTAAAAAGAAAAGGAAACATTTTAATAATAACTTAACATGATTGACAATGTAATTGTTTTGTCATTGTCATGAGTGTTGCTGGCATATATATATAAATATATATATATATATATATATACACATCTATACACATATATATACACAGTTATATATATATACATATACACACATACATATATATACATACTGTATATACACATACTGTATATACACATATACATATCTACATATATACTGTATATATACATTTATATATACAAATCTACATATATATATCCACATATATATATATATATTAGGGGTGGGACTCGATTAAAAAATGAATCCAATTAATTAGAGGCTGTGTAAGAATTAATCTTGATTAATCGTATGTAATCGCACACGTAAATTTGCCCCAAATCGCAAATGTTTTTTTTAATTTAAAAGTGTTTTAGTGGGCGACAGAATCAAATAATAGACATGTACATGAATATTGTAAACTGAAGCTGTTTTAATTTCTGAAAAAAAGCCTTTAAACTGCATTTGAATTCAAAACAGAAACAAAAATATCATCCCTGGTTAAAATTGGGCAGACTTAAAAATAAAGTGGTAGTTTAAGTACTTTAAGTAGATTTTCAGAATAGTATTGTCTTTAAATAATAATAACCAAAATTTCAACATAAAGTGCAGTTTTTCTTCTTAAAAAAATAAGTCAGAAACATAAAAGGTAATTTGACCAACTTAATCTTTAAACTCTGAGTAACATTAGCCAAAATTATTTTGTACATTAGGCTAAAACAGTGTGATCATTGAACATTTTGTAATTAGATGTATTTAGAATTACTAACGGTCACGGAAGTCCAGTAAGAGCCACAAAGTCTGCTTTCTGTAATGCATCTAATTTTGCTTGCTTTTCATTGTGCACAAAACCATGCTTTTATCAAGGCTTCGCTCGGGAAGTCGAAATGATCAGTCGTAGGAACGCGCTTTATTCCGACTCTAACATTTTTGTAGCTGTGATGTGTGCATCAGTGTAATGGATGTACCAGGAAATGATGCATTGACAAAAGTTCCCGTTTGCTTGGAATTGAAAGTGTGATTAAATGCGTTATTTTTAGCGCGTTATGGAGTACATGCATCGAAGCTTCTCAGCTGTGCTTGTGCTAATAAAGGGAAACATTTTAAAAATAACGTAAAATGATTCTGCGTTAACCAATATTTTTTCATACGTCCCAAACCAAGGAGATGCGAAGGTAAAATGAATCAGTAGCGTACATACTCAGTGCATCCCTCTCGAATCGAACCTCGAATGTCGGCATTAGAGGCGAAGACTCTACAATTGAGCCACAGCATGTGGCTTGTCTATCTAGAGTATGTACTGTAGATAGGGGTATATATATACATTTAAATATATACCAGCGTATCGCAGTGGAGAAGTAGAAGTTATGAAAAGAAAAGGGAACATTTTAAAAATAGCGTAACATGACTGTCAATATACAGTAATTGTTTTGTGAGTGTTATTGAATGTTGCTGTCATCAAGGATTTGATTATCATTATTTCTTTCAATCAGGGTCGTATTTGTACGATGTGTTGTGTTCAAGTTACATTCCGTGTTTGTCAATCGTTGTAAAGATGACAGGTTTCATTCATCGATTCGTTTCTTACTGCATCAATAA
Source organism: Polypterus senegalus (assembly GCF_016835505.1). Lineage (NCBI taxonomy): Eukaryota > Metazoa > Chordata > Cladistia > Polypteriformes > Polypteridae > Polypterus > Polypterus senegalus. The sequence continues at coordinate 81,530,776 of NC_053162.1, read as the reverse complement.
ACAGCTCGTCTTCTTCTTTATCTGAGACCTGACACACTGCATGCACGGGTTTTTTTTACACTGTCTTCCTTTAGCGGGACATTGACTTTTTCCACCGTGTGCTTTGTTTCCACAGTAGCTGCATTTATGAATATGCTTATCAGGCGCTTCATATTTTTGCTGCCTTTTCAATTGTGTAATTCGGTTTTGTTCAGCTCTTTGGAACTGTTGCTTTTATCTGTGCACTGCGTCAGTTCACGTGAGCCACTCGGTGTACTTGCATCGAAGGTTCCCAGCTGTGCTGGTGCCATCTTGTGCGATGTCCACGGCTGTATTTAATGTTACCTTAGTCCTGGCACTTAAAACTTTCTCTCGCAGTTTCGCTGAGTTTGTGTCAAACACCACCCTGACCATCTCATCTTCCTCTCCATAAGCACAGTCCTTCACCCGTGAATATTTACCCGTGGCAGTTTGCTATTGGATTGCCGCTGACGGACGGCCTTATATGGGCAGGCACTAAATTACACACGCCAGCGGCAGCCTGTCTATGAACTTAATTTAAAGTGTAGGTTTACATCGTGCTTTGTTTCCGAAGTAGCAGAACTCGCTTCTTATTGTTTCGCTGCCTTCTCAATTATATAATGCATGTTTTCTTGAGCGCTTTTTTGAGGTCTTCCTGGTTTTCTATGTACTGCGTGATTACGTGGGAGGCGTGATGATGTCACACGAAACTCCGCCCCACGGCGTTGAAGCTCATCTCCATTACAGTAAATGGAGAAAAACTGCTTCCAGTTTTGACCATTACGCGTAGAATTTCGATATAAAACCTGCCCAACTTTTGTAAGGAAGCTGTAAGGAATGAACCTGCCAAATTTCAGCCTTCCACCCACACGGGAAGTTGGAGAATTAGTGATGAGTCAGTGAGTGAGTGAGTGAGTGAGTGAGGGCTTTGCCTTTTATTAGTATAGATTACCTCACTGTAAACTTATGATACGGTTATAATATTGCACAACCTTAGCCACTTTATAAAGCCTGAATTTACATATGATGGCGATATCATTTTTAAGATGAAATGCAGCAAAATATGTTTATTACATTATACAGATAAAATGTTAACATCATTTAAATAATCTATATTGTTAATAATTAAACATGTGAGTACACGGTGTTGCCACGCTAGCTAGTTCAGGTATTGTTCCTGCCTTGCACTATATTCTTGCTGGGCCTTGGAGAAAGAAAAGGAAGGACAGGATTTGGAGTTTAGTATGTTTAAAAGAGGCAGTACTGCTGCAATAAATTATTTCATTGAAGGTCACACACGCCGCAGGAAGCATCTTGTGAGAGGCAGGAACAATCTCTGAACAGGGCACCAGCTCGTCACTATCACTGCGCCACCTTGTTCCCATGTTTAATAACATGCTTTAACTCCTATCATCATGAAAATGATATCAAGTATACATCTCAGTAGTTTTATTATTCAGAGAGCTGTAATATTGTAATGGATTTTGTGTCCTGTCGGAGGAAGACAAAGCCCGTTTAAGAAGCACGTAGTGATTCACACACATAGAGCACATAGAAGAACACATACAAAACAAAGCATTTAACATGCTACTTTACTTACGATGGTATTTGAGAAACCAGTAAACGATTTAAAGATGAAGTTTATGATGTTCTACTTTAATGACAAAATAAACTACGTGATTAAAGTGAAAATTTTGAGATTAAAGTTGACATTTCAAGCTTTTTTCTCAATGTGTCCCTATTTTTTTTTTTCTGTACCATAATAAGCTTTCATATGACACTCAGATGGTGGGCTATGACTTACCTTTTCACGGTGATTTTGCTATCTGACAACTTCTTTTTTATTTTGGGCACTGTGCGACTTTGTGAATTTGAGCTTTTGAGTTTCTTCAACACTCTATGTCACTCGATCAACTTCCTTTTGTTGTTTATACCACTATTTAAACCAACAAATAGTACATTTTTCCTTGCCTCCACTTGGTATTCGCTGAAATTCTTCTATTTTCCCCCATGCTTTTGCCACTGCCTTTTCACAGAACGCTGAGCTTAAGGGCTATTTATATTGATTTGCATATTCAAAGAGGTGTAATTCTGGTAGGAGTTGGGTTGGGGCAGCAGGCGCGTGCACGTGCTTTACTTTTCACACTGTCCGGGATTTATGGAGCGGAAGAACGTGGAAGTTGGTATTTGCACAGATTTTTGCATCTAGATTTTTTTTGTATGTGTGCACATTTCCGCTGTTGTCCGTAAGCCATGTTTTAGTGTGAATTCAACACACGCCGTTATGCATAAGGCCCCTGGTCCTGTCGGTGCAGGATTACTGACAGCCCTTCTTTGGATATAAGGGGCAAGGACAGAACTCCCTCAAGTGACACTAAGTATTTCTAAACCCAAAGGGCGTCCAAACTGTCAATCTTAAATGAGCAATATAGGCTTCCATACCTTCCAGTCTTGAAATGTGTGCTACTATGTAGTGTTCTGGAGGAGGATGATGATAGGTCACCTATTAATTTTTTCCCTTGAAAAGGTAATAAGTCACAGTTTTCCTGTCCCCGGGACCAAGTGCATTTTTTAATCCTCATTACAACCATCACTAGCCAGTTCTTCTTCTGTAGCCCTTAGATACACTGCTCTTTGAATATCCAGTGCACCTGTGGAGCTTGCCATCCACTGCCAGCCTTCTAACAGTTTGAAGAATTTATATTTCTTTAATCAAATATATTTTATATGCTTTTCTCAAATTTAACAAAAAAGTGAAAGACAAAAAATGCATCAATCATTTAGCACTTGGCATTTCAGCCACTTTCTACTGCTAAATGAATGTCTGGTGGTTTTGGCCACAAACAAACAGCTGAAAGTCAGCCAAGACTGCAGCCTTAGCCAACTTCTATTACTTCAAATATAGTGTCTGTCTGGCCACTATGACACCCACTCAAATACTCTTTAAAGTCTTTGAAATCTTAAACTAATGAGCAGTGCATAACTCAACCTAAAAGTCATTCCTAAATTGGAGTGAAATTGTTTCTGAGGCTTCATTTCATCAATTTATATGCTTTGGCTTCATCTTAATTTTGTTTTTGTCGAAAGGAAGTGGTTATGGGTGGAGTGAATTTGGGAGCAATGGGGACACAAGCTTTTGAGGAAGCCTCAGACATATGATATAAAAAAGTTACATGAATTTATTTTGTTCATGATTGTAGCTCAATTGGCAGCTCTACAGTACTATATCTGGTATAGTTTTTGAAAGATTATTTATTGATCAGTTTGTCTCTAACACTTTTCTTGAACATTTTTTTATGTAGAGTATTGGCATGGAATGTGCTTATCCTAAGGAACATGAATATGAGTGCTATCATTCCTGAACTATTATTTTCTTGAAAAAAAAGATATGTGTGCAATATATGTATGTGTCCTTCCATTTATGTTATTAACCTTCTTGCTCAATTACAAGGTCATGAGGAGGCCAGAGCAGAAACACTGAAACCAACCCCGGATGGGTACACCAATCCATTAGTGGCCACAGTTACATTCATCATTGCACTTATCTGTGCATAACCAGCTTAGAGGTCCTAATTAATCTCAATTTTGGAATGCATATTGGCAACCTGAAAAAAAACAACTCCAACACAGGGGAAGCATGCAGCCATGCACAAACACTGGCTGGGCCCTGAAGCGTTGAAGTAGCAGCAGCAACCAATGTGAGACTGCATGTTGCTATAATCTATTATAAAATTACAGAACTGATCAGAGATACATGTTTTTTTTTACTTTTTTTCCCTTGTTTTGATTTTAACCAGTTGCTCAGCTTGTCGCAGTCCATAATTTGTCTTGAATGGAAAACAAGATGGCATGTTATTGTAAAACTGTGGCCAAAAATTAATAGTTTAGAGGTTATGCTGTTGCATTTTGTGGTTTTCTTGTCTTCTTTGGGAGCCAAGACTGGGGGGGGGAGGCATGTTAAAAAACAGGGTCTGTTAAACCCCCATTGAGGCATTCCTTGTGTGAATTTGGGGTATACAAGGAAGAAACTGATGTTGTTGTATAGGAAGTACAATTAAAATAAATTATAAAATATATACAGTCCTTTGTTTCCAGTCTCATATAATTACTAGATCAGCATTTAGGAGAGATAGTAAATAGACTGGTAGATAAAAATGAAAAAAATATGCAGTGTAATAAAGACAAAAAAACAAGTCATAAAGTTTTGGGGTATCCGTCCCCGTATACTGTAAGGAAGTTCATTTGTTATGGGTCAGTTCATACATAGAACACACAAGACAACTGTTACAATGACAGACGGACAATTTATGGGGTATGAACAGACGTGAACAGATGGGAAGGAACCGTGGTGGTAGATGGGTGGTAATGACATCATCAGGTGGGGACCAGAGGGAAGGAAGGAATCTGGAAGTGGCTTGCGTCTCCAGAAGGCCATTCATGTCTTTGTAAGGATGTCGGCGGACCTACTGGGCAAGGTATTCAGGCATGGCATTCACTAACCCCTCACAGGCCACCTGCTCCACCACTTGGCGCGCCTGGTTTATATCTGGCCTTAGCCAGCACCCCAGCTTGCCCCAGAACTCGAACGCCTGGGCCCTGGCTGGGCTATTGGGATCAAATGCCCAGTGCCGCCATTCCCTCACCTGCTGACCCGAGGTCACGCCGTAGCGATTTAATATCTTGGCCCTCAGGAGGTCGTAATTGGCGGTTTCCTCTTCGGGGAGGTCATGATAAGCCCGCTGCGCAACGCCCTTCAAGTACAGCGCCAGTATGGACGCCCATTTTGCCCTTGGCCACTGATTCTGAGAAGCAGTCCTCTCGAATATCATGAGATATGACTCAATGTCATCCGAATCTGTGAACGGGACGACTGGAGGAGGTGGAGGCTGTATGGGCTCCAGCTTTACAGTTTCCACTGCTGCCAGCTGTGTCTTGGTCTCCGCCAGCTCCGCCGTGGCTGCCTGCTCCAGTTTAATAGTATGGAGCTCATTCATCATTGCCGTGAGCACGGTATTCAGATCCTGCCCTTCTGACATTCTTCAGGCTTTATCCTACCGACTACGCCACTGTAATAAAGACAAAAAAAACAAGTGAAATTTTGGAGTATCTGTCCCTGTATACTGTAAGGAAGTTTGTTTGTTATGGGTCAGTTCATACATAGAACATACAAGACAACTGGCACAATGACAGGCAGACAATTTATAGGCTGGGAACGGATGTGGACAGACGGAATGCTGGGAAGTGACCGTGGTGGTAGATGGGTGGTAATGACGTCATCAGGTGGGGACCAGAGGGAAGGAAGGAACCCGGAAGTGGCTTGCTTCTCTATTGAGTCCTGGTGAATGCATGGTAGTATTGCTTTGTTTTTCCTAAGGGAACAAAGAAAGAAAGGTTAGTACTCCGTTGTTGTCCGCTGGCATGATATGTCATGGTGCCTGTCGGGTCTTTAAGCGGCTCCCTATGCGCTCATGCGTGACAGCAGTTATAAATACGATTGTGTAAGGGTGAAAACAGATATTAGCCAGGTTAAAAAATTAACAAATATAAGGAAGCACATTATATATATTTTTTTTGCTTTTTTAGAGTGTTCTTTCACTTGCTGCTAATAAAACTCTTTAGAATGCATTAATAACAATTTTCTTTGTAATAAAAGTTTGCATAAGATTTGGAAAGGTGTTTTTTACTTTGGGAAAAATAAGAATAAAAGTTAATGCTGTTTCAAAAAAAAAGCAAATGCCAAAAATGAATTAATGACATGTTCCTAACAGCTGTCTTGTTTGGTGAATCATAACCCATCTTCCATAACGGAAAGAAAATTAACAGATGCACTTCAGCATCTTTAGCTCAAGAACAACTCTTCTTTCTTTCCTTCTTTGGTCTATGGAAGGATAAGGGAATCATCTGTTTGGAACAAGATGTAGCTCTGTATGCCTTACTAAGGAGACATTTATTCATCTTAAAATCAATAAAATATATTTAAAAATGCAATTCTTAAATTACTTTTTAATCAAGTAAAAACTATAAACAAAGCAGAAAAGAAAGAGTTTACCTATGTATAACTGTGCCTCACAGACTGATCTACCACAAAACTAATGTAAAAATTATAATGAAACAATTTATTCATATTAAATATTTAAATATGTTAGTGATTGAGTGCAAGGATTTTAAAATACTGTCTGCCCTGAAGTGTTGGTCAAACATTCACACAAATAAATGCCCATTGTTATTTCTCAGTATGTGCTTCTCCTCCTGTACTAAATATATTTGTCCAGCTGGGTTGTTAGCAAACAGATAATCTGACATTAGTTTTGCATTGTATGCTTTGCTTCAGATGAGCTTAGTTATTCAGTCAGTGTCCCATGATGCTTTGGTTTGTGACTTTTGGTTGCCTGTTTGCCTTTCCCATTCAAGTCAGCTTGCTTCTTTGCCCCTGCCAGCTGAAGCTGTGTTGGCAAATGAGGTCCCAAGGTTTTCCTTGCCAACTAAACAGGGCTGCTGTTGTGGCAGTTGCAGTGATATTTCGCACTTCATCTCCCAGACTGTAGGCAAATTTTGCTTGATGCTTGGAACTGTTTAGCTTTGAACTGGATGGCTGTCTGTGTTTTAGACATGTACAGGGAAATGATCCAAACAGCTGCCTTTAAATTCATCACTCTCCGTCCTCTGCCTCTTCATAATTAGTAGTTGCTTTTTGGAAGATAAACACTTCCTTCTCCGTTTTGATCATTTGTTACTTCAAGTGAAACATATTATACAAAATAGATTAGAAAAATTATGAATGCTAGCTTTTTTGTACTGGATGTATCTACACTGTTCTGTCACTTCAGTTTTCACAATTCCTTGCTGTGTTCTCTTTACAGTGAATGAATACTGAAGAACTTTAGAACATTATTGAACATATTGAAGAACATTAGAACTTTAGCAAGTACAATTTTAGTATTATTTGCATAACAATTTCAGAGGGTGCTTATCAAGTTCTCTACACTAAAGTGAGGCTCACAGGCACTCCAGATTAAATGCATATTCTTGCAAAATCGGGGAATATTGAGAGGGAATAAATATACATTCTAATAAAGGAAACAACAACACAAAATCAGACAAATGGGAATCTATGTGGGCACCCGTAATACTCATCTATTCATTTTCAAACCCATTGAATCAAAAGTGTACTTTCGTATACTGTTTCATAAATTGTTTCACAATATACTGTACATTATATTATGTTTGGTATATTAAATATGTGAAAAGGTGAAAGATATGTGAAAAGCCCACCATACATTTTCATACCGAAACGCACCTAGAAATAAGTCAGAATGTAGATTGAATTTGCAACATCTTTGTGGTTACAAATATACTAATTCTTAACACCATTACTGGTCATCTCAGACATTACACAAGCTTATTCAAGTAATGGGCAAATAGCCTAAATGTCTTAATAAACATCTAATTCTCCTGGTCCTTCGGTAACCTGGCTACAAAGGGCAAATGATACCTGCATCTCCCCCAAGCACTCTGCAAAGCTTAATAATTCAACAGTAACTAAGTGAATTTATAAAACTAAGTTTGGTCATAGGAAGATTTTTTTGGTTGTGTTAAAAATGCAATTTAAAAAAACACTTTTTCAGACCAAATTCAGCTTGTGGAAATTACAATGGTGCAAAATAGTGCATTAAATTTACTCTTATTACTGTAATTGAGTAGATTATGTAGGAGTTTGTACTTTTATGGAGTTTTTAAATGCAAATATAGCAATTTTAATTTGTTAGATTTCAAGACCGATTGTTATAAAGTATGACTGATTGGTTATGTTCATCATGCATAGTTCACTGTGACCAATGCAGATCAACCTGCACAAAAAAATATTCAAGGTTGTGGGTCTTAATCTTGGAGCACAAAGTGTTTTAGTAAATACTGTAATGGACATGTAATTCTCTCAAGCACTGTAAATCAGTTAATCTCAGTGTATCACAATATAATCATCCAGTGCATTAGCCAAGAACTGACTATATGCTGAAGAAACATCCACCTTAAATCTAGCCTGCAGTGATTTTCTTTTTTTTTTCTTTTTTAATTGAAATTATTAAAACCATACAAACAAGTCAAACTTAACCTTAAATCAGTTCAAACCCCACCCAAGAGAAAGAGAAGAAGGCTGAGTGTAGACAAGAGGGAGGAGAATCCTTTTCCCCAATATAAAAGCTTATTCTAGGTTATTGATTAGATCCTGCCAGGTTTCTAAAAAGTTTTGTACAGATACTCTAAGAGAGAATTTGATTTTTTACAATTTCTAAGAGTATATAACATCACTTATCCACTGACATAAAATAGGAGAGTTAGGATTCTTCTAGTTGAGCGAGTCTACATCCCAATAGTGAAGTAAAGACAATTACACAGTTTGTTTGTCCTTCTCCACTATAAATCCATCTGGGAGTACACCAAACACAGCTGTTAATGGATTAGGAGAGATTGTGACACCAAGGCTGTCTGATAGGCATTTAAAAATTTTGGTCCAGAGTTTGGTGCACGCCCATTGCAGTGAGGTTGAAGCTTGATTGCAATATTCTCAGGTTTGGATCTTGCCCTGGTAACATTTTGGGCAATTTTAAATGAGATAGATGTGCTCGATAAAAAACTAACTGTATGCTTTGCATATATGGAGCTAGAGTGAATTCTAAGCATGGCTGCCTTCCACTCCTTTTCTGAAATTTTGAGTAAGAGTTCATTTCCCACTGTATTCTTTGACCTTTGAAAGGAAGGAACTTTAAAATAGTTTTATATATATATATTACAGAAATGCTTTTTGAATCCTTAAGGCTGATCAGTATTTCTTCTGGAATAGAAATAGGTTTGAGGTGAGGAAAACTGGGCAGATTATGTTTAGCAAAGTTTCTAATTTAGCAATAGTGAAAAAATTGTGTTGATGGGAAGCTAAATTTGGAGTGTAATTATTTGTAGGAAGCAAAGACATTTTCTATGAACAAATTTAATCCCGTATTTTCCAAACATTTAAAAATGTTTAAGTTTGAGAGGATGGAAAAAGGTGCTTATTGTGTAGAGGTGCCACAGATAAAAGCTTCTCTATCTTGAAATGCTTCCTACATTGGTTCCATATTCTGATTGAATGAAGGACAGTTGTGTTGTTAGTATGTTGATGATAACTTATATTTACTGGGGCACAAAGCAAGGAATATAAAACACACTTTTATTCATATTAATTTTGAACTCAAATATCTTTGGGAATTCTGCAAGTGCTATTAGGACTGCAGGCACAGTATTTTGTGGATCTGATACTGTACATATAGTACCATATCATCTGCATAATAGTAATATTTTCTGTTCTGGTTCTTCTCTGATAATCCTCTTTACTTCAGAAGCATTTAAAACGTGAACAGCCAATGGTTCAATGGCTATTGCAAACAGCAGTGGTGATAGGGGGCATCCTTGTCTAGTACCACGGTCTAGTTTGAAATGATGTTTTTAATACAAACTGAAGCTTCTGAACTGGTATACAGAAGTCTAGTTCATTAGGAAGCACTTTCTCAATCCTTCTAGCTAGAAAGAAGGTACAGTGGAACCTCAGTTCACGACCATAATTCGTTCCAAAACTCTGGTCGTAAACCGAATTGGTCGTGAACCGAAGTAATTTCCCCCATAGGATTGTATGTAAATACAATTAATCCATTCCAGACCAAATGAACTGTATGTAAATATATATTTTTTTAAAGATTTTTAAGCACAAATAGTTAATCTATACTAATAGAAGGCAAAGCCCTCACTGACTCACTCACTCACTGACTGACTCATCACTAATTCTCCAACTTCCCGTGTAGGTAGAAGGCTGAAATTTGGCAGGCTTATTCCTTACAGCTTACTTACAAAAGTTAAGAAGGTTTCATTTCGAAATTCTACACGTATCGGTCATAACGGTCGATAACATTCGACAACGTCTGGCATGTTGAACTTTCTTATTTATGGCCCCATCTTCACGAAATTTGGTAGGTGGCTTCCCTGTGCTAACCGAAACTGATGTACGTACTTATTTCGATGGTATAATGCCACTGTCGGCCGCCATATTGATCTTTCCAATGTCACTAATTTTCCATCTTCCTGTGTAGGTAGAAGGCTGACCCCATCTTCACGAAATTTGGTAGGTGGCTTCCCTGCGCTAACCAAAAACGATGTACGTACTTATTTCGGTGGTATGCCGTCACTGTCGGCCGCCATATTGAATTTTTGCAAACGTCACTAATTCTCCAACTTCCCGTGTAGGTAGAAGGCTGAAATGTGGCAGGCTCATACCTTACAGCTTACTTACAAAAGTTAAGAAGGTTTCATTTCGAAATTCTACGCATAACGGTCAACAATGTTCGCCATGTTGAACTTCTTATTCATGGCCCCATCTTCATGAAATTTGGTAGGCGGCTTCCCTGCGCTAACCAAAACCAATGTACATACTTATTACGTTGGTATGACGCCACTGTCGGCCGCCATATAGAACTTTCCAATGTCACTAATTCTCCAACTTCCCGTGTAGGTAGAAGGCTGAAATTTGGCATGCTCATTCCTTACAGCAGACTTACAAAAGTTAAGCAGGTTTCATTTCGAAATTCTACGCATAACGTTCATAACGGTCAACAACGTCCGCCATGTTGAACTTTCTTATTTATGGCCCCATCTTCACGAAATTTGGTAGGCGGCTTCCCTGCGCTAACCGAAACCAATGTACATACTTATTTCGGTGGTATGACGCCACTGTCAGCCGCCATATTGAACTTTCCAGCATCACTAATTCTCCAAATTCCCGTGTAGGTAGAAGGCTGAAATTTGGTACTTATTTTGGTGGTATGATGCCACTGTCAGCCGCCATATTGAACTTTTCAACAGTCTTTGGTACTTATGGGTCCATCTTCAAGAAATTTGGTAGGCGGGTTTCCAACGCTATATACGTCCATAGCCTGCAGCTTAGTCACCGTGTGAGGCGGCATTGGGTCCCCCATCCCAACGCCTCCCACATTGTTGGCTGCCTGCCTATATAAGGCCGTCCGTCGCTCCAGTCTCTACATTCCCTTCCTAGCTTCACCACGGGATTCATGTCTCCCTGCTGATAACTACAGCCTTTTTATTTCAGCCACGGCTTCTCCGCTGTTTTATTGTTCATTTATTACGTTAGTTATTGTGTAGGTATTTTAAACTTACTTTACATTGGTACCCATTTCCTTTATCATTCCAACCGTACCCGCATTAACATGTCTATCGAGGTGATTACCATCGATCAAAGAACTGTCTCTTACCGAGTGGTTTCCATGCCCGGAGATGGCACCTATCTTTTCCATTCTCTTTGTTACATATTGCACGGCCATATCAGGCTCACTCTTGATATCTGGAGAAACATTGTGTCTTATGCATTGAATGACTGGGACAGGTTCAAGATGTGGACTGATGACGGTACAGGAGATAATTATACTACACAGGAGCACTATAAGAGTGAAATGCTTAAGCCCTTCACCTATACATCTGCATGTGAGTTGATGGCTGCCGCTGAATTGTTCCTACAGGGTGGGGCTTCCATGCCCTCAACCCGTGGCCCCCAAAGCAACCAGGATGGCAGCCCCCACGTGATCCAGGGTGGGCGCAGACCCACATCCGGTCCCTCACGGCGTCCCGGCCGAGTCGTTGCCCCGGCATTCCTGACAATACATATACACATATATATATATACACACACACATATATACATACATTTATATATATATACAGTAATCCGTCCTCGATCGCGGGGGTTGCGTTCCAGACCCCCCAGCGATAGGTGAAAATCCGCAAAGTAGAAACCATATGTTTCTATCGTTATTTTATATATTTTAAGCCCTTATAAACTCTCCCACACTGTTTATAAATATTCCCCGCAGAGTTATACAGCATAATCCCTTTGTATTCTCTTAGATATTAGGTAAGATTCGTTTAAATTATTTATATAAACACACTGTTTATATACAGTAAAACCTAAATATTATTTTAAAGATATTGAGTGTCTCCGATATCACATGTTACAGCCATTACGATAGACATGCCACCAGCAATAAATACGTACAATGCAACAAAAATAGTATACAGTAAATGTGTGTGTACAGTGACACTAAACGTACTTACATGTACTAAGTACAGTGTACTGTAAGTAGAATATTAATTATGGTTACTCACCAACAATGACACGATGACTTGTCCGATAACAATGAGTTTTATTTTACTGCACAACAAAGGAGAGCGTTACAGCCCTTAAAGGAGCCACTTCAGGCGATTGTGTAGCACTGCCGTTGTTCTTCTTCTGGCAGTCTTCAATCCAAATCCCTAAAGCAGATTCCATCCAGACTACTGCCTTATTACATCCACTTACAACTCGTTTTGCACCCTGGTTAAAAGGACACTGCGGCCGTAGATCTTATATTCCTTTCCTACTTTTTAAATACAAGAATCGTAGCCTTCAACAAATCCAAAACGTTTACCTTTTCGGCAATCGTTAACATCTTCCGTTTGCGCTTGGGCACGGCCCCTAAAGCAGTAGCAGATCGTTTTGGAGCCATAATGAAGGGCTTGACTATGCACAAAGATAAACACAAAAGAGCACAACTCTTTACACAGCGAAACACGCTGATGCTGAATGAGCGAGACGAGACTTCCTGGTTAACACTGCATTCAGCAAGCAGGAACTTAACTGCGTGCTCTGATTGGTTAACTTCTCAGTCAGGAGAACTTAACTGCGTGCTCTGATTGGTTAGCTTCTCAGTCATCCGCCAATAGCGTCCCTTGTATGAAATCAACTGGGCAAACCAACTGAGGAAGCATGTACAGGAAGTAAAAAGACACATTGTCCACAGAACCCACGAAAAATCTGCGTTATATATTTAGTTATGCTTTCATATAAAATCCGCGATATAGCGAGGGATTACTGTTTATACATACATATATACACATACATCCACATATATATACAGTAATCCCTCGCTATATTGCGCTTTGACTTTCGCGGTTTCACTCTATCGCGGATTTTAAATGTAAGCACATCTAAATATATATCACAGATTTTTCGCTGGTTCACGGATTTCTGCACACAGTGGGTCTTTTAATTTATGCTACACGCTTCCTCAGTTTGTTTGCCCTGTTGATTTCATACAAGGGACGCTATTGGCGGATGGCTTAGAAGCTACCCAATCAGAGCACGTATTACATATTAACTAAAACTCCTCAATGCTATAAGATATGCATCCCGCGCGGAGCTTGATTGTTTGCTTGTCTCTGCCTTTCTCTCACCCTCTCTGACATTCTCTGCGCCTGACGGAGGGGCTGTGAGCAGAGGTGCTGTTTGCTTAAAAGATACTGACGCTCCTCTAAAAAAATGCGCTTTATTGCGGTGCTCGGCATATTTAAAAGCACAAAAGCACACGTATTGATTTTTTGATTGTTGCTTTAATCTCGCTCTCTCTCTCTGACGTTCTCTGCGCCTGACGGAGGAGATGTGAGCAGAGGGCTGTTTGCTTAGAAGATACTAACGCTCCTCTAAAAAGCAGCGCAAACTTAAAAGCACAAGTATTGATTTTTGATTGTTTGCTTTTCTTTGCGAGCTCTCTCTCTCTCTCCCTCTGAAATTCTCTGCTCCTGAAGAGAAGAAGATCTATTTGCATTCTTTTAATTGTGAGAAAGAACTGTCATCTCTGTCTTGTCATGGAGGACAGTTTAAACTTTTGACTAAAGTGTGTTATTTCATGTCTAGAGGGCTCTAATAATATTAACAGTGTGGGAGAGTTTATAAGGGCTTAAAATATATAAAAATAACTACACAAACATATGGTTTCTACTTCGCAGATTTTCGTCTATCGCGGGGGGTTCTGGAATGCAACCCCCGCGATCGAGGAGGGATTACTGTACATATATACATTTCTACATACACACACATATATATAAACATATATATACATACATATCTACATATATACATATACACACACACACACACACATACATATATATATACAGTCTTTGGGATGCGAGCAACTGTTGCTGGGGGTGCCAGAATCCATGAAGGAATAAAAATGAAAAACATTATTTGTACAAAATCTTAATTTATTTATCCATTCCTAAATAATTAAATGGGCAGGCTATTTCATATCAGTTCAATACACTGTTTGTTAAAACGGATGACTCCTGCTCTTATGTGCATGTCTGCCTGGATATTATGAACTATTGTATCTGTTCGAGTTCTATTTAAATTTTAAATAGAAGGAATTTTTATTTAGTCGACAGAATATTATTCCGGAAAAAATCAACTCAAACCTTAAATAACTTATAATATTTTGCTCTCCATAAAAATATATCCTGTCTAAATTATACAAGTTAGAAATAAAGTAAACATTCAAATTTCTTTACTCTTATGTAATTTTATATAAAAAATAAACTTAAATTTTAAATATCCCAAAAGATTTTGCTCTCCATAAAAATATATCCTGTCAAAATTATACAAATTCAAATATGAACATGGTGCATAACAAAACCTGGAAATATAAATAAAATTTGTTCTTTTCAGCAATAACAAATCAAATCATTCAGTTGTCTTTGCTCTTATGTCATTTTATCAGAGCTGGACGCCTGGCATCTTTTTTTGCCAACAAGTTTGTTTATGTTTGGTGTGAGGTTCTGTGTTGTGGAGATTCTCAGCGTGGACTGCAGGTGCTCATCAGTGAGGCGACTCCTCTGTGCTGTTTTGTTAGTCTTCATGACTGAGAAGAGCTTCTCACACAGATATGTGGTACCAAACATGCACAAGGTTCGAGCCGTATGTAGATGGAGCTGGAGCATTTTTGCGGGAATGGAGGGAATAAACTGTAGTAAACTGCAGTATCGTGCTTTGCCTTCAGTGTGCCATTACACTGTAGCTCAATCACCTCTATCTGAATCTGCACAGGTGCAGTTTCCACATCAACGGCAAATGGGTTGCGAAACAACTCAAAATTCTTTTTTTATTCTTCAAAGTCACTAAAGTGCCGTGTGAACTCAGTGCGCAGTGCGCTCAGTTTATCAGCAAAGTGCGTATTTGGGTACACCGTAGTGCCGACTTGGTTCAACATTACTTGACAACAGGGAAAGTGGGGCAAGTTGCACTGGTGCATTTGTGTCTCCCATAAAAGTAGCTTCACTTGAAATCACTTTGTGATTTTGCACGGGTAAAAACGTCTGCTGAAGTGTCAGATTCTTCTTTAACTCTTCTGCTTTCTGTATCTTGTGCATTGCATTCAGGTCTTTCAGGTTATCTTGATGTTTTGTCTCATAGTGCCGTCTAAGATTAAATTCTGTAATTACAGCCACATTAGCTCCACAAATGATACACACGGGTTTACCAGCAATGTCAGTTAACATATACTCAGCCTCCCATTGGTTTTTAAAGGCTCTATGTTCAGAATCACCTTTTCTCTTTGGCATCGTGTGGGCTAGCTTCGCAATAACTTGCAGCATCATAAGCTAAACTTGATTAACGCGGAAAGTGTTCCGCAAGGCAGCTGAAGCGCTGCATTATGGGATCTGTAGTTTATTGTGTTACCAGCGCTTCATATCCCTGGGCCATTAATAACAATAATATATAAAATGATCTCGCGTGCCGGATATAATTACACGCCGGGCGGATGTGGCCTGCGGGCCTTGAGTTTGACACATATGGACTAAATAGAACTTGAAAAGATATATTTTTTCAAATGTGATCGCGCAATTCAGATCGAGTTGACGCACACTACAGTACATCAAGCCCGCGTGCTATTGTGGTTTTGCCTGTGCGCCTCAATAAGTTACCCTCCCCTCGCTCTTACTTTTTTACCGTTCATCTAATGAATACACTGAGTATGGCTTTACCAAAACAATCATTGATTGCGAATAAAGTATCCATTATTCATGAAGCTTCAATTGGTGATCTGTCTTTCTGCGTTAACCGCATGCGTTTTCATACGTCTCAAACTAAGGGGATGCGAGGTTAAAATAAATCGAGAAGCGCACGTACATGCTCAGTGCATCCCCTCTCGGGAATCGAACCTCGGACGCCGGCGCTAGAGGCAAAGTCTCTTCTATTGCGCCATGGTGTGTGGTTTGTTTATTTGAGCGTAGCAGTGTAATTCGTTTTTGTTCAGCACTCTTTGGAACTGGTGCTTTTTGTCTGCGCACTGCGTCAGTTCACGTGAGCCGCTGAATATGGTTTTATATCTCACTCGCTCGCTATTAATTGTTTTGCTGCCTTCTTAATTATATAATGTATGTTTTCTTCAGCGGTTTTTGGAGCTCTTCCTGGTTTTCTACGTACCGCGTGATTACGTGGGAGGCGTGATGATGTCAAACGAAACTCCACCCCCCACGGCTTTCGAGCTCAACTCCATTACAGTACATGCAGAAAAATAGCTTCCAGTTATGACCATTACGCGTAGAATTTAGAAATGAAACCTGCCCAACTTTTGTAAGGAAGCTGTAAGGAATGAGCCTGCCAAATTTCAGCCTTCTACCTATAAGGGAAGTTGGAGAATTAGTGATCAGTCAGTCAGTCAGTCAGTCAGTCAGTGAGGGCTTTGCCTTTTATTAGTATAGATAGATATATATATATATAGATATTAGATATATATAGTTATATATACTGTATATATAATGTGTGTGTGTATGTATGTATGTGTATATATATATATATATATATATGACAGCAACACTCATAACAGTGACAAAGCAATTACATTGATGATCATGTTACGTTATTTTCAAGATGTTTCCTTTTCTTTTTCATTACTTTTTTAATACACTACTTCTCGCTCTTGAGCTGGTATTTTGCTAGTTATACCATAGATTGTACAGCGTAATAGTAAACTAAATGTAAAAACATTGAATAATACTGAGAAAACATTGAACAACAGAGAAAAATAACATTGCAAGAGTTCACGCTATAGCCTTATGAACCACTCGCTGTAAACATTTTTTTTAATGAGTTTTAAGCACAGGGAAAAAAACTAACATTTGAGAAATCAGTAATTTAATAAACCACCAAAAAAGTAACATTGCAACAAATGATGCTATGAACCGCTTGCTAAAAACACTTTTTTTAATGAGTTTTAACACTAGAATTACCAGAGCCTACGAAAAAACTCCTAGATCCGTCCCACCTTAAATCGCTTCTTAAAATCGTTCTCACCTCTCTGCCAGCCTCCTTTGTCCTGTAAATGTGCCAATAAAAACAAACTGCAAGCAGCTGGCTATTCCATCCCCCCACCGACTCAGAACGTGCACGAACTTCTCCGAGCTCATGCCTCAATTATCTGGGAATAAAGTGGAGTTTTAGAGTGGAAATAATACATTGTTATTTGGAACACACGCATTTCATGTGTGTTCCGTTTCTACAGTAATCTGTGTAAACACAATGTTAAAACAGAAACCTTTTAATATTTTAGTAATAAATGTTACAAAATGTAGACATACTGTAAACTATAAGATGTGTGAAGCCTGACAGCCAAAGAGCAAATAAACACTTTCACAACAGTTTCTGTGGCGTACTGTTAAGATTTTGTCACTTAGAATGCAGCAGACTTGCTGTACTTCAAGAGATGCGAGTTCGATTCCCCGCTGGGGAGAAAATTTATTTATTTTTAACCTTCGCCGGTCTGCCTGCCTGAACTCCCTGTCTATCTATATAGTAATAACAGTAATTTTATTATTATATAGGAGCTTCCCTGTCTGCCTATCATATAGTGACTTTCCTTCCTACCTATCTATATGTCTATCCCCTTAGCTGTTTTTTATATATCTATTATACAGTGCCTTCTCTGTTTATTTATACATCTAGTGCCTTCTCTGCCTGTCTGTATGTCTGAACTTACTGCTCTGTACTATTCTGTCCTCTGCATGTCCTGGAGTACAAAAGAAACACCACCATACAGCCACATGTGGGAACTGACAAGATCGGGGAAAAAACATGCGGTCACTGATTACAAACCGCAAGATGATTGAAAGAGACAGTATATGTAAAAACATCATCGCACTAATGCAATATTATTTGAAAACGAACAGCATCAGATCAGGTTTGAATATGCGCCCGATCTGATGCTGTTCATTTTCAAATAATATTGCATGTACTGTGTGTTGAAACTGCTTCACTGAATAAGCTGACTCCTTCTGTAACAGCATCAGCGTCTATTCAAACCCGATCTGACGCTGTTCATTTTCAAATAATATTGCATGTACTGAACTATTTTAGAATAAAAACAAACATTTGATTTCAGTCAGTCTGTAAGAGCCAGTGTAAATGTATGATAATTGTAAAGGTTAGCTTTTTTTTTTTAATTCAGTTCCATTCTCTCAGTTCCGTTCACTTTCCCCTCCCCCATCTGACACTGCAGTTTTCACATAAAGACGCGCTATAACTCATACGTGATTTATTTGGAGACGCGCTATACTCGAATGTTATTTATACTGTATAGGGAAGAAAATACAATGTCAGGTGCTCATTCAGTGTAATAGGAACCATAGCACAGAGAGATGTGTACACTGCAACAAGTACACATGTCGTAAATGTAGGAAGGGTGTGTGGGAATTGTTAATATTTGAATGTGATGATTTTATATAACACGGAACGGAAATCAGCAGTTCTTAGCATTGCACTACGCAAGCTGTCGTATCAACCGCCTACTGTAACTTGCTTTATTTTTTCTTCACTTATAGTCTAGTGCACTTGTTTTGTTATACTTGTACACCAACATATGTTCCTGTGTTTGAGCGACACGGGCATGCTCAAAAAAATTGACGTGTAATGCCACGAAAAGTGCACGCAGGCACTTCAGTTCGCAAGCATTGGTACGAGAAGGTGGGGGTAGGGAAGGATCCTGAACACGACTAAGAGAATGAAAAGTGAATAAAAAAAAAAACTAACCTTTACAAGTATCATAAATTACACTGACTTTTACACACTGAAATCAAATGCATGTTTTTATTCTAAAATGGTAAGAATAAGAGCAGTTTACTTGTCAAAATTGAATCGTGCGGGATCGAACTCATGACCTTTTGAATATTAATCAGCGGCTGGTACCATTACGCTACTGTGGCAGCCGTAGAAAGTATGTGTCAATGTGGCATGCTAAGGCGGCTTTTTTCTGCAGTTATATTTTTGAATAAAAGCATACTTGTTCTGTTATATTTGTACCTTTATTTAAAGTGTTTGATATTTGTACTTCGGGCTTCATACATTATATAGTTTATGCTTACATTTTGTCATTTACTACTACAATATGAAAAACGTTTCTGTTTTAAAAATGTGTTTACACGGATTACTGTAGAAATGGAACACATGTGAAATGCGTGTATTCCAAATAATGATCTATTATTTCCACTCTAAAACTCCACTTCACTCCCAGATAATCAATCAAGGCATGAGCTGGGAGAAGTTTGTGCACGTTTTAAGTCGTTGGGGGGATGGAATTGCTGGCTACTTGCAGCTTTTCTTTTATCAGCACATTTACTGTAGATTAACAAAAGACACTGGCGGAGAGGTGAGAACGGTTTTAAAAAGCGATTTAAGGTGGGACGGACCTACGAGTTTTTTCGTAGGCTCTGGTAATTCTAGTGTTAAGCACACAGAAAAAATGAACATTTGAAAAATCCGTAAATTAATAAACCACCAAGAAAAGTAACATTGCAACAAATCACGCTACGAACTGAAAAATGAACACTTGAAAAATCTGTAATACAAAAACTAACCATAAACCACCAAGAAAACTAACCTTGCTTGAGTCGAGTTCTGGCATGAAGCAAGTGAGGAGGAACTGGGTGGAGAGGAGGTTACAGTTTTGAGGGAGATTCCGGCTCTGCGAGGGAGGAATATTCTCCTTCAGGTGTTTTATCTATTGTGATTTCTTGGGTTTCTGGTGTTTTTAGCTGTTTAGCTGGTGGATTAGACTTTGCAAAATAGTGGTCTAATGTGACTTGCCTTTTCCTATGCATTAAAATTTTTCGGAAATGCGAGACAACATTGTTGTTCATCATTTTTATCACTCTGTTCGTAACCACTTTGTCAGGGTGGTTCTTCTCAAAAAAATCCTGGCACTCGTTCCATTTTTCCATGATGGCTTTTATCGCATCACTTTTTATATCCGCCCTTTCCTCTTCTTCCCCGGAGGACTGCTCTATGGTAAGCAACCTAAGCTGCTCCTGCTGGAGTTCAGCAAGTTCCTCTGTTGTCAGATCCTCCACAATTGAAGACCTGTTGTGGGATGTAGCCTTCGTCCTCCACTAATTTTGTGAAATTTATCATGAATTCTTTCGCATCTTCAGCGTTTGAACTAGCAGCCCGTCCATGCCTTACCACACTATGAATGGCACTTCTCTTGTGAAATTTTTCAAACCATTCTATACTGGCTTTAAATTCCTCACTTTCGGCACTCGTAGAAGGGTAGTTTTGCAGCAAATCGCCATGAATCTTCTTGGCTTTCTCACATAACATTGCCTCACTTACGCTGTCCCCTGCAAGTTGCTTCTCGTTCAGCCACACTAGCAACAGTTTTTCCACCTCTTCCAGCACTTGAGGCCTCTGCCTGGTTAACATTTTAACTCCTTTTGCAACATGACTTGCTTTAATGGCCTCTTTTTGCTTTAGAATAGTCGAAATCATAGATTTTGACTTCTTGTACTAATGGAAAATGCAAAGAAATGCAATTAATTGTATCTCAAATGTTGTAAGTCACTTTAGATAAAAGCATCAGCCAAATAAATACATGCATTAAAATGTCTGCGTTCCTTACAGAAACTTAAAGCGTGTCTTTCTTATTACTGTTATTGGAAATTTGACTGAAAAAAGAGTACACACCCTGCCCTCATCAGTGCCTCTATCTTTCCATTTCTAAAATCTGCTTAATCCCTAGCCATGTTACAGTCCAGTGGAAACCAAATTATGAAAAATCAAGAGCAAAGAAAGATTCTTGGCTTTTTGTTGCACATGCACTTTGATATTCCTCTTTGAGATTCTCTTTGCAAACTTTGACTCTTTTACCCCTCCTTTGTGTCAGATGGCACATTCAAAAGAAGAATGTGTACTTTGTAGTTCTACCCTATGAAATGATTGATTTTCATTGTTAAAATCTCTGGTGTTTGGTTGTTATTATATTACAAAAAGTTAATTAATTTTCTGCATCATCACTTGATTGCACTTACAGTAGTTATCTGTGTATCCCCTATCCACTGGCCATTAGCTCAGTAAAAGTAGTTCTGGCCAAGGGAATCAAAACAGTATGATAAAAACTAGCAAATTTTCTAAAGGTGTAACTATGCTGTTTACCATGAGATGGTTCATATGAATGCATCTTCTTCAGATTTCTAAACATTTCTAGAGCTTCAAATGCAGTATGGAGAAAGTGTTATTGTAGGCTATGCTACACCAAGGGTCTCTAAGAAAGTTGCAGTAAGTATGGCATTCACACAAGTCATGAGACGACTTACACTTCTAGTAAGTTGCCATTCGTTCTACATTCTGCTATTCATGAGAATGTAAGAAATATTAAAGCTAATAGTAGTCTTTACTATACATTAAGTCCCTTTGGTTGGCTTTTTGCAGTGCTGTTCTTAAATCTCATCATTTTTTTTAAAGCTGTTAGGGGTAGAGCTACAACTATTTGGCAGTATTTTCCAGAATTCAATGACACTGTGTGAAGATGTGCTCTCTGGTTTCTGCCTTGAATGCACTAATCTTAATTTCTGTTTGAGTATATAATTCACTCTAAAATACCTGTGTTAAATTATTAGAAGTGTGAATATTTTGCATTTATGGGGGTATAATTAATCTGTCCTTTATGTCCTATCTCTAAAATCCATCCATCCATTATCCATCCCACTATATCCTAACTACAGGGTCACAGAGGTCTGCTGGAGCCAATCCCAGCCAACACAGGGCGCAAGGCAGGAAACAAACCCCAGTCAGGGCTCTAGCCCACCGTAAGGCGCACACACACTAAGGACAATTTCAGATCGCCAATGCACCTAACCTGTATGTCTTTGGAGGAAACCCACGCAGACATGGGAAAAACATGCAAACTCCACGCAGGGAGGACCCGGGAAGTGAACCCGGGTCTCCTAATTGTGAGGCAGCTACCCTCTGCGCCACCGTATCTATAAAATGTTTTTTTTAATTGATTATAGTGAATTTATTGTTTTAGATTTTTATACCAAAGCATTGATTATCTTCATACATACTTTTTATGTTTTCAAACCTGCAAAATTTATGCCCATTTTTCTCACATACCTGTAGTCATTCCATTGCAACAGCATGAAAAACCTGCATAAATACAAAATCACAATCAGTCAGAATACTGAGGGTATAATTGTGATATTGTTTTGTATTATTTATCCGCATGCTTTATTCTGATTTACATTTTTTGTTTGGTTTGTAAAGTGTCTTGTGGTGCTTCTCATGGTGTAAGATTCTATATGAATTGAACTGATTTATACTGTAACTTCTTAAATTCTTAAATGGCTCAGTGGTTAGAGTTAGAGCCTAACAACTGCAGAGACCTGTGTTTGATTTGCAGGCAGTCACTGTCAGTGTGTGTTCGGTTTAATTGGCAACTGTAAATTGGCCCAGAATAAGTGAGTTTGCCTTGCGAAGGACTAGCATCTTGTCCACGCTTAGCTCCTATTTTGCTCTCATTGCTGGCAACACAGGCTGCCTGATAATGGAAAAAGTGATTTCAGAGAATAATTGGATAATATATCTTTAATATCTCAGGATACTGGTTTTCAAAAGCACTTTATGTATTTCAACATATGTGAAAAAGAATATATACTATAAAAGATTAACTTTGAAAGAGGACCTGAAAATCAGTAATTAAGCCAGTGATATTTTTTGAAACATTCCTTCAGCTATTTTAATTACCACATATGTTCCTAATGCCCAACAAACAATAAAATGTGTAATGTAGCCAGGTTTGACTTAATGAAAAATGCTAAAATTAGTTTGTCAGCTTGTATTTCCAGAGATAAAGTTATTGTGGAGCATCGGAGAAGCTGCACATGAGTACACAGCTGAAAAAAGAACAAGGTGCTCCAGAAAAAGTGGAACAATCGATACAGTTAACTAATCAATAGCAAATGCAAAAGACAGTAGTATATCATTCACAGTTTCAGATTTATGATCCAGACACACAATCTCATTGCAGGAGGGAGTGAAGTTCAAGGAGCAAGCCTCTGCGATATATAGGTCTTATTTTAAATGAGCAAGAAGGTGTGGGGAGGAGGGGTTGCACGACAGGAGGAGGGTTCAGCAACCTTTCCAATAGAAACAGATACGACGACATAGGGTTGTTGTCAGAAACAAATGTTATGTCAGCCCCTTCTCAAGCTTTTCAAGATGTTATCAGCACAAGTCTGAAGCTGGGCTGAAAATGAGTCCCAGAGTAGTAAGCTTAAATGGGCCCCTGGCAGATCATTTATTTATCTGAAGCTAAATTCAATAACAGAAACCATATATAAGAGAGGGAAAATAACACAGCTGCTAGCGATTTATCATGGGATGGAAAGTCATTGTTATCCTTATCTTTCCAATGATGTTCTATTTTCAACTGGTAATGAATTATGGTTCTTTTCACATCTTTACAATGTGGCAGGTCATCGGTACCTCATGAGTAAGGTACTGTATTAAAGAAATCAATAGAGTACTTACAGAGGGTAAACTAACAGTCTAGTGATTCTGGAGACTCTCACTGCTAGGCAACAAAATAGTAACAATTACGAGTGTAAGGAAGACATTATTGGCATGTAAAGAAAAAGGCAAATGCCGCCTGACCACTAATTTGTGTAAATGGGCAAATTAGACTACAATAATAATAAATTGTTCCTTGGCATTAGGTTTCTTTTTTTAAGACAGTCAATTAATGTGAAATGACAGTAGTTAGAATTTCTGTTAAACAATTTATTTTCATTAATTAGTGATCATATTAAAAATAAAATAATCTTGAAATACAGTATCTGACAATTGCATAAGAGCTAGACTTCATTTCAGGTGAACATGAACATGTTTCTTTAATAGTTATGACTTATTTTATTTGCTGGTAAATTTGGAAGGGGTAATGGAAAACATGACGTCTTTTTTCCATTTTCTTTTGTTTCAAATCTTTCTATTTTCCCCTCAGTCTTAATATCTTCCTCCAAAACAGAAGTTTTCTTAAGCATCCCAGGCAAAATTCCCAATAGCTACCCAAAATATTTTAGATATCTGCATGTTTACAGCAGATCTTCCTGGGCTCATAGCCTCACCTGTGGATTGTTTTTCTGGCTGTAGCAATGTGATTCAAGAATATGCCTCCTTCCATATGTTTAACATTGCTAACGTTTAGGCTTTAATGCATCTTGGAATAATATGAAAAATACAGATAAACAAAACGTCTGTGGTGTACATCCCGTCAACATTAGGAACTGCTGAATCCCACACATTCTGCCGTGCAACGCATCTTTGCTTTTCATTCACTTTTCTAATGAAATACACATGTATGCTGGCTTTTAATAATATTATCAACTGTAATAATGTTTGGAGTTCATGACAGTCTTAAGTTTACAAATAACTGTCTCAAATGTATTAACATAAGAATTCCCTTTACATGAAGAAACTGTGTACTGTAGTGCTGAATGTATGTTTGCAGATTAGCAGCAAGTTGTTCAAACATCCTTTTAATTTTACCCATTGCTGTTAAAATTTGATACTATTTAAAACCATATCTAAAAATAAAATAATGTATGGCTGCACAGTGGCAGAGTGTTTCACAGTCGCAATTACCTGTACACTAATTTGTGTAAAGTCTGCATGTTCTGTCTGTTTCATTGTGAATTTTTCCCAGGTATGCTTGAGACCCCTTCCACTATTAAGCCTTACATATTAGAAGTGACTAAGTGGCTAACCAAGAGCCTGAAATGTAAAAAGCATGCTCAGAGTATAAATGATTTTGTACATTTTTCTTTAACATAGTATCCATGCAATGTTGAATATGATAAGCAGTTAAAAAGCACCAATACATTTTATAGCTCTTAATAATAATGCAAGGTTATCCTTTGGTAAAATATTTTTGGTGCCTAGAATAAATTGGTACTTCCACTGAATAGTAGTCTGTGTGGTTTTACATAATGAAATACAAGAAGGCAAGACTTTCAGATTTGTGAGGACATGTTGGAAACAGGGAATTAATTAATGGGTTGTGGAATCACTGATCATTGTTTCCAAAACTTCTGTTCTGACATCATTGCTAATTTGTTAGAAGGAGCCACTTGATAATTTCCATGACTCCATAAATCTTTTGTTTTCTTTTTAAACATTTTCACTGCCAAGTCTTGTATTCAAAAATTACTTATTAAATAACATATTTTAACCTATATAATACACACACAGACACAAAGAATAAATGCATTCTGAGCATATCCTATTGTTAATATCATTCATAAATGTAACTCTCATGAGAATATGCATATTTAAAGTGAAAAAGGTTCACTGTACAAGACTTGGAATGGTGTAGGCACGACCTTTCTGACCATTTTTTTCTCCATTAGTGAGTAGAACTATGTGATGAAGCTCTCTTCTAAAAGTAAAAGTAAGGAAAACTGCTAGTGATCACAATCACTCAGATCTGTCCTTCAGATCAAACCTGAAAGTAATGAAAGATATACAGTACTACTCTCCAACTTAAAACAGTTCCTTCATGAGTAGCCTAGTGCATGAATGTGAAACCCAATTCTAAATGCTCCTTGAAGAGGACAGATTTATTTAGTTTTGTTTAAAAGCAGAGCGATGGTCAGTGCTGGTGCCTCACAGATACAGAGTCCCAAGGTTAAATCCTGCACTCATTTGATGTATGTGTACATTTTTTGCACACAAACAGCATTTCGTTGCGCATTCTCCCTGTGTCTGAGTGGATTTATCCCCTGAATACATAACTTTTTTTACACATTTCCAAAGACCTGCAAATTAGATTATTTAGCAATTTCAAATTGTGAGTGTGACTGCTTGTGATGCCCCGGGTACCTGCAGCATTGGCATCACCTATTGACCATGACATTGATAGTCAATGGGGACACAAACAGCAAGTTATGGGTGCAAAAAGTACAAAGTGCATTTATTTTCAATACTCCAAACTTTGTATGCATAAAATGCAGTGCTTTTCATAGTTCTTTTTTAATAAATGATTCATAAAAACAGTGTGTTTGTGAAAATAAGAATTAATCCAATAAATATGTTTAAAACCACGTATAAAAATCAATGTCAAAATCGTTATTACCCTTATTTTGCCTTTCATCTCCAGTGCCTCACTCTCCCATCTCCTCTGCTCACCCCCTCAGAGTCTTCTCAGCAAAGTTGAGTGTCACATGTGTGCACATATTGCACAGGTTAAAAGGCTCTGATGAAGGCAATTCCACACTGCTCCATGGGTTGGTGCTGTATACTTACACCTTTTCTCTTCTTCATTATACAGACCAGAAGACTAAAGGCTTTAACACCAATAACATTATTTCCGCTGTCCATCCACCTGGGTCCTAATCTTCCTATCGGAAATGCTTAAAGACAGAAGATCCACCATCTTGGGCAGTAAACATTTAGACTTGGGCGTTTGATGTTTTTTGTCAATGCCATTTGTTCAATACCTTTATTTTTCCATTCAGATCTACAAGGTTTGCCTTCAGGTACCCCAAACTGTTACGTTTTTCTGCTTATTTTCTTACATGAGATGATGGTGAATGCAGTCCCCTCTATAGCTATTGTTCAAGCCACCTTAACTGGTTCCCACTTGAACACTTAGAGCCAGTCTCCAATGACCTACCACCTGTCTTTGGACTAGAAGGAACCCTAGAGCACTCAATCATTTCTGCTCCTTCTACTGCTCAAGATGATTGACCCGGACCTGGCACACCATTCCTCTCGCTTATTTGAGGTTCCACCCTACTGCCTTTTCCTTATCTCCACACTGAGATGATGACACAATTCTGCACTTCCTTTCTTGCTTCTGGTTGTACTTCTTCCCTCATTCTTAACTCAGACCTCTTTTATCCCTATGGGTGCAGGTGTTTTCACTAATGACCCATGGAGAGTCAATGGGGAAAGCATATGCGGATTGTGCTGGCATGTGAATGAGCCAGTTTCCCCATTAAATGCCCTATGGCTGCATGGCTTTCAGCCATCACACACCTAAACCCACAAAGTCTGAGATACACTGATTTTATACAAACCTTGCAATGCCATGAACCTCTGATGCACTTCACCACACCACATGTACAAAAGGGATTGTTTCCTACCTTACACTCAGTACTACTGTAATAGGCTTAGGGCAACTGTGACCCTGAAGTGGATTAGGCTGGTTACAGAATAGTTATTTCTTAACCAAACAGCTATGCACAATACTGTGCCTGTATACATAATGTGGGAAAAGTGTATTGCTTGTGTAATCCTTGGCTTATAGAGAGAGACTTTAATACTCATGTTGTGCAAGACAGTAATACATGGTTCAGGCATGAATAAGATGTATAGCCTGTCAGATACAAACCTGTCTGGTAAGTGTTATTGACTTTCAATGCAAGTCATGGTTTGGCTCTAATAAAAAAACAACATAGATAGGATTATAAGTGAACTAAACACCAGAATATTTTGGCCCAAGATTGGCTAATAATATTTATAGTCAGTTCATCAGACCTCAATCTCAATGGTATCTTCACTCAGATGAAAAAAACTGTTTTGTCTTGATAAAGTCCTAAGTGACACTATTTTCCTCTTTATACTTTTTATTATGCAGGCCTCAACAAAATGACTCAAATCCCATACACTTACCACTCTGTGGTCAGGTACTGTATTTCAGCACTTCCTTCCCCTTCCCTTCATTATCTATAACTCAAGAAATTACTTTATATAGAATGAAAGAACAGGCAGAAGAAAGATCTACACATTTAATTATGTATTATAGTTAATATGCCCAAAATAATGTGCAAAGTAAAATGAGTGTGAAAAAAAATACCATTATAGCCTAAGTAGCAGTTCATATTGTGTCCATAGGCAGCTTTCAGTATGGAGTATGGAAACAAACATGCCTGTCTCAGTATGGCTGCCAAAACTGAGTTGTCTTCATCATGGAGAGGTGACAAGTGAGAGAGGTGCTCCTCTCTTCATGGCAAGGTGGCAAAACAGAGCTGGAGAAGCAGAGTGACCAACTTATACCAATTCCTGCCACAAGTCATAAAACAAAGGATGTGGGCAACTTCCTGCAGATGCTGGCTTGTAGTCTGAATGTCTGAAATGAATAACTTTTGCCAGACTGGTTCAATGCATGCTTTCAGCACCCTTGTCATAAATTACACTATCAAACCAAGCACTTAACCAAAAGTAATGGTATTTCTGAAACATCTGGGGGAGAAAATTGCAATGGCTTATTGTAAGAAAGATATTTATTTCTCTATTAATTTTTAAATGAATATTAATAAACAATTATCAAAACGTTAAATATTAATCTACATAACAAAAGCTAATAACTGATCACCATCTATCAAAGATTTGGATTCAGTGGATAAAACAGTGACAGAACAGTCATGTAAAGTTAAAACAGCCTATAAGGGCTTATTGAGAAAGTTTTTTGCTTGTTAAATTTCTTACATTTCAAAGTGCCTAATATGTTCTTTCTCATGTTCAAGTAGATGTGGGTGACAGGGCATATCCAAGTAACTATAGGCCAGTAAGCTTAACATGCATCACAGGAAAATTAATGGAAGGAATTACTAAGGATAAGATTAAGCAACACCTGGCAAGGACAGGAGTTATTCTGAACGGTCAGCATGGGTTCAGAAGAGGGAGGTCGTGTTTTACTAACATGCTGGAATTCTATGAGGAGGCAACAAAAGGATACGATCAAAGTGGAGCTTATGATATTATTTATCTTGACTTTCAGACAGCATTTGATAAGGTCCAACATGAGAGGTTGGGCATCAAATTAAAAGAAGTGGGAGTTCAGGGTGATGTTTTTAGATGGGTGCAGAATTGTCTCAGACACAGGAAGCAGATGGTGATGGTGCGAGGAACCTTATCATAATTGCCTGATGTTAAGAGTGGTGTTCCACAGGGGTCAGTGCTAGGGCCACTGCTACTTTTAATATATATAAATGATTTAGATAGGAATATAAGTAACCCTGCGGTGTGCTGGCACCCCGCCCAGGGTTTGTTTCCTGCCTTGCACCCTATGTTGGCTGGGATTGGCTCCAGCAGACCCCCATGACCCTGTAGTTAGGATATAGCGGGTTGGATAATGGATGGATGGAATATAAGTAGCAAGCTGGTTGAGTTTGCAGATGATACCAAGATAGGTGGATTAGCAGATAATTTGGAATTTGTTATATCATTACAGAAGGACTTGGATAGCATACAGGCTTGGGCAGATTTGTGGCAGATTTAATGTCAGTAAATGTAAAGTATTACACATAGGAAGTAAAAATGTTAGGTTTGAATACACAATGGGTGGTCGGAAAATCAAGAGTACACCTTATGAGAAGGATTTAAGAGTTGTAGTGGACTTTAAGCTATCGACTTCCACACAGTGTTCAGAAGCCATTAAGAAGGCTAACAGAATGTTAGATTATATAACACGATGTGTGGAGTACAAGTCCAAGGAGGTTATGCTCAAGCTTTATAATGCACTGGTGAGGCCTCATCTGGAGTACTGTGTGAAGTTTTGGTCTCTAGGCTATAAAAAGGACATAGCAGTGCTAGAAAAGGTCCAGAGAAGAGCAACTAGGCTGATTCCAGGGCTACATGACATGATTGAAGTGTTTACAGTTTTGAAGGGAATTAGTACAGTGGATCGAGACTGTTATTTTAAAATGAGTTCATCAAGAACATGAGGACACAGTTGTAAACTTTTTAAGGGAAGTTTTTCTTTACACAGAGAATGATAGACACTTGGAATAAGCTACCAAGTAGTATAGTAGACAGTAAGACTTTATGGATTTTCAAAACTTGACTTGATGTTTTTTGGAAGAAATAAATGGATAGGACTGGCGAGCCTTGTTGGCCTGAATGGTCTGTTCTCGTCTCGATTGTTCCAATGTGAATGGGCTGTGTCTAAGTCCTCAGGCACAGAGGTGAATGCATAAACCTCTATGAAGTAGATGTTTGGTGCCCAGTAGGACAGTAACTGTAGGACCTAAGAAGGCAGCTGTGAAGTCTGTGAAGAGTGCCTTTCCAATAATGCTTCCAAGGTTTAGAGTAAAGATTTTAAAACCACCATTATAAATCACCACATAAAATTGCTTTTGCTATAATTTCACAATAATTGAAGAAAATACTGTATCTGTATGTGTAAATTAGTGATATCGTATTTCAGTTACAGGTTGAATATTACAGGACTGTAAATTATTTTTAATGCATGGCATAGAATAAAACTGAGATTTGAAATGTACTGAAAAAAGTGTGTTTCCAGAATAATGTAAAACAGTTTGTCTTTGGATCCTATAGCATGCTTTAATCATTATTTCCTAAAACTAATGGACTCTTAGATTTTTTTTATCAGTTCTCTTTTGGAATGCATTAATTTAATTCAATTCACCTTAGTGAATAAAGTCATTTAATTTTTTTTTAAATTTCATTCACTTAATCTTCTGAACTAACCAGCACATCAGATTCATTCAATTAAACTTGATTGTAAAAAATTGCCACTAATGAATGAATTTAAATAATCTGTGCATCACATACTACAGTATATGCTATGGACAATTCACTGAATCAGATGACTAGGGTATTTAGGAATACATTTTAATAAAATTATGCTGGCTGTACTTTTTCTGTGAAACTTAATGTGTAAAGTAAAGCATAAAATAAAGATTTTATTGAATTAGATTTGTATTTGAAATATATTATCTGGACACATCATTCTGACAAAGATATATTCTTGATTTAAGTAGAGCACAGAAGTACAACAGAAATTATTCTGGTGAAATGAAAGCAAATAAGACAGAGCTAGCAAAGTGGTGTTTGTGTGGAATTTGCATGTTCTCTATCAAGTACTCCAGTTTCCTAGAATATTAATGTGAAGATAATAATACTGAATATGCCCTGCATAGTTGATCATGTAAGATCGTCTTGTGATGGACTGGCTTGTTGTCCAGGTTTTGTCTCTGCCTTATGCATAATTCTGCCAGGAAATCCTCTGGCTCTCTGTAGCCATATACTGTACTTCAAAAATCTCATTTGGAAAATATATGGATTAATGAAAGCTTTGTCAAAGCTGTTAAATAAAACCTCACTTTAAGCCTTGTCTGTGGTTTATCTTGAACAATATTTTTTTTACTGTACAAATTACCATTTCAATCAGTGCAACATTTTTCATTGACACTATTTAATAGTAGTTCACAGGTGGCATTCCTTTTAGGGAGTCAGTGGAATTGTTTTATCAAATGACATTCCTTTCAGTATATCAACATCAGTTATTCCTTAATGCATTTTAGCAATATAAAAGCACAATAAAAATACACTTTAGCATAAGGAACAAAATAAAACTACACATTTCACATTAAAAGAAATTAATTCAGAAAATAATAAATCACTCTCAAAATTCATGGCTCTAATCAAGAAACATAGTGCATGTTACCTAACAAATGACACAATGCCTCATAGATTCCGTGTTTTGGATTTGTTTCCTTGCCCATTTTTCATCCCACATCCCTGAAATATGTGAGTGAGCGTGGGTGTGTCTGTGAGTGGGTCCTTTAATAGACTGGCATCACTTCCAGGGTTGGTTTCTACCATGTGCCCAGTTCATCTGGCAAAGAATTCTGCCAATAATATGGATTAAGAAGGTTTGGAAAGGGATGGATGAATGGATGTCGTGCATGCTTTTGGCATATTTTTGCTGTCTTGCTGTGCCTGTTAACACAATCATTGTCTCAGGTGTAACTATGTGTTATTTATGCCATTTCCCAGTAGTCACATCCCTATTTGGAACTGTTTATTTGATAATGACCTTTATCACTCTGCCTAGTAGCTGTTAGGTACAAATAAGTGTTTTTAGCATATGTAAAAGCCACTACTTAGAATGTGGTGACTCTGGTTATTTTTTAATGTGCTATTTGTCTCAAGCTGTGTTCCTCAAAGCTGTCTACAGAGTTGTCTGTTTTGTAGCAGCAATAGTATGAATCAATAAAATGTACAACACAAAGGCTATGATAGGCCAATACTGACACGAAGAAGAGGAGATAAATATGGAAGACTTTACATTCAAGACTGCAAGGACTTGATTCATCCATTGTTATGTGCCACAAAAGTGTAGTTCTCCCCTTTCTCATTTCTTCTAATAAATTAAATATTTGATACTAGTGTTTTCATGAATTCAGCTGAAATCTAATATTAGATAAAGGGAACCTGAGTGAACAAAAAACAATATATTTAATGTATTTCATTTAATAATGAAAACAGTTATAAAAAGCAACTGGTCCAACCCATTTAAAAGGATAATTAGAGTCACTTAACTAAGCACATCCAGGGTTGATTACAGCCACCACTGCTCAGTACAGTATAAAGTTCTTATATTTTGAACTTTACTATTAGAAGAAATATCCCAGGAGTGGTCTTCCAAAATTATTTAGAGAGTGCAATGTTAAATCATCAAGAATTTCACAGAGGATCAAAAAAAAAAGGGGGTCCTCTTTACGCAGCAAACATCAGTGTTCTTGACTCCACAATCAGCAAGACCCTGGGTAGAAATGTGCATCATTAAAGAATAGCAAGGAAACAAATCACTGTTAACCAAAAACATCATAAATTTATAAATTAAAAAGTGAAAACTGAACTTGTCAATTTCCGTAGAATTCAAGCACATCTTAACTAGACAAGCTTAATGAGCTAATAGAACAAACCTTCATGGTTACTAAACATGTATAAGGAAATAGCCAAACATTTTGCTGGTCAAAATCCATAACCATGTTTACATGTTATTTATATCTATCCATCCATCATCCAACCCGCTACATCCCAACCACAGTGCCAAACCCAGCCAACACAGGGAGCAAGGCAGGAAAAAAAACCCAGGCAGGGTGCCAGCCCACCGCAGGGTGCGCACACACACACACATTAGGGACAATTTAGAATCGGCAATGCACCTAACCTGCATGTCTTTGGGCTGTGGGAGGAAACCAGAGTACCCGGAGGAAACCCACACAAACACGGGGAGAACATGCAAACTCCACACAGGGAGGACCCGGAAAGCGAACCCGGGTCTCCTAACTGCAAGGCAGCAGTGCTACTCACTGCGCCAATGTGCCGCCCCTATTTATATCTAGAAGACTTAATATTGATGTGAATCAGATTATAAATACATGTGCATCAATCATGAATTTGTTTTCTTTATTTAAATAGCCTTGACTAAAAGTAAGAAGGAACACATTTTAAGAAACCTTATTTTGTTGCAGCTTCTGCATCTACTTTTTAAAACTTTATTCATAATCATATCAAATTCTGTGTTCTTGTTGATCCTGCTAGAAATGTGCACAACATTGTTAACAATTTTCATGTTTTTGCTACAAAGCTATTGGTTATATCACAGCTCCAGAAAATGTAAAAAGAAATTTTCAGATATTATTGTGAAATGAAAATCTTAAACTGTTTCTAGTTTCAAATGGAGCTGCTGCAAAGCTGAGCGTAAGGGTTGAAAAACTAAGCCTATTGTAGATTATGCGATTCTTACAACTAATATAACTAAACAAAGCATGGTAGTCTGAGGTAAATTGACAGAATTCTTATCCAAAATTACACATGAAAATCTAACCATTTTATTTTAACCAATAATTGATTGATTTATTAGGCAAAGTGGATTAGTCAGGTGTGAAGCTTTTGCAAAGAATCTGTATGGAGGTGGGAGAAATTTACAGAAGGACAACAGAGTGGCCAAACAGGAGCCTCTCCTCTGTAAAAGACACATGGATGCCCACTTGGCATTTGTAAAAAGCACATAAACAAGTCTCTGTCTGTGAAAAACAAGATTTTGTGGTCTGATGAAACCAAAATTATAGTAATGTCTGGAGGAAGCAAGGCTTTGCTTATCAATATTACAACGGTAAAGCATGATGGTAGCAATATCATACTGTGGGGTTGTTTTTCAGCAGTAGGGACCATGAGACTATACAGGGATAAGGTAAAGTTAAAATGAGCAATGTAAAAAGATATCCTTATTAAAAACCTGCTACAGAGTGCTCTGGACCTCAAGCTGGGCTGAGGGTTCACCTTCCAACAGGACAATGACTCTAACCCCAATGCAAAGAAAACACAGGAGTGGCTTTGTGATAACTCTGGGAATCTCTGTTAGCTGCCAAGTTGGAGTCCAGAGTTGAATCCAATTGAACATCTCTGAAAAGATTAAAAAATAGCTGTCCAACAATGGACTCCATCCAACCTGGCAGAAAAGAATGGCAGAAAACCTCTTGGTGTGCAAAGCTTGTCATGTCATATCCAAGAACACTCCGGGCTATAAGCTCTGCCAAAGGTGCTTCAACTAAATTCTGAGTTAAGGGTCTGAATACTTGCATCAATAGCATTTTAGCAATACAGGACTTTTGTTTGCAGGAAACAATGAGTTCCTCTACAATGTAAACCCTGGGCCACTTGTTGTTCCTGGCCACTTTCTTGTATTGTGTTACCACTGTAAAAAAGGAACTGTAACCTTTATGCAAAATATGTGATGTGCAAAGAAGTGCGATGCAGTGGAAAGTGCAAAGCGATCGGGGGTTCATGGGGAACCCATCTACCTTATTACTTCAGAGTGATTGCAACTTCATGGAGGAGATTATTCCTTTGATGCAGTTCATGGCGTGATGTACCAGGGAGGTAACTATGAAGACTATGTGGCGCAAAAGCGTTGCTCCATCTTCACTAATAATTATTTAAAGTCCAAACTATTAACAGATTTGTAAACGGTACCAGCGCTTGTGGTCAACCAATCAGAAGAAATTATCAATCGAGCCCCACCCACAATACAGCATGGTTGAACAAAAAGTACATACCCTGGAGTAGGAGCTAAACCAATTACCAGGACACCACCCACCAGGAACAATAAATGGCTCAAGTTCCCGCAGTGGGAATGCTTCAAAAGTTCTTGAAATTTCTAAAAAGTTCCTGGTTCCTGAAAAAAAGCTATTGTGGTGGGAAAACACCAAATGTGCTATTTCAGTTTTTATTTTAGCACAAGGCTGCATCATAGCAAAGTGTGAAAATATGAATAGATCTGAATACATTCTGAATCTACTTTAATGTTTATATACTGCAATTATTTATTTTAATATTAGGTTTGAAAAGTCCTTGAAAAAGATACTGTCTTTGCACTTTGATTCAGAGTAATTTTATAACAGTGTAGTGCGCCATTCGTAACATTTTGTCCAGGCTTGTATAACAACACTTCCATCAAGATTTTCTTAATGCAGATACTCAAGTGAATTTTATTATTACACTATCTTATGCCAGTTTCAGTGGCACATTAACCTATATTCAGATTGTTTCCCACTTTATCGACATTTTCTGAAAATCTTTTAACTGTTTCCTCTTTCAAAGATTATTTTGGATTAAGCAAGTTTGATAATGTTAAATTTGAATTACTTTTTAAAAATTAAGTTGGTTATATTTTAATGGAGAAGTGCAAAATAATTAACTTGGTTAATACAACATTAAATAAATGTGTTTTGAAACCTAATTTTAGAAAGTGATAAGCAAAAGTTAAGCTTAATTAATCCAAAGGCATTGAATTGAGAATGGACACTGTGTTCAGAAAAAAAGGACAAATGGCTATCCTTAAATGAACGTAAAAATTAATTTGCTATTCAATTGATTCCAGTGACATTAAGCTATGATAATGAAATTTAAAACCTTGCACACTTTGGTGCATTTTCTTTTTTAATGGCTGTCATAACTATTGTTCAAAAAGGTTGTGGTTTTTAAGCATAAGACATAAGTTGATGATTACATAGTCACATTTTACATTACAGTTTGCAATATTTTATTCAGTTAGATAAATACAATTACATTGTAAAGTATGATTTTTGTACTTAACACAGACCATGTGCAATAATAAAAGATAGACTGGTCTCCAAGGGATATTTTGACAGAGTAACAGTTAACCTCATATATGATATGAAATTCATTAGCTATAAATATTCCCACTTTGCCCTAGTTCCCATTTCCCAGAGTCCTTTGTGGCTGATAACATTAAATTAAATCTGGTGTAATAGCTATGTGTAATACACTGACTTGATCTCAACAGTCACAGCTAATCCCCTTTCCAATCCATACTCAACAGCTAATATAATCAGACAAATATTGACTTTTGTTTCAAATGATACATGGTACAATGAGTTTCCTTCATGAGCCTTGGAAGTGCATTACTTCACAGTTCAAGATAACATCAAAGTATATTTGAAATTGAAATCAGTAGCATAAAAAGGTTATCATAGAATAACGTGAAAAGATTCAAATACATATTATGTATGTGCTTTTATTTTACAAGCAACTTTTGTTTGCATACCCACAGCAAGAGTATTCCTGGAACAAGAGAATAAAAAATGTTATCCATTGGTCCTTGTTTTTTTTTTTCATGAAGATGGAAAAAGGCAAAACAATAAATATCACACTTACCTGTTCTGAAATGAACAGAGGTTTCTACATATAATGCTAATGGGCATACAGGCAAGGTCATCTTGTGTGTTTTCCCACCTACAGCTCTGAGAAAGACACCCAATGAGGGCAGCTAACTCCACCCCTTCCAGATCCAAGGACTATAAAAGGAAAAGGAGGTGTCTCATTTGGGTATGAGTAAACTGCCATACGCAGTTCCAACCTGCAGCCTGACCGCTCTTCAGCTTTAGCCAACAAACACCATTTTTGTTCTGTTTTGTACCACCTTGTGCCAGTTATTTTAGTTGAATTTATTGTTTCAAAAAGCAAAGTGAACCAAATGGCACCCAGATGTTGAAGGACGCCAACCTTCTAAGGAAGTATAATCGGCTCTGTCCTCTGTTGCACAGAGCATCAGTATTGGCAGTCCAGTCCAATGTATCATCCAGCTGCACTCCCAGGTATGTACCTTCTGCACACAGTCACCTCTGATAATCACAGTGTCAAGGAGGGGCCTGGGCCTCCTAAAATCTACCACCATTTAATGGGTTTTGCTGGTGTTCAGGTGTAGGTGGTTTAAGTCACACAATTTAACAAAGTCCTTGATTAGGTTCCTATACTCCTCCTCCTGCCCACTCCCGATGCAACCCACGATAGCAGTGTCGTCAGCAAACTTTTGCATGTGGGAGGACTCCAAGTTATATTGGATGTCCGATGTATATAGGCTGAACAGGACCGGAGAAAGCTCAGTCCCCTGCGGCGCTCCTGTGCTGCTGACCACAATGTCAGACCTGCAGTAATTGAGACGCAAATACTAAGGTCTGTCTGTAAGATAGTCCACAATCAATGCCACCAGGTATGAATCTACTCCCATCTCTGTCAGCTTGTCTCTAAGGAACAGAGGTTGGATGGTGTTGAAGGCATTAGAGAAGTCCAAAAACATAATTCTTACAGCACCACTGCCTCTGTCCAAGTGGGAGAGGGATCGGTGTAGCATATATATGATGGCATCCTCCACTCTCACCTTCTCCTGGTATGCGAACTGCAGAAGGTCGAGGGTGCGGCTGACCTGTGGCCTCAGGTGGTGAAGCAGCAGCCACTCCGTCTTCATCACTTGTGACGTCAGAGCGACAGGCCGGAAGTCATTCAGCTCACCAGGACGTGATACCTTGGGGACTGGGGTGATGCAAGATGTTTTCCAAAGCCTCAGGACCCTCCCCTGTTCAATGCTCAGGTTGAAGATGCGCTGTAGAGGACTCCCCAGCTCCAACGCACAAGCCTTCAGCAGTCATATAGATACTCCATCTAGATCCACTGCTTTGCTGGTACGAAGTCTCCTCAGCTCTCTGCTTACCTGGGCTGCTGTAATTGTGGGTGGGGGGAAACTCTCTCCTATGCTGCTATCAGCAGAAGGATGGGTGGAGGATGCAGTACTCTGAGGTGAGAGTGGGTTAGGGTGGTCAAACCTGTTAAAGAAGTTTTTCATCAGGTTTGTTTTTTCCATGTCTCTCTCGATGGTGGCACCCTGCTTCGAGCTGCAGCCAGTGATGATCTTCATTCCATCCCACACTTCCTTCATGCTGTTATTCTGCAACTTCTGCTCCAGCTTTCTCCTGTACTGCTCCTTCGCCTCCCTGAGCTTGACTTGGAGCTCCTTCTGCACATGCTTGAGCTTATGCTCATCACCACCTTTAAAAGCCATTTTCTTCCGGTTCAAAAGGCCCTTGATGTCACTTGTAATCCATGGCTTGTTGTTAGCTAGCAGCGTGTACAATGTCCATACAGAAGTTGATATAGTCTGTAGTGCAGTCAACAACCGCCTCAATATTCTCACTATATGATCCCTGCAGGATATCCCTGTCCATAGTTCCAAAGCAGTGTCTCAGAGCCACCTCTGCCTCAGGGGACCACTTCCTG
The DNA here is from genome assembly GCF_016835505.1 of Polypterus senegalus. Classification (NCBI taxonomy): domain Eukaryota; kingdom Metazoa; phylum Chordata; class Cladistia; order Polypteriformes; family Polypteridae; genus Polypterus; species Polypterus senegalus. Next base: position 81,492,210 of record NC_053162.1, on the reverse strand, counting down.
AATAAGCATGTGGTTGTAGGTAGCTCCCTCTCTCTTGGTTTCTAGTGAGGCTGAAGCAGAACCAGGTTATGATCTGCCTTCCCAAGTGCAGGCAGCGGAGTGGCGCTGTATGCATCTTTAACATTTTCATACAGTAGGTCAATAGTCCTATTTTCCCAGGTGTTACAATCCAAATACTGGGAGAAGGCAGGTAATGTTTTGTCCAGCATCACATGGTTAAAGTCTCCAGAGATTAGCACAAGCGGGGTGCTGTGTTTGTAGTTTAGCAACAGTGGCGTGGATGATGTCACCCACTATCTCCACATCTGCCTGAGGAGGGATGTAAACAATAACAACAGTGACGTGTACAAACTCTCTGGGCAAGTAGTAGGGACGCAGACTTATGGCCAACAGTTCGATGTCCCTGCAGCAAGTGGAGATTATTTTAACGTTTACATGTCCAGGGTTGCACCACCTTGTGTTCACACAGAGAGCGAGTCCTCTTCCTTTCCGCTTCCCGCAGATAGAAGTAAATTCCAAGCAAATCATTTTCAATGTTATCCACACAGGCCTAGTGGATATTTTAGTTAAGGAGTCATCAGAAAAAGTTTAACTATGTAGGTTATAGGATAAGTACAGGACAGACAGAAAGAAACTAAATAAGGAAAAGTAAATTTTGGATAAAGGAGTGAAGGTAAATGCAGCACTTACAATTTCTGTATGGAAAGAGTCTTGGGCAGGTTCATTTGAGCTGGTAGTTTTATTCATTATTTTTGGTCAATTAGTGAGAGAGTAACTAATTGTGCAAATGGAAAAGCATTTCTGTGAAACCCAATTTTTCTTCAGAAACTTGTACATCGCTATTTTAATTTTACTTAGAGGCCTTATATGGAAGCCTTTTTGAAGAACCCTTGTATAGTACTTAATTTGGATAAATGAAATAGAAACTCACAAATGGGAGATGACATATAATCATACTCAACGTCTGTGGTTTTATAGCTTCAAAATTGGATCTTCTAGCATTTTTGTCACTATTTCTTTTGGAAACATCTGTAGGTATAAAGGTTGTGTTAAAGATCTAATTTAGCACATGACACTGAATACTGGGAAAACCTTTATCAGACTTGTAGTGATAAAAAAAACACAGCGGTTTGCATAACACAGAAGAATTCTAAATTGATCTGGATATTCTTCTATACAAGTGTGTTGTCCCTAGATTATATGGTTTTGTTCCATAAACTACATGAATAGATGTTACAGAATTGTGGATGAGACAACTAAGGAGATCTCCATAAATGCTTCTCTGTATCTTAAAATACATTTTATCATCCTAAATCAAGTCCTTCCCAATAATATCAATGATACATGACAAGCAGATTAGGTTTTCTAGTATGAGTATATTTTAAACAATCCACTAACATAACTTACTTTTGCACAGATATCGGGAGCCTTTGGTACTGTGTCTCTTTGGAGAATCCTTGGGTACTGCTGTTTTGACTTTGTGTCGAATGAGTGGTAGCTCATGGAGTCCCGAATAAGGCACATTACTTGCATTTTGAGGAAGCGTCAGTTATGGCACTACAGTCATGCGGCACGATTCCCCAAGTGTGATCCAGCTCACAGGATCCTCATTGTTGAGGACCCTAGTGGCTGGATCAGGCCAAAGGGGCGCCCACGTAAAGTTTGAGAATCATTGGTTTATTGTATGGATCTCCATTAATGTATATGTGAACCTTCATATGCAATATATGTTTTTCACACACACACACATATAATAGAATTTGAACAAATATACTGTATGTATTTGAATGAATATATTTAACAATGTGTGCATATTTATTTGTAAAATTCTGACCAAACCCTAGACACAACCGTATCAGACAATGGCTTATTTTCTTTAAATAGGTTTCTTTACTGCAATACAATTCAATTCAATGAAATCCAATCCATTTCCTTTTCGTTTGTTAATTTTTTTTTTTGCTTTCTTCGCCGCCTTCTGTCTACCACACTAATTTCTCTAAGCTAACTCACCTGGCTGATGGGAATGGGCTTTTTTACAAGCTTGACACAGAGTGCATATGTTATGACACCGTATACCTTGAAAGTATTTCTAAGTCAGAGGGATGAGGTCAGGGTAGCTGCCCCAAAAGAAAGAAAATAAATAGCATGTGAGGGTACTTTTAAATGTCAAAACAATAAGTGCTTCTGAACATTCTGTCTCAGTCGTGGTGAGTCACAAAACTGACTGCCTCTTTCTACTACTAGATGGTGTTAAAGACCTGGGGCCTCATGTATAACGCAGTGCGTAGAAGGACAAAAGTGTAAATGTGTGTACGCACAAAAAAATTCAGATGCACAAAACCGTGCATAAGCCAACTGCCACACACTTCTGCTCCATAAATCCTGGTCAGCATGAAATGTAACACACCTGCTGCCCCACCCCAACTCCTCCCAGAATTATGCCCTTTTAAATATGCAAATCAATAAAAATGCCCCTTACTTTCAGCATTTTGGGAAAAAAATAATTTCAGTGAATGCGAAGTGGAGGCAAGGAAAAATGTACTATTTTTTGGCTTAAGCAGTGGTATAAAGTTCAAGTTCAGAAAGTCTTATAGTGCACAAAATAAAAAAAGAAGTGGTCAGATATCAAATTCGCCACGAAAAGGTGAGTTGTAGCCCACTGTCTGAGTGTCATACAGAAGCGTATTAGAGTACAGAGAAAAGAAAAAAAGGTCAAAATGTCGACATTAATCTTGAAATTTCCACTTTACTTTTGTATTTATTTTGTCATTAAAGTAGAACATCGTAAACGTCATCTTAAAATCAATGTTTAATTTACTGCTTTCTTAAATCGTAGCTAAATTACCACATTAAATGCTTTGTATTCTATGAGTTCTATGTGTGTGAACCACAATGTATTTCTTAAACGGGCTTTCTCTTTCACAGACAGAAGTGCCCAGGCGCTGATCTTTACACAGAATATATTACATTCATGATATTACAGCTCTCTGAACATTTTAGAATAGTAAGATGTATACTTGATATAATTTTCATGACGAAATGCATTAAAGCATGTGTCAAGCATGGGGATATGGTGGGGCAGTGGTAGCAATTAGCTGGCACCCAATTCAAGGATTGCTCTTGCCTCCCATAAGATGCTTGTCAGGACATGTGTAACCCTCAATGAAATATTTTATTGTAGTATACTGTGTCTGTCAAACATTCAAAACTCCAATTCCTGTCCTTCCATTTTCACAATAAGCTCTGTAATAAATGTCAAACCAGCTGCATGCTTAGAAATCAAATTCTTCAAAACCTTAAGGGAACAATGACAAATCTCTGTAATATATGTTTAATTCCATCCATCTATCTATCCTGGGTCGTGCCAGTCCCAGCACGCATGAAGCGCTAGGCAGGAACTATTCCTGGAAGGGGCACCAGCTCATTGCTACTATTGCACCACCATGCTCCCACATGTTTAATTATTAACAGCATGCATTATTTAAATTAAATTTACAATTTATCTGCAAAATGTAATATACGTACTTTAATGCATTCCATCTTAAAAAAGATATCAAGTATATACCTTAGTATTCTAACAGCTCACAGCTCCAATAGTATAGCCATCATCATCATCTGTAAATATGCGCTCTCTTCTATTGAATTTAATTGAATTGAATTACTTTATTGTCATTGTATGGTACAATGACATTCAATATGCAAATTCTCCATAAACTTATTTTCCTATAAAATGATAAAATAATAATAATAATCATAATAATAATATGATAAAAAACAATGAAAAGTATACAACATGAATGCTTAAGTATTTACATGTAAATATAGTGCAGATAGTGCAAATGGTTCATGAAGTGGCTAAGGTTGTGCAATGTTATAGTTGTAGTGCAAGTTATTTTAAGTACAAAATGTTCTGTTGGGAGCATTTAATGGACTGATTGAGTGCATTTAAAGCTCTTTTGATTAAACTGTTTCTGAGCCTCGAGGTTTGTGTAGTAAAGGCTCTGAAGTGTTTGCCAAATGGGAGAAGTTCAAATAGACTGTGGTATGGGTGTGTGGAAGCCATGCAGATGCTGTTGGCTTTCCTGAGGCACTATGTGTTATAAATGTCCTCCAGGGCTGGAAACTATATCTTCTGCACTCTCGACACAATCAGCTACTGTACAGCTGTGATTCTACACTCAGATATAATGGGTTAAAAGGAGCCAGTAATATTCTGCGCTTGCTCCACCATTGCATGAAGTGCTTTGTGTTCCAGGATGTTTTGATGTTAGTGAATATGGACTCCACTGTACACCTATTGAAGATGGTGAGCATAGATTTTTCAGAGGTCTAAGATAATAAAGATGCTGGTAAGTCTTACTGAGCATAGCCAAGATGTTTTGCCCTTCTCATATTGGCAGTGATGATTACTTTAAGTTAAAGCTGCTTACTATCTCTACAAAATCATATGTCATGTACAGCATATTTATGATCAGCTACCCTTTGATTTTGTTGGCATTAAAGAAAAGATTGTTGTCTTGGCATCCCTGTGCCACAAGGTAAATCTTTTATTTGTAAGTTGTCTCATTATTGAGGGTAATCAGGTCTATGATGGTGGTGTCATCAACTTCATGTCACTTGGCTACAACAATGCAACTTTGAGGAGCCATGACATAATGTTTGTCTGAACAGTCAAACAAAAATAAAACAATTAATTGAGGTTCTATCTATCTATCTATCTATCTATCTATCTATCTATCTATCTATCTATCTATCTATCTATCTATCTATCTATCTATCTATCTATCTATCTATCTATCTGTCTAGTGGCTGAGACAAACCTTAGCCTCACTGGCATACTCTATGAGTTTACAGTACGTCCTATAAAAAAAATCTTTACTTTGACAAGAAATTGAACAAGACTCTCACTAGCTTTAAGAAAGCCACCTAATATATTTAGTAGAATGTAAACTAGCCCAGTTAGTTTGGGCTAATTAAATATGCATTTTTTCATTGTTCCCTTTTTATTTTAAAATCATTGGAACAAGTCATTTAACTTAAAATTTAACTTGAGTTGTTAACCAAAGCTTAATTCAGGTTAAGAACCATCATTGGAGTTTATATGATCAAAGTTTTAACTAGAGTATTACAAAATACATGCAATCACTGTTATACTGATGTTGCCACATTCCAAATACAACACGTTATTAAATTGTATTTTTTTAACCAAGATGTCATTATCAAAACAGGTTCTGTATGAGGATTGTGACCTAGTTTTAATTATTTTGGATAAGATATTAGTAATTAAAACTAAGTAAATACATTGATAAACAATGCTACATTAACTCTAAGGGCCAATAATACTTAAAATTGAATTGTAGACTTAGGAAGATTTTTCAGAATGAATAAGTACTAAATTAAGAGTTCATGACTGAAACTTCTATTTGTAAAATGCTGGAGATTTCTTTATCTGTCCTGCCAGCCTTGAAATGCGCATCAGCACATTTGTAATATGCTTGTGGCTGTAATTGTCAGAACCAGTAGGGGTATCCATGTACACAGTGACACAATAAATTAAACAGTATAGGGGGAGCAATACATACAGAAAGTATGCAATGGAAATTTATAATCAGCCTGAGGCTTACGACTGACAGAATAATCAGGAGGGTTTATTGTCTTAGAAAAGACAAAATTAAGAGCAGAATCATAGTGGCCAAAAATGTGTTCAGCAAAAGAAAAGAGCAATTAATTAAGGGAGTGGAGAACAACGCTGAAACTGAAGCATGGAATGTAACATCATACAGTTCTGAGACATATCCGCTAAAGAAGTAAAAGGGAAGCAAAAAGGAAATTATAGGCACATGAAATTTAAACTACATTTGGGAAATTAGATTGAAATAAATATGTCTTGTAAACTGAAGGAAAATAATTTGAACACAACAATAGTAAATACTGAGGCTCAGTTTAAGATAAAGGTAGCATCAGTATATTTCTAACTCAATTACATAGTCAAGGTCAGTGTAGGACTGGTGACTGTCATGGAAGTTTTGAGCACAAGGCAGAAACCAGCCCTGGGTATGACATTAGTCCATTGCAAGGCATACTCAAACATACATTTGAACTCACTCATATTGTTTTTTTTACAGTTACTAATTAAGCTAAAATGCATGTCTTAGGTAATCTGAGGAAAAACCTTAACAAACATGTTGAGAATGCTATGACCTGTAGGGGGTGTCATGGCACCTCCAGACACAAATACCCAGACACAAGTCTCCAATGCGAATAAAAGGTTTATTGCTGTTAAATACCTTCTCTTACAGTAACAAGACACAAGGCAATAATTTCTTTCTTTCTTTCTTTCTTTCTTTCTTTCTTTCTTTCTTTCTTTCTTTCTCCATTCCTTCCATGTGAGCTTTGACTGTCCTCCCATCCTGAGGCAGAGCGACTCCTCTTATGAAAGACCTGGGAGTACTTATGGAAAATTATCAGTGTGTAGATTTCTCTTTGCCACTTTACTATGAAGCTGTGATGGGTGAAGCACTCAGGCAACAGATATTGAAAGCCTCTCCAATCTCAGTCACTGCAGCTTGTAACTCCTTCAAAGTTATCATAGGTCTCTTGGTGGCCTCCCTCATTAGACTTCCTCTTGCACGACTGCTCAGTTTTTGTGGACAGCCTACTCTTGAAGGATTTACAGCTGTACCATATTCTTAACATTTCTTAATGATTGATTTAATTGTACTCCAAGGAATGTTCTGTGACATTTCCTTGATTTTCAGTCACCTTTTCATGGAGTTGCTTGGAGTGTTATTTTTCCCTTTGTGGACTATGGCCGGCCAGTCATCCTGGCCAATACCCCCAGGCCGCCAGGTAGAGCCCTCCCTGCAGCATGGAGGTGCCCCGAATGCCGGCAGGGAATTATGGACAATGGAGTTTTCATCCACAGCCCTGCTAGATACCACAGGGACCACTAGAAGGCGCTGCAGGGAGAAGCAACAAGTATTTTGCATACAACCCGGAAGCGTGTCCTAGTCACATGGACAAAGGGAATGACGTGCTTCCGGGTTGAATAAGAGGAGTTTTCATCTGACCCAGAAGTGCTAGGAAGTCACATGGATTGCGGGTTCAGAAGCACTTCCGGGTCACGGACTATAAAAGGACTGTGGGAGATCCCAGACGTTGAGCTGAGCCGGGTGGCAGGGTGGCAACGCATCTGGGAGAGTGGAGGATTGTATTATTGATTAGTGATTGTTTATTATATGAGTATTGTGGAGTGAAGGGTGTTTGTGCACTGTAGTATTGTCCGAATAAATAATAATTGGACTTTTACCTGGTGTCTGGCGTCTGATCTGAGGGTTCAAGAGGACTACAGCTCCCCTATCTGTCACACCTTCATTTTTTAGGTTAGCCATGATAATGATTAACCACAAGCTGGACCTTCTAGATAAGGTGCATTTGTACAACAATCAATTGAATCCCCTCATCTACAGACCAATGATCTTCACTGAGCTAATCATGCAACTTCTTGAGTGCACCAGTGGTGATTAAAGTGTGTCACACTAAAGGGGTGAACACTTATGGGATTCATTATTTTGTATTTAATATTTGCAATTAATTTAGACGACACTGCATAGATTGGTTTTTACATTGACATTTACAAGTCTTTTTCTGTTAACCAATGTCAAAATAATCTAGTAAGATCCACAGTGATTCAATGTTGTATAGCAATAAAACGTGTAAATGTGCATGGAGGTGAATATGTTTTATAGGCATTGTATTCTTTTTGTGTTAGTGAGTTTGACATTAGTTTTTGACAAGTTCTTTTCTGTTGCATAGCAGCTTTCATTCTCAAGTCTTTTTTTATTTGTGTTTTTGTTACAATTGACCTTAAAACAGATCATGTGGATCTTATGACATTTTTCTTTCATCTTAACAGTTCTCAAGGCACTATCATAAAGTGTGGATGAAACACACATATACTTGGCTTCAGCTTCTTCTTAGCGTAGTACTATTTCAAACATAATGTTGCATTTTCATTTTTTAAATGTCTTTGCTTTACTGCTCAGCATATGTCAACTGCATTGGTAAATCATCTTCTTTCAATGCTATATTGGATATGCCAAGTGATATTGGGATCACTAAGATAAGAAATTATCTTGCTTATTTTAACAATTTTGATTTTCTTCCATATAGCATTCAACAAGTGTTTAAAGACAAGGAGAGTCCTGTGTCTCAGTTGGAGGTTTGTACGCACTGGTTAGATTCTATCTACCCACTTCAACTGCGTCACTGTGTGGCTGATTGGCTCTCTAAGTCATATTACCGTAACTGCTTCACATGTAAGTAGTTAGGCCTAATTTACCAAATATGGTGTAGCTAATGATGTCAGATCTTGTGATTCTGAACTTATTTGTATTGACTTCTTATAAGTATCTGTATTTTTTTAATGCATAGCTCTTCAGAAGAGTTTGACTCACAGCATTGAACTGTATAATATGCATCACAGGTGCAATAGCCATAAAGTCAGTAGCCATTTGTACTTGTTGCCTTGTGTTTATCACAGCCAGAATCATAACAGTCTTCACTTCAATCTACCTTAATTGTTTCAATGCAAGCCAGATGAATATCACGGATGGTAACCATGAATATTGCAGCATTTCTCATTCTTTCAATGCAAGTTAGATGACTAACAAGGATGGTAACCGTGAATATTGCAGCATTTCTACACATAGTGCTTAATTAACTGTTAATCCTTTAAGACAAGTGGTAAAGGACCTAAAGTTTCCATTTATGTTAACTATATTCAAAAGAATATAAAAGAAACATAACATGACTAGAGGGTTTAATGCTGGTAGTTGCAGGTAAGAACAAAATCAGATTAAATACATTTATTGGTGTTCTAATGTTATTAGTGCTTACCCCTTGCATAAATGTGTGAACCGGTTTTTAAAAATCTAATTTCCTCCAGATTTCTAAGCAGTTGGTAAAACGAAAGCACCAACCACAAAATAACTTAATCCATTCTAACAATGAATTCTTCACAGGTTCTTCATATATTTCATGTACAGTATCTTCATCACCATTTTGGGTGTCGTTCTAGATTCTTCCATAGGCGTCACTTTTTCATCTCATATTGCTTGGTAGCATCTATATTGAGCAGTTGTTTATTTAGAGAAGTGAGGAAATTATCTTGTTATTGCATTGTGGAAAATGCATCAATATTTCACCTTTATTTTTGCTTTATCGAGGATTCCAGCATTATGATGCTCCTGCTGTACTGTACAATTTTTTTTTGGTTTCTACCTGGTCAAAAGCATTTCTAGAAAGTCACCTCAGAAGAATGGCTGTCAAGCACAGGCACATCATATTGCAAATGGTGTCGCAAGGTTTACTTCACATTGGAGGATTTTAACACCCCATCAAGTTAAATACCAATTTTATTTAATTCTAAACCTAATACAACTTATGTAGAGCTGTCACATTATTTGAACTTCATAATCACTATTAAATCTTTTTTTTGATTTCTCACAAATCCATATTTGATTCAGTTTGAAATATTAAAATTACAATCTAAAACATGAGCATGCTGATTCTAATATACACATTATGTTAAATGTACAGAAGTATAGTTTTGGCATACTGTATTTTCTCCTACTTTTATATAATGACTTGAGTTAATGTCAATATAGATGAAGCCAGATTCCTAATAAAATGACAATTAGTTTTATTTTATCTAAGTATATGGAGCTAACAAAAAACAAGAACATAATAAGTTATTTGTGGGAAACAGATGCTATTGGGATTAGTCTTGAAAAAGTAATTATAATTTTTAATCCATAAATAATTATTAAAAATATATTTAGGGAAATACACATAATATTATTTTAACTGTGCTTTACCAATCAGTAATACATTGCTTTTTAAGAAGGCAATGAGAGACAAAGTGCTATTACATCATCCATTTCTGTTCAGTCATTGGTTTGAATGCCTTTGTCACATTAAACATTACCTCACTTAAAATGTCACAGTGCTCTCTGGCACGTAGACATTGTACACATTCATAACGTGCCTGGATTTCCAGGGATTAAAGGTCTACTTTTAGAGTTATTAGTAGTCAATCTAGCATTGTTCATAATCAGTGAACTGATTACTGTGCATTATGGTCCAGGGATAAAAGTTTAAAGAAACAGATCATACTGAACAGACTGATATGGCCAAACTTCACTGAGAAGTTTATTTTATTTCATTTTTTTGGACAGTCAGTCATTTATAGTTAGAAAAACCACATAAACAGCAAAAGCAAAAATTATTAGATATAGTTAGCCTTTTGTTTAGATATACATTGTGCATTTCTAAATTATAAATACAAATTTGAAACAAAAGGAGTGACTTATCAATATGTATACTGGCATTTTTAAACAGTGGAATGAAAAAAGTATTTGACTTCTGTTCAGTTTTCACCATTTTTGCATGTTTCACAGTGAGAGTTGTCAAAAAGTTCATAATTTATCCATCCATTGTATGAAGCTGCTTTATTCAGTAGGCAAAAAAAAAAAATAAACTGTGGATGTGGAGCCAGTCTATAGTAAGGCACACTCCTGTAGACAACCAAATTGAGGATCATAGAGGAAACTGTGGCATTCTTGGGAAAAATTTACAAAACCCCAAAAAAGCAGTCAAACTAAAAGAAATCAAACTAAATCTCCTGGCACTGAAATGCAACACTGTCACCCATTACAAGTGCTATCAAAATAGTAATACTTGGTAAGAGGAACTCTGGGTAAATGAATAACATACTTATTTATTCCAAAGTTTTAACCAAAATTATCCCTGCACTCAATAACCTGTTATGTCACTTTTAGCAGGATAAACTGCAATAAGATATTTCCTGTAGTAATTGACCAGTCTATCAGAGTGCTGTAAAGGAATCTGTCCTGTTCTTCTTGCAAGAGCTTCTTCAACTCAATGACACTTGTGAGTTGTAGTTTTGCCTTAAATACCTCGGTGAAAATTAGTTTAAGAATTAAACCAGAAAATGTATTTTTCATCATTATTCTGATGTAAAATTAGTTATGTTTTTTCTAATCATTGTTGACCGTTTTATTGTAGTAGAGAGGTTTGTGTGCCCCTGTGAGATATGTGTGGAGCAGAAGCTCTTGGTACGGCCTCCAAAGGCAAATTGGTCCCAGTTGAATGGTCAGACAAAGAGAGATTCAAATGTCCCTAATAATGCAGACACACAAATTTAAAAAGAGTAGCCCATCCGGTATGGGGTTACCAGGGCCTCTTCATGGAGCCAGGCCTGGGTGAGGCAGTGCGTTGCCAACTACTGTACATATAGTTGGGCTCACATTCACCCACTTGCTTGGTTCTGGAACCGAACTCCTTGAAAGAGGCTAGATTTTCCTTTACTCTGGAGGTGCCCAGGGAGATTTTTATTGCGTCTCGGCTTAGTCGATGTCATGTTAGAGAACGAGAGGGCTACCTCTGTGTGGCTGCAGGTCGCAGAGGACAGGACTCTGACTGATATATTTGATTATTAACCAAATAGCAGTTTGGAGTACATAAATATTCATGCAGCCTTGCATTGTTTTAACCAGCCATCTTCTAACTTAGATGCATTCTATTTAACATACACTCATTATCATTACATAATTACAGTATAAACATTTTATAGGTTCATATTGTCAATACAACAAATATAACATTTCAGAATGTAAAGAAGCAGCCAAAACACAGGCTGTTTAAAAAGGTAGTTCAATTCTGCGATAGGGAAATTAAAAAAATATGAAAATACAAATTTTGACTTTAGAACCTGTTTATTTGTTTACCGCATATGTAGATGAGCACAGACTGTCTTCTGGGGTTCAATGCAAAGGATAAATGGGGGAAGGAATTGAATGCTACACAGCAGCTAAAACATCTCTTTACTTTCACCCCATGTAAGGAAACCTTGACCAATCAGATGGACTGTGATGTCATTCAAATCCTGCCTCTTTATCCAGCATTAAAAGGCAAAATGCCAGCTTGCTGCTGTTAGTTGTGACCAGCACAGGAACAGGACACTCACATGTTGACCAACCCAACCCCTCATGAAATTTTTGAACGAAGACAAAGAAAAGTAATGGAATGTCATTAAGCACCCCAACCCTTATTAATTTTTTTGTCAAATCATACTATATATATGTATGCTGTATATATTGTACATAAACTGTCACACAATAACAAGTAAAGACATTTAGTAGGGTGTGTATAGTAAAGGAGATGCAATGTGTTTCCATTTTATTTTATTAGTTTAATTACACAATACATGTGTTTTAAAGCTATTTTTTGATCTTTTGCAATTACAGATGTCCAAGGCATTTATTATCACCGCTGACAATAAATTGAATCCGTTACTGCACACAAAAATCCAGCTGGCATATTTCATCAATATTTTCTCACTTAAAATGGAAATGGAAAACATTTGGGTCCTTTCTAGAATGATGGTTTCTATTAAGTGTGTTTTGTGCAGCCTCCTCATCTCCTACCTGTAAGCTTTCCTTTTATTATTAGTAAAGCAAATTCTATTATGTCAAAATAATGCATTTATATTCTGAAAACAGAGGCCAGTGGGCTGCAAAATTATAGAATACAGAACTACAGTAGAAATAGCCTGTTCTTTATGAAGAAATCAACACTCCTCTCATTGTTTAGCAAGACAGGTATGCTGTTGCTTTGTAGCAGAAAGTCAACACTTCGATAAAGCTATTTTAATTTCAGTAATACCCAAGTCCCTGTATAATGCAATGCATTTTCCTTTCTATATGAAAAGCATGAATACATTGTTAAAAAGCACACATTGTGTGCAGGATGCACAAATACATTGTTTTGCTCAAATCTTTTATTTAGTTAGTTTTATTATATGTATTACAAACTTGCCCTCATGTGCAAAACAAACAAGGATGGCAAATCAGTAAAGTGGCACACATTAGGAAATTACTTTTTTTGAGCCCAGTAACAGATCACTTCTGCAAGCTCCTGAATAATGATGTGCATGCCAAAGCCTTTTTCTGCCAATATCATTTTTTAATTGGAAACAGACATTCACAGTTTATGTTACCTTACCATTTATAAGGAGTATTTATTTAAAATATTATTCGGGCATCGCATTCATTTTGGGTTGGGCCCATATTTGCCTGAATTCTCTCAATCACATTCTTTAGTAGCAGATTCCAAAGCTTGTAGGCACACATCTGTGGCTTGTAGTATGATAAATAATTCAATATACATGCTTAATGTGTTGAAAAGTATGTTAGAAATTATTGGTATATTAAAAAAACATAAAGAAAAAACTATTCAGTTAAAAAATGAAAGTAACAATTCCTGAACTGCACTTTCAATTTCACAGAACCTTTATGTGAACATTTTTTGTTCATTCTCAAAGGTTTTAACAACTGGCATATTATCTAAATTGTTAAGGGTATAATTGCATTTAATAACCCTGGGCAAAGGCTAAGATGTTTTGCTCTGCTACTATCATGTTGGCAGTATTTCAAGAGAGCATATTGCGTATTCATAGCTATAAAGAAATCTAGCCTGAGCTGGTTGAAACTAGGAGCAGCATCTGGTTTCTGTTAGAATGAATTGGTGTAAAATACAGAAGAAAATCTAATACACCTTCTAGTCAATGAAAGTAAGTGCCAGACTTTATCACTGCCAAGAATATTATCTATGATTGGCATGACGTGGCATTCTGGGGACTGTAAAATTTTCCAGGTTTTGTAGCATCAATAAAAAGAACTCTGAGCTTTTTGAAGGTTGTGTTTATTTGAAACCTGTCAGATCTTTGCTATTTCTTTTAGTGGAGCCTGCTTAGAAGAATAACAGACTTTGCTGTGATAACATAAAATATAAAATTAAGTACTTTGATCAAACTCAATATACGTATGTAACCACTCAGTATTCATTTCTTATAGTAGAATCATGAGTTGTTTATATAATCAGAAAAAAAATGGCAAAAAGAAATTAAATCAGATTATATAAATTGGGCATATTTTCTGTTCATGAGATTTTATACACAGAAATCTAGTTTGGCCTCCATCCACTTTACTGCTGATCAAGATAAGTGTTTCCAAGTCTGAGGTTTTCTCGCCCAATTGGGCTACTTTTGATCATCGTCTGTGGGATGGGGAAGATGTGTTTTTCGTGGGTTATGGTTTTTTGGGCACCTCTTCCCCTGCTATTCACACTTGTATATGTTCTTCACCATTGTAAAATTCCCCCCACCCCTGTTGTGTGATATGATATGTACCCAGTCTGTAACTCAGAAATATCTCTGAGAGACTCTGATGGTGAGTACCAATCCCTGATCTGTGCTTTTCTTGCGTGCCATTATGTCTAATATGGACTATTTTTTTGGGGGGGCAAATCTGCTATTTTTAAGCTGTCCTTGGGTGGAGTGGTAGCTGTGAGGCTAGGTATTCTGTGCCAACAATCACAAAGTTTCTGGTTAGAGTCCTGTAACAGCCAGAAATAATTCTGCTCCTTTGCACCCTTGAGCAAGGCCCTTAACCTACAATTGCTCTGTCCTGGGTATGATGTTAACATGCACCCAGCCCTGCAAGCAGGTCCTCCAACTTGCAAAATTCAGTGATTGATGGCAGGATTGGCACTTAACAGAGTTTCATTCCTTTCAAACTAGTGTGATACTGAGGTGTCACCTGTTGCATGGCTGCTCTTGGGTCCTAATTTAATTCTGAGGTGGTTTGTCATGTGGTGGGTGTGGCAACTTGCTGTATCAGTTCATGTTCCTAACCTCCTTCTTAAGCTAATCATTTTGAGGGACCTAGACCTGGAAACTCTAGTCTAGATGATTTTCTCTGAATAATTTTTATTTTATATTTTTCCTTATGCTGACAAAAACTTTAGACAAGAAACTTTTGAGTAGCTACGACTACAGACCTTTTGCTGAAAATATATTATACTTCTGAAAGACTGAATGTGGTGTTCATGAAGCACCATAAACTAAAGTAGATGCACTTTTGGTTTCCACTTTAGGACAAAATAGTAGCTTAAATTTTTACCACGCTCAAACAAAAGCTCAAAAGTCCTTATCAGTCAGTCAGTCAGTCAGTCAGTCATTGTCCAACCTTTTGTACTTAGATAATTTAAACCATTGCTTGACCTAGGAGCAAGCCTTTCGGACTATTGCAAGAAAGTACATTCTCTGTAAAAAACCCATACACCCCTCTAGAAAAAAACTCAAACTCCACGTCAAGGTTACCATAGTTAATTTCTAGATTTGGAGACCAGGCGAAGTGCAGTAATTGTAAAGGAAAATATTAGCAGGTTTAATCATCAATTCCTATGTAAATCAAATATTTAGATGTCAGATTTTTCCAAAAAAAAATTCCATGAATCAACATGTAAAGTTTCAGACCTGTCAGATCACAAATATCCGGTAAAGAAGAAATAAAAAAGTCCACATCCATAGTTTATTTATTTATCTGTATTATTACCATCCCATTTACCACCACTATCTCTCACTCTTAATTTAATTTGGGATTGCAAATAAAATAATTTTGATATTTGAAATATTTTAATACTACATACAAATTGACATTTTAACTGTACGGTTATGAAGTTTCTGAGCTTCTGAAAACCATCACTGCAAGCTTGGGAGGCAGCTTCTGGACTCTGGTGATGGTAGTTATCAGGGGTTGACACTGTGTGCTAATGCCTTCTCTCTGCTTCCCTCTGCAGAATGGAAGGTTGACAGCCATTCCACCTACAATATCACTTCAATTGTCCACCCTCCTGGACCCGCCCCTTCCTACCTGGAACCCATATGTCCAGCAGTTTATTCATCTTTGGAGTCAGTTCACTATTGGACTCTTGTCTAAAAATATTTTTGCTTTGTCTTTGTAAAAAGATTATTGTCTTTTTGATTTATTTTCATTATACAGGGTCATGGAGGTGCCCTAAAGTTTTTTCTGTATCCTCTTCTTATTTTACAACATTTATATAAATAAGCTTTCCCATAACAGGAGTTTGTATTTAATTAATATAATTACACAAGGTAATTTAAACAAACTTAGTATATTCTTTACCAAAAGTATTAGATTAATTAAGGGCAGCACAGGGGCAAAGTAGTTAACACTAATGCCTCCCAAATCCAGACAGCCCAGGAGTGGTTGCTGCCTGTGTCTGCAATGGCTTTCCACATCATAAAAACGTGTGTGTTACAGTAATTCTCAATTGTAAGTTTTCCTCTCATAAATTAGTACAAGAATGGGAGTTGAGGGTGTCCTGTGATTCACTGCTACCTTGTCCTAGACTATGTTTTACCTTTAAACATGATTAGGCTTCCTGTGACCCTGATTTGGATTGTGTGAGTTGGTTAATGGATGGATGGGTACAGTAAGAGAGAAGAAATATACTTTATAAATTTTAGTTTTTCACAATTGTGACTTGACACTCAAAATATGTTAATAAAGTATTACATTTTATAAAAGATGATTAAAAGGATGATTTATTAAAGTTGATTTTGTCCTACACTTTTGAAGCAGAATTAAACACATGAAAATCAAAAATATGATGTAAACACAATACTTTCTTTTGCAATAGCATATAAAGTTTCCAATTCTCCCATGGACTGCAGAGACTCTGCACTTTGCATCAGTTTTAAATCATGCCAATTTATTTTCAGAGTGCAGCAAGTAGCATTAAACCTCAGTTGAAGTCCTCTGCTCTACAGATTGTCGAGCATAATAAGTAGCATAGAGTCAAAAGAATTTGGTAGAAATTGTGGGATTAAAGGAAGAAAAAGGTTAACCACCTGATAATCAGTCTGTACTGAAACCCACTTTCAAAAAGAATGTTAGAGCAGAGCTGGTCAAAGGTATTTGTACCAAAAAGAAAGCTGAATAAAGTAGTGAAAGTTTATGCATGTGTTTAAAAATTGTACATACTCTAAAGAGTGTTTTCTCTATATGTTTTGCATCATGTATTTTAAAATTCTTTTTCACGTGGCTCTAGTAATATTTCATAGCTGTAAAGAGTTATTTGAAAATAGGGGAGGAGGTCCAGTGGACCTGTAGAAAACAAAACAATAGTAAATAAACAGAGGAAAGTGATGTTTGATCCAGCTTGATTTTAAAAGAGTGGTTCATTGGTACTGGCTCTAGAGGAATAATGAAAAAAATAAATTAGACTAGCTAACCCGTGGCGTACCATACGCCACATAATCAGGCCGGTTTTTTGATGATTTTTAAGCACAGGGAGAAAATTAACATTTGAAAAATCGGTAATGTAATAAATCAGCAAGAAAAGCAACATTGTAACAATGCACGGAACGAACCAATACAGAGCGTCGTAACCGAAAACTCGGTTTTTAAAGACTGCTTACTTCATTGTGTTTTAACCTCAGTTGTAAAGAATTGTTTTAAGGATCCCATTGAATACCCCTCGCAAACCATTTTACATGCTGCATATGGCGATTCACCTCTGCGAGAAACATGCCTCTATGAACAATCAACGTGGCTTGGAGGTGCCAGGAGTTGGTGGGTGTAGCTCCTTCCTGCGTGCGCCATAGGTGTCTAAGGGCTCATTTATACTTCACGCTCAGAACACGTACGCGCCCGCATCATGGCTGCCACGCGTTCCCAGCGTTCATTTCACGCATCCTCTGAGCAGGTCCTCAGAAAGTAACGTGACGCGTTCACAAGTTGCAGTACCAGCAAAAAGTCCGGGGGCGCAGTGTGCTAAAAGTCAGAACGTGACGTCAGAGTCTCTGTTTACTATCTACATGTGACAGCAAGCCTCTATGGAGATCCTTCGGGATCGATGCGCACTTTGCTGTTTGATGAATGGCTCAAATACAGCGCTATACATTATTTTGCCGATGTGAAGTTGCCAAAAAAAAATAGACGGCACAAAAGATGGTATGTGAGACTTTTAAAATGTATCATGTCATTTATATATGTCTTTTTTACTTTTTAATTTTTGCAACTTAACAACAACAACATAATGTATAGCGTTATATTTGAGCCACTGAGAAAAAAATAAAGGACACGGTGAAAATGTGTACTTTGTGATTAAAGTGGAAATTTCGACTTTAATCTCGAAATTTCCACTTTAACCTCGTAGTTTACTTTATCATTAAAGCAGACGGTCGCAAACGCCATCCCAGTTTTTAATCGCTACGAGCTTCTTGGACCTGACAGCAGGTAAAGTAAAACAATAAAAAATAGATGGCACAAAAGATGGTATGTAAGACTTTTAAAATGTATCGTGTCATTACGATCCGGAATATGCGACGCTTGAATATAAAAGCACCACGAATGCATCTGTATGTCGGCATTTTGCTTCAGCAGCGGAAAGCAGCAATAGATCGCCAAACAGAACAAATTAAATGTATGATATTCCAACTCTCTGCACATTTAGAATCTTTAGATTTATACTTGATATCACTTTCATGAAATGCATTAAAATGTGTATGCTACATTTTACATATAATTTCGTTTAAATAATGAATACTGTTAATAAATACACACATGGGGGAATAATTACACACATGGGGGTGTCACGGTGGCGGAGCGATAGCACTGCTGTCTTGCAGGGAGTTATGTTGCTGGTATTCCACACAGTGCTCCGGTTTCCTTCCAAAGATATGCAGATTTGGGGATTTGGTGCCACTAAAATGACGCTAGTGTATGTGTGTGCTTGTATTCACCTTGCGATGAGCTGAGGCCTCGTCAAGGGTCTGTTTCTCACTCGTGCCCAATGCTTCCTGGAATGGACACATACATCCCTGGATTTATGGATTTAATCAATAAACATCCTTTTCAGAGATATTGCGGTAAGGTGTTATCGGAATTTAATAGGTGTTCTAGGCAATTCACAATACAGAGAAGCCGAACATGTTCTCACCGTGATAATATCTCGCACTGCCACCTGGTGGATTCCTCCAGATTTACGTAAAGAACGCAAGTATAAACACTACAATGCTTGCGTAGCAGGAGCGTCCGCTGCAGCATGCGTCGCGTCGTGTGAAGTATAAATGAGCCCTTACTTGTTAGTGGCTTAGTGAATCCACGCCCCTTCCGGCGTGCTTTCCATGGTTGTCTTACCTTAGTGAAATATATATATAGATATTAAGAGATTTAGAACTAAAGTGAATTTAAAGAGATAGATAAATATGTATTCCCTAGAAACATTAGTTTGAGTATGTCTAGCATGGAATGAAGAGATTAATTCATTAATTTTTAGATCAACAGATTATAGATTGGTTGCAGAGGGAGTTTGGGACAAATGAATAGTGATCTTTAAGCACCTAGGGAACAGATAGCAAGAACATGGCTTACAATGTAAGGTCAATAAAAGAGGTTACATGTGAGAGTAGCAAAACAAAATATGTGAAATGTAATCAGGATCTACTGTAAGAACTTACCATTAGTTCCAGAACTGAAAAGAGGGGAACATCAGTGTGTATGACTTTGAAAACTGGGACATGAGTAGCTTTAGATATTAATTAGTAACCAATAAAAAAGAGACTACCTAGAAAATTGTTAAGCAATAGTTCAGCTCAGAAGAAATGTTATTTAATTCCAGAAATTTGTGAAGAACCTGAAAAGACAGAATGGCAAGAAATATGTAGTAGAAATCCGGTATGTGTTAGAAGAAAAAAAAATCCTTTCCTTAAACAGAAACAATTAGAGCAAGCAAAAAACAATTGTTAAGACGTGAATGTGAAAATCTAAGGCCACTTGATTGCATTTTCCGCCTATTCCTGTTTGGTTTGGCATTTTTCTTTTTGCCTGAATGCTTTGATTGTAACCATATGCATTAATTTTATATGAACCCTGACAATGCCTTAACAATATTGCAAAACTGGCCTGAGTTAGGAAAAGTCTTTAATCATCGTTGTTTTTTTTTACCCTTTCACTGTTTGCAATATTTCGGTGAAACCTTGTCTGTTATTTGTGTTGACAGTATATACTGGAATTGCTTTCCCAGATTTCTTTGTCTCAGGTTAGAATGCCCTTGAAAATTGTTCTTGAAATTGTTCCATCTTGTGTTGAACTTATTTCCCTAATCTCTGCTGATTATTAATTTAATTTAATATCCACCTGGCTAAACTTTCACATTAAAAAACTGCTAAAGATAAGTGGCTGGCGTACTGGATTTGACTATAAATAGAATAAAACAGATTCACTAAAATCAAGAGTAAATGTCAAATAATGCTGAAATGACAAATACTAGTATAGGATATGTTTAAGATGTGGGAAAAATTATTAATTGATTGAGCTTAATCAATCAGTTAATTAATTAGCAGTGATATATTTGTCAATGCCAGTAATGTAGGAAAATGAAAAACATCTGCCCACCTAAGGATTTCTGTTTCACCTTTCAGTTGGAATGTCAGGAATATGAAAAGATCTATACAATTGATTTAGCTGAACCTTTTCTCGCCTATAGAAAATAACCTGTAATTTGTGAATTCTCATCTTTTCATTTATGTGGTCAAGATAAATAAGTTCTTAAGCTATAGTTGTTAAGGTTCTACAATTTACATTATGGTGTCCGTTTGCTTGTGGGTTACACTCCCACACACACAGTTGTTGTGTGTCCATATGTGCTTGTGAGATGCTGCTCTGAACTTTCCTACTAAATTTAGGAAGAAACTTACTCTATAGCGGCATAGTGGTGCAGTGGGTAGCACTGCTGCCTCACAGTTAGGAGACCTGGGTTCACTTCCTGGGTCCTCCCTGCGTGGAGTTTGCATGTTCTCCCCGTGTCTGTGAGGGTTTCCTCTGGGTACTCTGGTTTCCTTCCACAGTCCAAAGACATGCAGGTTAGGTGCATTGGTGATTCTAAATTGTCCTTAGTGTGTGCACTCTGCGGTGGGCTGGCACCCTGCCCGGGGTTTGTTTCCTGCCTTGTGCCCTGGGATTGGCTCCAGCAGACCCCCATGACCCTGTAGTTAAGATATAGTGGGTTGGATAATGGATGGCTGGAACTTACTGTATAACAGCTAAAACATATAATTTACTTGGCTTTAAGTTACAATTAATACTTTTCACGTTTAATGCAGATGTACTCATGGTTTGATGTAGACAATGCTTTGTACCCTTCATGGAAAAATCTTCAGGGCACTTTTCTTTCTTTGTTTAGGTGATCTTCTCTTTTTTCACCTTGGTTGCACCTTTTTGGTTGTGGGCAGTACTGCAGTTTTCTCTTTGAGGTTTTTTCGCACAGGCTAGCGTCAAGCTTACATCAGCTGGGTGGTTGGTGATCAGTCAATCTCTGTCTTTAGCAAGACATGCACATAGCTTTCACATATTGTCTCTCATTTGCTTCTGCAAATGCTTTTCCTTAGCAAGGTGAAGACTAATGGCACCCACCCTCACCTAACTCCAATAGAGACAAGTGTTCCATTGTGGTCTTTCAGCACCGTTGCCCAACTGAGTACAAGATATTGTTCCAGCCTTTGTTGTAGCCATACCCTGGGCAATTGGAACCCTGGTATAGAGAGAAGAAGTTATGGCTAGGTCGAACAGTGAGCTTAATACAAGTCTAGGGTTTGTAATGGTTTTTAAAGGAAGAAATAGACAGCTTGCAATTGGTACTTAAATCCATTCTTTTTGGTTGACTATTGGGGCAAAGTTTTGTCTATCACGGTTGCCAAACGTTGAATATTGCTCTTTGATCAAGCCTAATAGTTAATGGTACTACGAGCAAACATCTCTGGGTTGTCACTCTGTGACTGATCATGTTATCAGAAGAGGCACAGAGGCTGCATCCAAAAAGGCCCTGTGGAGTGAAAACTCTTTCTGGCATTAAGAATGTCTGTCAGTTTACTTTTCAGCCTCATCGTGTGTGCCAAAGCATAGCAAAATGTATAATGTCACCCTGTCCTACACAAAGTGACACAACAAGATCCAATATTTTGTAAATATTTTCAAAGACAAAACAGTATAGTCTTTAGTTTAGGGTCTGGTAAACAGATATTTTGGGAGGATTTGGACAAGTCAGTATAATTATGTGCTGTATGCTATAAATGTCTTAAATGACAGAGCTTTTCAATAACTGTAACCATGATCATGCAAAGTGAACAGACTTGTTCAGGGTGATTCTTGGTCAACTCAACTTTTCTGATCTGGCAGGAGGAAATGCTATAGCATTAGATGTAGATGCAACATAGTTTAACTGCACCTTTTTCCTTAAAGAAGTCTTAAAGTGAAATGAATAACCTTATATTTGAAAATGAAATTTGAATCTGGAAGTAATTCCACCTGTGTGTAATAGCGAGACCTTAACTGATGAGTGTATCATCATGCTGCTGATATTGTCATCTTTTATAGTTCATTGAGTTATTCTTAACACAATAACATTTTCAATATTAGAATGTTTGCATTATTTTGTAAAATATGCATCCATATTTCCAATATAATGTCGTTTTATTCATTTAATTCCAACTACCATATATAAAAAAGTCAGCATTTCAGAAAGTTTGCAAAATTGCATTATGCACAGTACTTAGTATGCCTTCAGTCACTTCCTTAGTGATTTTTTCCCATTTCGTTGTCTTTATTTCTGTACAGTTCTGTGCTACAGTTAGGCAAATTGAGAGTACAGTTCTTACTACAGATTGAAGTGTGGGAATCATGTTCTTATATGGAATTGGGGAGAATAATTTGGTGCTAGTTTAAAAATGGAGAGCGCTTTCCCCAGTCCTCTTAGGATTATACATTCATCACCAGAAACAAATAAGATGAAGTTTCATTTATTTGCAGCTTGGTGATGTGAGTCATTCAAAGGCAGATGCCTTTAAAGTAAAAATGTGCTTATTTCTATAAACAATTCATAAATTATAATCAACACATAATGTTGAGAAATTATAAAAATGTGTTGTGTTAGTAACATAACCATATTTATTTACCATATGGGGAATGCATCATTCTAAATTTGTTTGTGTACGATTTAAAATGTATATAGACATCTGTAACAAAACATGAATGCTATGACTTTGATTGAATTTTAAAAGGTTTGTTGTAGTTTTCCTTAAAAGCCTTAATGACTCAATTCAAAACTTCAGAGATCTCAAACTGTATAGTGTACACATGCTATGGGACCATTTATGTGTTTTGAAATTATCATCATATTTTTTACATTTGCTTATGAGGACAATAATAATTTAAAGTGAGAATAAATTTACATATTATTATTATTATTATAATGCAATCAAATGGGAGCCATATAATTATTTGAGAATACAGAATATTTTACTAGTGTGAACTCATTGGTGGTTTCTTGCCATAATAACATTTTGCCTGTCAGGAATATTATTGTGAATTGAAAATAATACAGGCTTTATTTGAATTGTAATCATACATTGGCTATCCTCTGAAAATCCAGTTCCACCTGCTAAATTAGTTCTGGTGCCGACATTCCTTTGCGGTCGAGGTATTTACGTATTGTAATTTTCACGGCCACCAGCAGATGGAGCACAG
The DNA here is from genome assembly GCF_016835505.1 of Polypterus senegalus. Lineage (NCBI taxonomy): Eukaryota > Metazoa > Chordata > Cladistia > Polypteriformes > Polypteridae > Polypterus > Polypterus senegalus. Next base: position 81,468,736 of record NC_053162.1, on the reverse strand, counting down.
ATATCGAAAGATTCTGTTTGCAATGTATTATTTTAAGAACATTTTAAGACAATTGAAATTCAGATTCTTTCCTGCACAATTTCAGGTAACACAGTTTTCAAATAACATTGTAACTTGAACTCTGATTGAGTGATATAGTAGGGTGTCAGCATTGAGTTTTAGTATATAGATTCTGACACAATCATACATACAAGTGGTTGAAACAGAACCATAATTGTTCATCATGCACCAGCTTTGCAAAATTCCTATTTTTAACTGCTGATTTTATATATACATATATATCCACAAAGGGAAAAAATGAATCGTGTATCTTAAAATAGTTTTTTAATTCCTAAGCTTTAGACAACCTTCCAGGTGTCATCTTCAGAGGAAAACGATTAGACATACTGGAATCAAAGGCAACATATAGCTAATGAGGGGTTGGGGGAACAAGGGGGTAATGGTGGATCAATACGGTGGGGTTTGGTGGAAGTTGGTCATAAAGTCTTTATTTATTTATCATTCATATGATTTATCTATCATTAGTTCATGTCCAAATGTCTGTAAATGGCATTTTCATTTGAGAGCCATGATTCAGCCAGATCTCTGGCACTTTTAGTATTAGCCCTGAATTTTACTTGCATTGTGTCCCAGTTAAATGTGTGTTGAACTTGTATGTGAGTATATCAGAGATTGTGCGTCCTTCCCCCGACAGCATTGTGCTGTTCTTGTATGCATGTTTCAAGTGATTTAGATGTTTGGTACAGCTGGGCATGCATGGCATTGTATAATGTATACTGTGTTCTATGTCTCTGATGCAGATTTATTGCTTTTGGCATTAAAAATAACGGTCTGCAGAGGGCTTACAGGTTTATGAGCTATTTTGTTGCCTCATCTGGAGAGGATGCATGCTGTACTTACATAGGAGACCTCAGCAAACAATCAACTATAACCTGATCTCATGTCCTACTTGGCACATCCTTCCCTATCACAGTGGTGTATCTATATACTGTATCTATATTGTGAACAGGCTGAACGTAGCCCCAAAGGGATATGGCTGCTCTTCCAAAACCCCCTCTTAAACAGTGATTCAATTGGAAACAAACACAGTTTTTATATTTATATATACTAGCTGTGTAAGCCTGTTCTGTAAAAAGCCCGGGCTCCTAGAAACCATGGATTCGGGCACTTCAATCAATGTGATTGTGAGGTTCTCTTTTCTCAGCCGTTTTGTTTTGCCGACGTGCTCAACTCCGTTGTCTATCAGCAGCTGAGTGGGTTTCTCTCTCCTCTGAGGATTCGTTTTGCCGATGTGCTTGCCTTGCTAGTGTATTAGTGGCTAAGTGAGTTTCTATTTTGTTGGTGGTTTCACTTTGACGACAGAGTTGATTTCTTTGAGTGTCATGCTATAGCCTCGCACTTCCAGGCTGGACAGACAGACACACACACACTTCCATGTGTAGACGTTTATATATTTATATATAAGTAATATGGAGCAGAGCATTATCTGCCAAAATCTGCACACCTCTGATTAGATTAGCCCAAAATTTTGACCCTTTTTACTACAGTTTAAATGACAGTGCCAGAGCAAGTGAAACACCAGAACAGACTGAAGTCAGACTAGCAGACAAACACACCATAGCTTAAAATTAGTTACCCGTGCAATGCCCAGTGCTGCTTCTGGTCAACTATTAAACCGTTAACTTACAAAACTTTCAACTCTAATGCCCACAAAACTAAATGTTTTTACATTTTTTCCACATTCCCACAGAAATACTTCACTTGAGAAATGTTCCTTTAGTTTTCTGCCTAATTTTAATTGCTAGACTTGCTTCACAGATGTTATGAGCCTCATTAAAATTAGAACATACAATATAAAATGATAAATATGTCCAGTTGTATCTCTGAATTAGATTTCTGTAATTGTGCATGCATTACAGTCCTCTCATTCACTTAAGTTCTTCCTTTCTCTGTTTGCATAGTGCAACACTTTCTATTCCTGATATTTGGTCTTTTCTAAATTTTTGCTGTTGTCTGTGAACATTTCACTCTTGTTAATACATGAAAATTGTAAAATGCTACTCAACTTAATTCTGTTATTATGTTATAATCATACTTGCTTTCTAAAGCGTGTTGTGACTGTGTATGTTGACACTATATAAAAGTAAATAATGACAGTTCGTGAAACTAGAGAAGAACTGTATACAGTTTACTCCAAGATAACTTCTTGAACCACAGTTATATATTGTATATAGCAGATTTTAGGAATTGAATATTTATCTAATTAGACTATTAATTAGTAATAGTGTTGACAAAAATTCTGTACTTCTTAATTTGGTTCATAAAAAGGGGAGTCTGGTTAAATAATTTTAATGAACTGTAAATCTAATAAGTACAGCAAGTGGTGCATAAATTTCCTTTTGGAACTGTTAAATTGTTAACATATACTACAGTACATTTTGAGATTAATATTAGAAACAACAGCGGCAAAACAGACAGAAGCAGTGATATACTGTATACTTAAAATTGAATTAAGTATTGAGAATTGAAGTATTAATGCAAAATGTCCTGCAATTTTTCACTCTATGCAGTAAGCATTGAAAGTCAATAAATGTATTATTTTTTATTTCTTTTTATCTAAAAGATACTTCAAGGTTTACAGTGTTGTAGATACTGCCTTAATGACATGGATTTAAACCCCTATACAGTGACCTAAGGTACAATAACCAAATGGTATGTATGGAATACTGTACATTAACCCTTTCCAAAAAACAGTACACTGAAAACATTTTTAAAATAACGTTGAAAGCTACACAGTTATTTAATATTAAGGAAAATTTATGAATTTCCAAACTGGCTCTATTCTTCAAAATGACTTATGTTTAAAACGTGCAGGCTTCCAAGTGTGTAAAATGATGCCATCAGACGGTATAAATAGCTAGGTGGTTAAATGACATACTGTAAAAGCCTTAAGATCAGAACACGAAAATGAGTAAGAGCAGCTCCACATGTTCAGAGATAAAACATTTATCAAAAGCATTTATGTATACAAAGCCTAAAGAAAGTCTTACACCACCTTGACTTTTTTCCTACATTGTTGCCTTATAGCCTGGAAATTAAGACACTGCTGTTAACTTTTGAACCTTGTAATCTTGAGAGCTGCAGTTTATTATAATCTACAAACTTGCACGCTACATGTACAGTCAGATTGGTGTTAAGGGCTAAGTAAGGTTACAATAAAGTATAAATGTCTACATAAAGCATTAATATAAGTAAAATGAATACTGTGAAAAGGTGAGTAAGAAAAAAAAAGTACAAGAAAGAGAAATGTCATTATAGTTCTATTAGTGATAGCAAGTGTCATTTCACATTATATAGGTAATGGTCTACCCATTAAATGAAAATGGTAACATTTGTTTATTTCAAAGCTGAGTTTATCTGTAATTCAATAAACTCAAGATAACATAACATTCTTAAAAACTCACTTAATCCAAATCAGGGTCATGGTGGTTGAAGGCCTATCCTGGCAAACCCAGCCATTTCTTGTGCACACTCCCACACTCATACAAGGACGACAGAAATATTTTTGAGGCTATGGGAAAATAACTGGACTAACCAGAGGAAACCAGTGCAGACAAATGGAGAACCCTAACTCTAAATAGACACACAGACATTGTTACTGGGCACCGGGATTCACACCCACAACAGTGACTATTGGAAGAAGCAAGGCTAACCACTACCCTAAAATGTAATTCAGGTTATCCTTTTTAAGCCTAATTCCACCAAATGGGTTAGTGAGTTATACAGTGAGCATAAAATGCAGTACAGGCACAGTTCCACTCCTACAACAGTGATGTAACCTGAATTTTGGTGTAAGTCGAAAGACACCCTAGCCTAAGTCACTTACCTATCCTAACACATTTGCAAAATCATAATCTAGAACATAAAAACACAACTAAGCCACATAAAAAGGAAAAGGGCATAGTGTAAATGTACTGTACTGTACACTGTACTGTAGTAACAGAAAAAATTACAAAAAATTAGTGTAAAAAAATTCCTTACCTTTATTCCTCCTGATCTTTTTACAATGTCTAATTTCACTCTCATTGTGATGGCTTTCCTCTTCTTCGAAGCACTGCTATCTGAAGACACTGTCTTTCATTTAGGAGCCATGATAAGGGCCAAAAAGTCACCAAACAAAGCAACACAAATGGAACACTTCCTCCACGCGCAACCAAACTAGTTCGCCAACTCCCTCACTTATAGTCTGTGTTACTGCATATTCTTCTGCTACATGCAACCAAAACTAGTTTGCCCATGTGATCCGTAAGTACGATGCTAACGCCGTAAGCCGAAACACTCACGTCTTAATTTTTTTAAGTTTTTATGGGAGCAAGTGTTGTAAACTCGAAACGTCATATGTCGAGACGTTGTAACCTGAGGACCTCCTGAATAGCTAAAACACATACAACAAAAGCAAAAAACATAATGTTGAAAAGTCAACAGGAAAGAGTGATAATCTGTGTTTGTTACATCACCAAGGAAAAATAAACACTGACTTTGTTAATAATTTTTTACATTTTAGTGCACTACATAAGACAAGAAAAATTAAAATTAATCAGGCCATTTCACATTCTTATTTGGTGCAATGGTGACATTATGCTGCACACTTCTCTTAAAACCTGCAGTTGATTATTAGCCTTGTGGCAATCTATGTTGCATTTACATGATTCCTGTCTGTTCATTTGCCCGAGTTCTCTAGTTTCCATCAATGGCCTTTAGATGTTTGTGTTGTACTACATTAATTGGTAATTCCAAACTGACCCAGTATCACTGACTGTCTTATTTATTTCTGTTGTGTGTGACCTGGGGTGAACTAGAATTTTGTATTTTTTTATTTTTACTTGCACCAGTTGTTTCAGCTCCTTATTACCTACCTTGTCAGCTGTAGAAAAGTGAATGAAAATATACTCAGCTTCAGCTATTTAGTGTGATGAGTTGTCTTGTCGACAAAGGTGTCAGATAAAATAGGGTGACATGAAGAAAATGAATGTCACAGCAACGGACAGGAAGAAATAAAAGAGCACAGCCATATGACAGTGTGATATATTTATTTTAAATGATGCATTTGTAACAGACTTATTGAAGACTACTACTGGGTGTATACTTTGAATTATATAAATACAGTACAAGCCTAAATATACACTCATTAGGCAAATTATTAGGAGCACTACACTAATACTGTGTGTGAACTATTTTTGCTCTCAAAAAAGCATCTTTGTGACTTGGATTCATCAAGATTTTGAAAACATCCCATTGAGATTCTAGTCCACGTTGACATGACCACATAAAGCAATCACTGTAGATTTGTCAGGTGCACTTTCATACTACAAATCTCCTGTTCTACCACATCCCAAAAGAGTTCTATTAGTTTCAGATCTGGTGACTGGCAAGGCCACTGAAGAACACTGAACTCATTGTCATGTTCATGAAACCAGTTTGAGACAACCTTTGCTTTCAAGAATGGTGCACTATCATGCAGGACTAAGCCATTAGAAGATACGTAAACTGTGGCCATGAAGGGAAGCATATGGTCAGCAACAATACTCAAAAAGTTTGTGTCATTGAAGCATTAATTGAGTGTTATTAACAGGCCCAAAGTGTGTCAAGAAAACATTCCCAACTATATTATATCATCACCACCAGCAGTCTGGACTGTTTACCCAAGGCAGGTTGAGTGGATGGATTCTGACAGACTAAATACTGATTTTCAGAAACATACAACAATGAGGAAAGAAATATGTTATTAGTCATAACATTTGTCATGCATGAACATCATATGGTCACCTTTTAGGCTCAGCAGAGATAAGCACCACCACACGAGGGAGCACTGTTGCTGATAATGTTGTCTTTTTACACCCACAGCCCAGAGAAACCGTCCATTGAGGGCCATGAACTCCGCCCCTTCCAAGAGGCTCCCGCTGATGGAGCTCTGATCTGACATGTCTGACCCAAGCCCTAATCACAGAGGCTGCACTTTTTCTGTTATTAGTGCCATCGAGCATCTGTTTCTTTTGGATTTATTTTAAAAGGGGCAACCCAAACATTGTGTTACCATAAAGTTGTCCCTCGGCCAACAATACTGTACTGAAATATAACAGAATAACAGAAAAGTGGGAAGATGGAAATCACATAAATTTGTTAAAATAATGTCAACATCGAAACACAAATTAAATATAAAATTTATCATATGAACCTAGAATAAAAGAAGGCTTAAGATAGTACAGAAAGACTGGAGACCTTACAGAAAAAAAACAGGATAAAAGATGCTTTATTGTTGAAAAAAAATAAAGGCACAGTTTTTCATGAACATGGTATACTGGGCAGTGGAGTTCAAGAAATCTTGAAAACATAAACCCTATAACAAAACAATGAGCACAGAAACCATACAAGTTAAATTCTTCACAGTCATAAATGATGTTTCTGTAATGACTTCATTATAACAGGAGTTATGAAAATCACTCTAGCAGTAACTCAGACTGCATGATGTTAGTATAAATACTGAGCCCAAAAAGATATTTCTTTCCTTGGGTATTTATTAATTTATTGGGACACTATTGGTATATCACTATACTGGTCATGTGAGTGTATCTTTGACTGAATTGTGTTTTAGTGTTTCATTCTCTTGAATAAAATAACATTTTTTAAAAAAGTATAATACTGAAAGCAAGTAAGGTATCCCGGGATATGTTCAAACTGAATTACTATTGCTGTGATCTCTCATGTTAGCGAAATAATGACACAGCTTACCTGAAGTGATAAATGTGCAAACCACACTCTGTAGTGGAAGAGGAACATGAGATCATGGCAGTCATGATTAATTTGAACCTTTAAGAACGCTACAGTTGGAAGAGAATAAAAACAAACAGTATGGTTCAAACTATTAAATACCCTCTAATGTTTTTAAACACCTTCAGATTTTACACAATGAACAGGGAAAATGGGATTTGTAGATAAAGAACATACAGTTGTGCTTGAAAGTTTGTGAACCCTTTAGAATTTTCTATATTTCTGCATAAATATGACCTAAAACATCATCAAATTTTCACTCAAGTCCTAAAAGTAGATAAAGAGAAACCAGTTAAACAATTGAGACAAAAATATTATACTTGGTCATTTATTTATTAAGGGAAATGATCGAATATTACATATTTGTGAGTGGCAAAAGTATGTGAACCTCTAGGATTAGCATTTAGCTTGAAGGTGAAATTCGAGTCAGGTGTTTTCAATTAATGGGATGACAATCAGGTGTGAGTGGGCACCCTGTGTTACTTAAAGAACAGGATCTATCAAAGTCTGCTCTTCACAATACATGTTTGTGGAAGTGTATTATGGCACAAACAAAGGAGATTTTTGAGGACCTCAGAAAAAGAGTTGTTGATGCTCATCAGGCTGGAAAAGGTTACAAAACCATCTCTAAGAGTTTGGACTCCACCAATCCACAGTCAGACAGATTGTGTACAAATGGACGAAATTCAAGACCATTGTTACCCTCCCCGGGAGTGGTCGACCAACAAAGATCACTCCAAGAGCAAGGCGTGTAATAGTCGGCGAGGTCACAAAGGACCCCAGGGTAACTTCTAAGCAACTGAAGGCCTCTCTCACATTGGCTAATGTTCATGTTCATGAGTCCACCATCAGGAGAACACTGAACAACAATGGTGTGCATGGCAGGGTTGCAAGAAGAAAGCCATTGCTCTCCAAAAAAAAATTGTTGCTCGTCTGCAGTTTGCTAAAGATCACGTGGACAAACCAGAAGGCTATTGGAAAAATGTTTTGTGGACGGATAAGACCAAAATAGAACTTTTTGGTTTAAATGAAAAGCGTTATGTTTGGAGAAAGGAAAACACTGCATTCCAGCAAAAGAACCTTATCCCATCTGTGAAACATGGTGGTGGTAGTATCATGGTTTGGGCCTGTTTTGCTGCATCTGGACCAGGATAGCTTGCCTTCATTGATGGAACAATGAATTCTGAATTATATCAGAGAATTCTAAAGGAAAATGTCAGGACATCTGTCCATGAACTGAATCTCAAAAGAAGTTGGGTCATGCAGCAAGACAACGGCCCTAAGCACACAAGTCATTCTACCAAAGAATGGTTAAAGAAGAATAAAGTTAATGTTTTGGAATGGCCAAGTCAAAGTCCTGATCTTAATCCAATCAAAATGTTGTGGAAGGACCTGAAGCGAGCAGTTAATGTGAGGAAACCCACCAACATCCCATAGTTGAAGCTGTTCTGTATGGAGAACTGGGCTAAAATTCCTCCAAGCCGGTGTGCAGGAATGATTAAAAGTTACCGGAAACGTTTAGTTGCAGTTATTGCTGCAAAGGGGGGTCACACCAGATACTGAAAGCAAAGGTTCCCATACTTTTGCCACTCACAAATATGTAAAATTCAATCATTTTCCTTAATAAATAAAAGACCAAGTATAATATTTTTCTCTCACTTGTTTAACTGGTTTCTCTTTAACTACTTTTAGGACTTGAGTGAAAACCTGATGATGTTTTAGGTCATATTTATGCAGAACTATAGAAAATTCTAAAGGGTTCACAAACTTTCAAGCACAAGTGTAGACTATAATCATATCTGTATTATATACTCAATGTCCTGTTTTGATAGCCAGAAGTGTGTAACACTGGAGAAATCTTGTGATGAATGACAAGGAAAAAAACTTACAAATGTTAGCTTGCTGCTTAACATGTTGGAGATAAGCAGTGTATATTACTTTATAACCTAATTAATCAAGTAAAGATAAACAATGATGAAAGAAAGTCTTAACACTTTCATATTATTGGCTTCAAAGATGCACATGGCTGGAGACTGAAATCATGAAACAGGAAACTGTTTAGTTTGAAAGTTGGACAGGCTAATGATATCCAGAAGTGATGCATTATGAACAAACTTGTGAAACATGTTTTTTCCAGTAGCAACAAAGACCACTGAAAAAAAGAGTGAGCAAAATGAATGTTTTTGAATTACAGTGTTGATTATTACAGATTACTTGGACTACAAGACAGAGAAACCTGGCGGCTTTAGATGAGACGAATGCCAATTTAATATAGAAATAATTTATTATCAAGAAGAAGCTGAAATATTTTGGTCACATTATACAGAAAAAGAAATTGTATTAAAGAAGGTTGACATTAAAAGGCAAAGTATACAAGTAGAAGAGTACAAACAGGGCATGCAGCAATATACAGTACAATTATTCTAGGATCTAAAAGTTGATAAAACTGAGCAAAACATTTAGAAAAGCACTATTCAGACAAAGTGGTGTCGTGGTTAAGGCTTTAGACGTCAAACTCTGAGGTTGTGGGTCCAAATTCCACTATTGCCACTATGTGACCATACATATTTCACCCGCTTGTACTCCAACTAGGAAAAACAAACAAACCGTATCCAATTGTATCTCAAATGTTGCAAGTCTCCTTGGGTAAAGGTGTTAGCTAAATAAGTAAATGTAATGTAACAATATTAAGAACTATATAAACTGGTAACATTTTTTTTATTTTAATGTTGTTGCAAAGAAAAGACAACTTAACTCCAAACAAATCTGCTGTGCAGCTATATCTGCAGTCTGAAACACCACTTTACTGCATAAGCTTTTGTGTCACATCATTTATTGCTCATTTAACTTAAAAGTTCATTCTGCAGCTTCAGTGACAGTTGATTGCTGTTCATACACAATAGTTTAATTCACTTCAGTTTACGTCCTCCACACTGTTCTCTTAAAACTGATCTGGCCTTAGTATTGCTGATTCTTGAATCTGCTACCTGCCACAATACAGTAATTAATCAATGTAAGATATGCATATTTAATGTATATTTGGACAGAGGCAAACACACCCAGGAGTGGTGCCAGCACAGCCAAATTTTCAATAATGTTTCGGCTTTGTTACTGTACATTAATCTGCCAAGGTAAGGAATCCTTCTCTTTCTCATCAGACAGTTATTCATACTATAAATGGTTGTGCTGCTGCTAGAATCATGCACAGTTCCTCTCTTCATTTATTTTTTACAGCAAATTTCCTGAGTTAGTTGATGTTTTTACTACTGTTCACAATGGAGACCACCATGAAGTAACTCCTTAAATTTAACATCTCACACCAATGTAACACAATTTTATATCACTTTTATTAGAAAAACCCAAACAACACACAGTTAGCTGTGTAACAAGCAGTCCTGAGCGGTTCTCTTACCCTCTTACTAGCTACACTTAGGCCCCATTTCACTGCTTTAGCCAGCTAAAGGCCATGTCACATTACAACATTTCTAGTAATTTTCAGTCACAGACTTCTTAAATATAACCTTAGAGAGTAGAAGGCAGTGGCAGCGTGTCCCTGTGATTACCAGTCATGCAGTTTGACATACCCAGCGACTCAGTCATACAAGTCTAGAACTCACCCTTACAAAATCAAAACCAGTTTGTTTTGTCTTCAGTCACATGTGCAGGATTGTGAGCATATATGAAAGCTGGCAGCCAATGAGCTTTCATTCAGAAGTCAAATGCACATAATACAGCTACACGGAATAAGGAACACGGGTGTTTTGGAACTGACTAGCAGAAGAAAGACTTGTCTGTTTGATGTTGTGTTTTTTACATGGCAAGACAGAATGGTAAATAAAGAAAAAAAGGAGTGATATTGCTATGGAACTCATCATACTTGTAAAGCTTTCACACATGCACTGGCTACATCAAGCAGCACATTAGCTCTCAGCAAAATAGGAGAACTTGTGTTACTCTGTAAATGATAAACTGTGCTGGAAAGTCATTACAGAGTCATCTACAGTAATTTGACCTAGGCTGTGAATTCTAATAATGTAGTATGAAGTCCTGTGTTAATGAGAACAGCAACTTCAGTGGTCACCTGTGACATCCCCTCCAACTAAAAGTCATGTAATGTGACATCTGCTCAAGCCAATATAATATTCATTTTACAATAGGGACAATTAGTAGTAAATCTTAACTTATTGGTTGTGTATTCTGTGATCTTTTCTGTAATATATAAAAAAAAGTTACTGTATATAGTATATTGATTATGCTAAAAATCACAAAAAAAACACATATTTCCATGGAATTTTAAAACATAGGCCTTTTCAACTTTTTCATGAACTCTGGGCATTTCCTGTTATTTATAGAATGTTATATTTTAAATTACTGCTTTACAAGTTATGAATGAGGTACAAAGTAGCAATGACTAGTATCTATATTCTTTGTAATATGCAAAAATACACTCTGTCTCTTTATTTTATTACTTTACTACATGTTTACTTCATTTGAAATCTAGCTGTAAATGGGTGTAAGGCAATGACAAACAAATTCAGAGGAACATTGATCAATTTTTAACTAGTAGCATTGCCCATTCTGAGGTAATAAAGATATGTTACCTGCTTTTGATGTTGAAAATATTTATTAGTATATGTGAATGAATAGATAGTCCATATGTCAATTAAATAGTATAATTATAAATATGAGACAAAGCTGACTTGGGCTGTGCACTATAGCCACTTTAGCATTATGTTTACCCCTACAAAAACATGCCAAAACTGTTGAATCTATTTCAACAACAAAAAAAATGTTATTATATGTAACAGAAACATATGTCTACTGTCCACCACTGTATTGATGCAGAATACACATCCTTCAGGTAGCATATTTTCAAAATGTCACTGACACACAGCACAATGTCACAGTCATGACATATTTTTTCTGTTGCTTGCACATGACAAGGTAGAAGGTGCTTGATGGACACCGCACAGTGTGTTATTGTAGGCTACCATAGTGCACGGCTTATTGACTTCTACATTGCCTTTGACATGAACATTGACAACATATCACAGTGGTTTGGTCGTATAGTGCTGTATGCAGCAGTTTCATTATTTGTGTAAACATCTGATGACCGATTCACATTGTAATTACAATACTATCGCTTGATTCAAATAATGGTTCTGTTTCACTTTGTTCTAATACTGGCTTTGTGGGTTTTTGTTTGCAATTGCATTTTTGGTTGAAGGCTCTGCCACACTTATGAATGTTGATGAGATAACATAAAATGGAAAAATGCATAGAAATATTCATGATTTTTTTGTAGTATGATGTTATTTCATCCACTAGATGGCTGCAGAATATTGTGCAAGAGTTATTAAGGCTTAACACAGTAAAGCGGATGATTAAATGTCACCCTGAGTCTGACTCCTGTTAAACCATATTTACATAGAATTCTGAGCCCGAGTCTCACTCAGGCACAACCGCAAGGAGGTTTAGATTTCATCATTTATTAATATACTAGCAAAATACCTGCGCTTCGCAGTGGCAAAGTACTGCCTTAAAATTTTTATCAAGAAGAAAATTAAACCTTTTTAAACTGAGGGAAAATATACCAATAATTATTTGTTAAGGATCTCTTTGTATACCACATTGTGAGTTTGGCCCTCCGGTTGTAATATGACCAAGCTGTGCGCTGAGCTTACTCTTGAGCATGCAACGTACAGTTGGCCATGTGAAAAGTAATCTTGTTTCAAATCTCACAGCTTGGATTGCTGCAGTCATAATCGGTTTGAGTTTCATGGTTTGTTTCAATTAAGACAGTGTTTGCAGAACTTGTGCTGAAGTGACATTTGGCATCTGTCAAGCGTTGTAAGTATACAACCGGTTTTATCGATAACTTCACATCCAGCTTTTGAGAGTTTAAACATTCATAAACATCAAAGTGTCCACTACTGAAATCATCACCTGTGAACCTAAGATGTTAAAGAGGCATTGGCAGTTGTCGAAAGGTGTAAAATATTTGGCCATTTCGGTACACTTGAAAGCGACAACCGAACAATTCAGCGGCAGCCATCAACTCACATGCAGATCCATAGGTGAAGGGCATAAGCATTTCACTCTTCTGGTGCTCCTGTGTAGTATAATTATCTCCTGTACCGTCATCAGTCCAAACCTTGAACCTGTCCCAGTCATTCAATACATAAGACACAATGTTCCTCTAGATATCAAGAGTGAGCCTGATATGGCCGTGCAATATGTAAAACAGAGAATGGAAAAGGCAGGCGCCATCTCCGGGCATGGAAACAACTCGGTAAGTGACAGTTCTTTAATCGATGGTGATCACCTCAATAGACATGTTAATGGGGGTACGGTTGGAATGATAAAGGAAATGGGTACCTGAACAATGTAAAGTAAGTCTAAAATACCTACACAATAACAATAATCATAATAAATTAACAATAAAACAGCGGAGAAGCCGTGGATTAAATTAAAAGGCTGTAGTTATCAGCAGGGAGACGTGAATCCTGTGGTGTAGCAAAGAAGGGAATGTAGAGACTGGAGCGATGGACGGCCTTATATAGGCAGGCAACCAACAACGTGGGAGGCGTTGGGATGGGGGACCCAACGCCGCCTCACACGGTGACCGAGCTGCAGGCTATGGAAGGTATATATGTACGTAAGTAGGATTCAGTTAGTGTTGGGAACCCGCGTACCAAATTTCTTGAAGATGGACCCATAAGTAACAAAGACCGTTAAAAAGTCCAATACGGCGGCCGACAGTGGCATCATACCACCGAAATATGTACGTACATTGGTTTCGGTTAGCGCAGGGAAGCCGCCTACCAAATTTCGTGAAGATGGGGCCATACAAAAGAAAGTTCAACAGGGCGACGTTGTCAACCGTTATGACCGTTACACGTAGAATTTCGAAATGAAACCTGCTTAACTTTTGTAAGTAAGCTGTAAGGAATGAGCCAATGAGCCTGCCAAATTTCATCCTTCTACCTACACGGGAAGTTGGAGAATTAGTGACGTTGGAAAGTTCAATATGGTGGCCGACAGTGGCGTCATACCACCGAAATAAGTATGTACATCGGTTTTGGTTAGCGCAGGGAAGCCACCTATCAAATTTCGTGAAGATGGGGACGTAAATAAGAAAGTTCAACATGGTGGACGTTGTCGACCGTTACGTGTAGAATTTCGAAATGAAACCTGCTTAACTTTTCTAAGTAAGCTGTAAGGAATAAGCCTGCAAAATTTCAGCCTTCTACCTACACGGGAAGTTGGAGAATTAGTGATGAGTGAGTGAGTGAGTGAGTCAGTGAGGGCTTTGCCTTTTATTAGTATAGATTCAAAACAAATTTAAAATGGCAAATTGTAAAGAATTAAATAATGTATGCATGCATTATAGTTTAAAAACATGCCTTTTAAGATATTAGGTTCTATTTTGCATTTGATGGCTCACTTGATGAATTGCCTCACTAAACTGACGTAATGGGAACTTTCTTTTTCTTTAAAGTAGTAGCATCTGATTTCTTGTTATGGCAGCAAGAGCTGGCACTTGTTTTATCATTTTATGCATACAACAGGTGACATATTTTAGTTGGTGTGTTTGTGTACGTAAGTGTGTCTTGTGATGACTGCCAACCTGTTCAAAGACGTTCCTATGATCCCGGAGAAAAAACTCTATGAGATTTAAAATGGTATATATATAAAAAAATCTACAAATTATGTAACCTAATTCAAGTTTGTTCTTCATTTATTTTCTGCTATACATGAACAATTTATTTTTTTGCACATTTTGGGATTGTTTCTTTTTTGTTCGGTTGTATCTAATGCTATTACAGTGGAGGAAATAATTATTTGACCCCTCACTGATTTTGTAAGTTTGTCCAATGACAAAGAAATGAAAAGTCTCAGAACAGTATCATTTCAATGGTAGGTTTATTTCAACAGTGGCAGATTGCACATCAAAAGGAAAATCGAAAAAATAACTTTAAATAAAAGATAGAAATTGATTTGCATTTCATTGAGGGAAATAAGTTTTTGAACCCTCTAACAAAAAAAGACTTAATACTTAGTGGAAAAACCCTTGTTTGCAAGCACAGAGGTCAAGCGTTTCTTGTAATTGATGACCAAGTTTGCGCACATTTTAGGAGGAATGTTGGTCCACTCCTCTTTGCAGATCATCTCTAAATCCCTAAGGTTTCGAGGCTGTCTCTGTGCTACTCTGAGCTTGAGCTCCCTCCATAGGTTTTCTATTGGATTAAGGTCCGGAGACTGACTAGGCCACTCCATGACCTTAATGTGCTTCTTCTTGAGCCACTCCTTTGTTGCCTTTGCTGTATGTTTTGGGTCATTGTCGTGCTGGAACACCCAGCTAATTTGAGGTCATTAACTAACTCCTCCCGTGTAGTTCTAGGATTCTTTTTCACCTTTTTCAGAACCATTGACACCCCACGAGGTGAGATCTTGCGTGGAGCCCCAGAGCGAGGTCGATTGATGGTCATTTTGTGCTCCTTCCATTTTCGAACAATCGCACCAACAGTTGTCACCTTCTCTCCCAGCTTCTTGCTAATGGTTTTGTAGCCCATTCCAGCCTTGTGCAGGTCTACAATTTTGTCTCTGACATCCTTGGACAGCTCTTTGGTCTTTCCCATGTTGTAGAGTGTGGAGTCTGCTTGATTGATTGATTCTGTGGACAGGTGTCTTTTATACAGGTGACTAGTTAAGACAGGTGTCCTTAATGAGGGTGACTAATTGAGTAGAAGTGTCTAACCACTCTGTGGGAGCCAGAACTCTTAATGGTTGGTAGGGGTTCAAAAACTTATTTCCCTCAATGAAATGCAAATCAATTTCTATCTTTTATTTAAAGTTATTTTTTTGATTTTCCTTTTGATGTGCAATCTGCCACTGTTGAAATAAACCTACCATTGAAATGATACTGTTCTGAGACTTTTCATTTCTTTGTCATTGGACAAACTTACAAAATCAGTGAGGGGTCAAATAATTATTTCCTCCACTGTATATCCATTCTCTGCAGTAACAATAATAACATTCATCTTCTTTCTTCTCTACTGCTGGACCTCTCTTTGCCCCAGAAGACTTTAGGGATAATTGCTGAAAAATTTGCCCTTGCCACCCTTTCTGTCTCCGTCTGCAAATCTTCCTTTTTAAATTGACCCTTTTGGAACTGTCAGAGAAGAAGATCAATGAAGCATCTGATCTCTTTATTGATAATTGATCAGATATCATACATTTAGTCTGTGTGTGAGAGCCCCTTGGTCTGTGCTGCAGTCCTTTTCTTTTTTAATTTTTATTTCTTTGATGGGTTGGATGTAATGCTGCTATTCACATCTACTCCTCTTTTGTTATCATTAAGAATCATGAAATATGAGTGCCTGGCATTGGGTGAGTATTTTAGAATTTGTAAAAATTTAATTTTTTTGTTTCTCTAAGATGGTATTTATTGTGTTTTTCAATAAAGATTTAATCCAAAAATATGTATTTCTATATGAACAAAATTCAAGAATGATTTCAACAAAATGCATAGAATATCTCAAAATCTAATGTCATAACCTGATAGGTTTGAATAAAGGTAACTATTTACATCTTAACAAGCTATAGCTTGGATAGACCTGCTCCACAGAGCATGAGCAGGATGGTGGGAATTGAGGACAAGCTACAAGCAACCTCTCAGAGTTTCCTAAATTGCTTTTTTTATCTATGGAAATTTCAACATTTTCCTGCAAAAAATTAAACAGCAGACAGCCTACTGTCATAACCATTATGTAACTGAGCAAATATCTGATAAATAAGTTCAAATGGCACAGCCAGGGATGGGAATACAAGTGACAGACACAGTGATTATGAAAGTGAAAAACAAACATCATGCAGAAGTGTTCTTTAATTAGGACATAAAATTTAAGGAGCAGCATGGACATCTTATGGATCCGAGATTCTGGGTTCAAATCTTGTGCCCCAGAGATTTTTTCTGGTCTTGGTGGCACAAGATTTGACCACCTCCAAATGGTACTCCTGTGCATGCCATAGGCAGACACTTCTTTAACTGTTCTGTACTCCTCTTCTTACTACTGCTGTAGTCTGCTGACTAGAACAGAGACAAAGAAGGTGGTAGGGTGACTGTTAAGGAGTACCTTTCTCAAATTTTCTCAATGTTTTAGGTCAACAAAGTACATGCATGTACCCTTGTTTAATTTGAAAACACACCCAAGCATATTGAATAGCATACCAGCAAATGATATACTAACTAAATATGGCACAACAACTGGGTTTAGTTTTCCAGACATGATCTTTCATTGACAGGTGTGTGAAGGGCAATCACTCTTTAAATGAAGCCTAGGTGATATATCAATTTTAATAGATGAAAAACGTTTATCGAACAGTGGATATTGTCATATTGTCAATTATGAAAATATCAAATTTTACAGACTTTTTTAGGAAAAAAGAAAGGAAGAACTAGAGGTATATTATTATGTTGCAATGTATCATAAGCATTTTTATGTTAGGCTTTGTTTAATTTAATTAATTATTCTGTTACTGTAAATAAAGATGAGTAGTGTAAAAGAAGTAGTCTCAACACCTGTATATTGTCCCTGGCTGCAAAAATGGTATTGAAAACAGGAATGATTTGTTTTTGTTTGAGTTCCAAGACTGAACTGATGAGTTTTTGGAAAATGATGACTTTATAAGCCATGAACTGGAAGTGACATCAGTCTGGGCGCAGGAATCGGAAGTGACATCAGTCTAGGCGCCAGAAACTGGAAGTGATGTTAAATCAGGCAGGTTTTCCCATATCTGGCCTATAGAGATAACAGAGGTAGGTTAAGTGCACTCCGCCACCCCCTGTCCTGGTGGGTAATTACCTTCACTTGGTCCAATTAGCTCCTTCCTAGTCACACTTGTGTGGCAGTAGCTATTTAACATGTATAACTGTAAAACTATTATACAGTACATACTAATGATAAAATATACCTACGTTTTTACTTAAAAAGTCATGTTCAGGCTGCAGAAAAGTGACTAAGCTATAAATTTAATGATCCCATTGATTCAAGTGAAGGAATCATCACTTTTCGCTTTATTGTTTATAGGCACATACTGTAACTAATTTATCTCAAGGCTACGGCCATAATTTACTTGAAAGTTTAGATCAGCTCTGTGATGTTGACGTGAGTAACATCAGCTATGTGGTTGCTGGATGTTTAGTCATGAAATCACAACGTGATCAATCCCAGTTCTGAAATTTGCACTGTAATAAGTGCTGGTGGCCAGCAATGAAGCAATGTCTGGATTTGAAAGGCCCCAGATACATACTGTAAAAGGAGTTGCTACTAATGGTCTAATGGGCAGTTCACAACTGGTGTGATTCCACGACAAAACATTTTTTTTAAAGTAGTTGGCTGTTTTAGGTATTATAAGCAATGGCACTGTTTTCAGTTTGTTGTCTTAATTTTTGTGTGTGTAATTTTCATTTTTGTATTATCATTTATTTAATTTTAACCCTCTAAACTCCACCCCCTTTACAATACAATAAAACTTATTTTTGTATAGTGCTCTTCACTGAGTGCAGAGGCAGAGCACTGTGAACAATTCTCAGTAAAATACAGATTATACTAAAGACCAAATACAGAAGTGGTACACATATAAATACAGATTTCTTACAATGCACAGAGAACAAGTTAGAAACTGATTAAACATAAATGGATATCAACAATATCTGTCCATTAATTATTTGATGAACTATGGCCAGTTGACAATAGAGGAGAAAAATGGTAAAAGAGAAAGTCAAAAATAAAGTCACAGTCCTGGCGACCTCGGCCAACTGGCTGCCTAACCCCCAACACAGGATTTTCACAGCCAACAGCATGCACTGATATTAAGTTAATTAATAAAACAAAAAAAGAAGCAGAGATAATTTTTTCACAAATCACTGTACTTAAAAAGTTCAATAGTTTGCCATTAAAATGGCATACGCATCTGTACACCTCTGTGATGTTTTTCTGTCTGCCTGCAAAGATGGACTTGAGTGTCACAGTTGGAAACTCCCATCCTCATTTGCGAATGTGTAACTTGACATGGTCAATTTGAAAGGCAGCTTTTTATCCAATAAATAAAGAGGGATGTTGCAGCTCTTAAATGCTATGAAGCTTAACTTCTTGTGTCGTATTGATCATGAGAGAATTTGAATGTGAATGCAGCAAGGTCTGCCTTTTCTTGTCACCTATTGGATTGTCTATTTGCAAATCAAAATGATGGACTTTTTTTCTCAAATTGGATCTATAAATGCTTTAGTCTCTGCCCTTTACAACAATGCATTGCTTGCCTTCTTACTGTCTGCAGAAAGTGAGATATTGAAATGCATTTACAAATTCCGACAAAGACGAAACACAAAGATAAGCAAGCAACTTCAGATGCTTGTTGCAGCATTTTGAGCATAATGGTAGCTGCAGGAAAACAGTCCATGTTTTCTCATGGTGATACATGTGAGGATAACATGCCTTTTGATAAAAAGTGTAGGTGAGCTCTTTATTCATCATGCATTCCTCTGGTATGTTGGCATTGGGCATAACAGGGTACAGAGTGATGTTTAACATACTTTTTTCCATATAGTTTAGGCATGTTCATTATTTATATGCTATTTATATGCATGCTTTTTTCATATTCTGTATGTGCAACAGGTACAAGTTGTCTACATTTTGTTCCAGTGTTTGTTGTGTAAAAATTTAAAGCATTTTACAAACGGGAGCTGTCACTCAAACATATGTAGTATACAAGCAGTGACGATGAAGTCTTCCTGCATTTGCTCCCTTCTCAGGTCAAAAGAACAGATAGCCTTCCTGCACAAGAGGGGAGATAGGAAGTGCATGTAAGGCCATGTCAGTGCCTGGTTGTAAATATTCCCCACATCAACCATCGGCCGACAGACATGTTATGCCATGAGCCTGCGATATTGAGGTTGCACCAGTGGTGGACAAACAATCCCCACTTGCAGTTTCGGTGCACGGCACAGGTGCGGGATTGTCTCACTATACATGTATATAGTCTGGTATGGTCTGCCTGCTACTATAAGAGGATCCCCTTCGGTCTCAGCTTTTAAATCCCAGCTGAAGACTCACTACTTCCGTTTAGCATATCCTGACTAGAGCTGCTGATTAACTGTACAGACTGCATCTCTCTTGTTAGACATTAGCACTAAAACATAAGTAACATGATAGTTATAATTTGTTACTAACCCTCACCTATTCTGTTTCTCTTCTCGGTCTCCAGGACTATAAACAAATCCAAATCATATTATGTGATATCATCTACTGTTAAATTCTACTCCGTACTTCTAAAATTTTTATTTTTATACTGTATTGAGAATTTGTTCTGTTCTGTGTATTGTAGTGTATTGTATTGACCCCCTTCTTTTTGACACCTGCTGCACGCCCAACCTACCTGGAAAGGGGTCTCTCTTTGAACTGCCTTTACCAAGGCTTCTTCCATTTTTTCCCTACAAGGGTTTTTTGGGAGTTTTTTCTTGTCTTCTTAGAGAGTCAAGGCTGGGGGGCTGTCAAGAGGCAGGGCCTGTTAAAGCCCATTGCGGCACTTCTTGTGTGATTTTGGGCTATACAAAAAATAAATTGTATTGTATTGTATATATAGAGTGTATGTATATATATATATATATACTGTATATATATATATATAGAGTGAGAGAGAGAGAGAATATATATATATATAGAGAGAGAGAAAGAATATATAATGTGTATATACTGTGTATTATGAAAAGACCATTTTGGTAAGAAAAATAGTTAGAATTTGCAACTTTATTGTGTTGTAATTTATTCTCACAACATTCCATACCAGAGGTTTTGTATTCTGAAAAATCAATGTCTGGCATCCATTTAGGCATATAGTACATGTGCCTTTAGTAAAGTATGTTCCTAATATAGTCATTTATTTTAAAACAGTAAAAGCTTAAAAAATCTATTTTAATACTTCGATACAATAAAACTAAACCTGTTAGCTGTGGTGATTTCATTACCATATCATGTATTTGTTGCTACTACATGGTGTATCACTTTTATGGTTTGGAAGCTTATTTCAACACTTATGCCAATAACAATAACATTCAAAGTGTATTTTTAGTAAAAGCGTGATTGAATTTCTCATCTCTAACAGCTGTAATTTATATACAAAAATGTTTTCTTTGCCAGATGTAAATATTCTGAAAAAGAAAAGTCTGTCCTTCATTTTGATGTATGAAACATTAATATTGACTTAAAAATGAAAAATTTCTGACGGGTTAAATCAAAGTAACAGAAAATGGCCAAAACCAAGCCTAAGTTTAATTAAGACAGAATACAGAGTCTGCTATTTAGCAGGTAAAACATGCCATTGCATTTTGCAATTTTTTTGGTTCTGAAAGAAACTGTGCAATTACTTAAGTGTCTCAGAACTTGTAATTGCCGTTTACGTCCATGAAAGGTGCTGGTGTGGAGGTGGGAGATGTGTCTTGAGGGATCTCGCCCAGGGCACCAAATGACCAAAGATATACCATTGTCTGTGCCTCATCATTTTCTATGTTTGCAAGCTCTTTCCACAGCTTTTCTTCCAAATACTCTGGTTTTCCTCTCACATTCACAAAGATGTGCTGCTTGCGTTAATTGGAGATTCCCATTTGCACATGTACACTGTATATATAATTTAAAAGATTGGCTATTTCTTGCTTTTTACTTAACTGAATCTAGGACAAGACCTCAAATTAGATTACACTGTGTGCACAATTATTAGGCAAGTAAGTATTTTGACCATATCATAATTTTTATGCGTATATTCCAACTCCAAGCTGTATTAACTTGAATGCTTATTGGATTTAAGCACGTCAGGTGATGTGTATTTGTGTAATGAGGGAGGGTGTGGCCTAAGGAGATCAACACCCTATATCAAGGTGTGCAGAATTATTAGGCAGCTAGTTTTCCTCGGGCAAAACGGGCAAAAAAAGAGATTTAACTGACTCTGAAAAGTCAAAAATTGTAAAAAGTCTTTCAGAGGGATGCAGCACTTTTGGAATTGCTAAGATATTGGTGTGTGATCACAGAACCATCAAACATTTTGTTGCAAATAGTCAACAGGGTCGCAAGAAACGTGTTGAGAACAAAAGATGCAAATTAGCTGCCAAAGATTTAAGAAGAATCAAACGTGAAGCTACCAGGAACCCATTATCCTCCAGTACTTTCATATTCCAGAGCTGCAACCTACCTGGAGTGCCCAGAAGTACAAGGTGTTCAGTGCTCAAAGACATGGCCAAGGTAAGGAGGGCTGAAACCCAACCACCACTGAACAAGAAACATAAGTTGAAACGTCAAAACTGGGCCAAGAAATATCTGAAGACAGATTTTTTTCAAAGGTTTTATGGACCGATGAGATGAGAGTGACTCTTGATGGACCAGATGGATGGACCTGTGGATCAGTAATGGGCACAGAGCTCCACTCCAACGTGGAGGTGGGGTACTGGTATGAGCTGGTATTTTTAAAGATGAGCTAGTTGGACCTTTTTGCATTGAAGATGAACTCAAAATCAACTCCCAAACCTACTGGCAGTTTTTCGAAGACACTTTCTTCAAACAGTGATACAGGAAAAAGACCATGATTTTTATGCAGGCCAATGCTCCATCACTTGCATCGAAGTTCTCCACTGCGTGGCCAGCCAGTAAAGGCCTTAAAGATGAAGGAATAATGACATGGACCCCCTTCCTCATCTGACCTAAACCCTATCGAGAACTTGTGGGCACTTCTTAAACGCTAGATTTACGGGGGAGAAAAACAATACATCTCTCAGAAGAGTGTCTGGGAGGCTGTAGTCACTGCTCCACAAAAAGCTGATCGTCAACAGATCAAGAAACTGACAGACTCTATGAATGGAAAGGCTTATGACTGTTATTGGAAAGAAGGGTGGCTATATTGGTCATTGATTGATTGATTTATTTTTTTTGAAATGTCAGAGATGTTTATTTGTAAATTTTGAGGTGTTTGTTTATTATTCTCACTATAACAGATGAAAATAAACAAGTGAGATGGGAAAATTTTCATTTTTCCTTTAGTTGCATAATAAATCTGCACACTAATAGTTGCCTAATAATTGTGCGCACATATGTATTCCCCTGATGATGTTCACACTCACATTTCCGTTGTGAAACATTCAGGTTTCAGGTTTATTAACATTTTGGATTGACCGATAGCACTGTGTTTGTTCCATATTAAAATTAATCCTCAAAAATACAACTTGCCTAATAATTGTGCACACAGTGTAAGCAGGTTTGTGAATGTTATGCTTTCTAAATAACCAGCAAATCCGTGATTCTCAAAAGAATCGCAAATCCAACAATGGCAATCACTTTCTGTTCCCTCCGATATTTGGAAGGAAGAAAAATCATGGAGGGTGGGTGTTTATATCCATGCGGTGTAGTTTTTGTTTTTCTATGGCTGTGTCGTTAGCTAGAAGTCGTTTGCTGATGGCGGCGGATTTGCAGACTTAAGTGACCATGGCAGAAAATCCGGGCTTGGAGGGCTATATTACTAAACGAAGGTGGTATATGCAGTGGTGTGGACAATCGCATTCGGGCGGCGGTGGTAGTGTGTACGGCTTGCTTGTGGCCTCTGGCATCTGTGCATATATACAACCTGGCGTGCATGCTTTACCTCAAGTTTAGTTTACAGGTTGTGTTATGTTGTTTGTGCGCCACCTACTGACTTTGGGAAGCCGCTGGGTTTGACTCTGGGGTGCTCAGGCGAAATGTGCGTGTGCTTTCGGTGCGTCTGGCATCCGTGCATATATACAACCTTCATTTAGTATATAGATTTGCTTTTTCATGCAGTTTGTTGGCCAGTAAGTTAACACCGCATAAGTAAAGAACAAACAAATAGCTTTAAAACCAGTGCAGAAACTAGGTGCTGCTTGAGTGATACATCTGTACTGGAGACATACTATATTTTCATATTTCTTATTATTTATTGTGTGTGACAGTAATGCTGTTATGGTACCACAGAGGTTTCAAAGACCTTGGATCAAATACCTGCTTGAATGAGTACAGATGGGTGTGTGGATATAACCCTACAAAGGGTGGGCACCTCATCCTGATATCTGTTTAGAGCTCTATGCTACTAGGGTAAACTCTAAACTGGGTTAAGCTGTTTGAGGATGGATAGATTATTCTTTTAGATCCATCCTGAATAATATACAGTTTCAGTACATATTTATTACAAAGGCATACACTAACATTTTATTTACTCCTTTACAAAAATAGTTCATTTTAGCAACATTTTAAGAGAAAACTGTTTTTTTTTTAATAAATGTTACACTTGAAGCAGACATATTACAACATGAGGAACTGAATAAATAATGTTATTGCTTAGAGAGATATTTTGTTATGAAAGATCTTTTATTCCTATTATTAAAAGGTGTGTTTTATCTTGTTTAAGTATAACAAGGCTTTGTGTCATTCAGTTTTTTTACTTTCATAAGGCACGCTGACTCTGTCTACTGAAGACTGATTTCTTGGTTTCATAGATAGACATAGTTGTGTATCACAGGCATAGCAATGGAAATTTTTATTATGCCTTAGGGCACCATCACCTAGGGGGAACATACAGTATATAGTGAAACGGTATTGGTCCAAGAACAGAGCCCTGTGGAATACCTCATTCAATGGATGAATGATAATACTTTTATTACCTTCTGATGTTAGAACAGTGGATTACCTCACTATGCTGTTTCTTTCAAGCCTATGGGAGACATTAGTTGTAGAAACAAAGAGATGTGTTCAGCAAAAGGGCAAGACATTTGGGGAAAAGAATCTGTGAAATAGAATTGAAAGTGTTTATTGCTATTTGTATGGAAATGAGAACTCAGAAACTGCTGCAGACCATGAAATATTAAAATTTCTGCTGGGCAGAGGGAGTCCCCCAGTTTACGCAGGTGTTCACAAAACAAAGGCTCCAGTTCTTGTGTTTGTGTCTCCACCTCGTGGAAAATACAATGGGTTTGCACACAATGTGTATAAATGAATTTTAGATTCTACATAAATATCCAACTTTGGTTGAATAGGTAATATGGACATTGAAGGAAAAGTGCCAATCATTCAACAGCTGAAAAATTTAGAGGATTGCATTCTAACAATAGACTGACTCTTCCCAGAGATAGGTTCAGCTCTTCATCCAGTCCTGCTGAGATATGGTGTAGCCCTTTAGACCACAGACAGTTGAAATATATTTTAATAAAAGTGGACCACCATATGAATGGACATTCTAATAAAGCTAGCTATTACCTAACTTTGAAATCTTTTAATTTAAAATGCTTTAGGTATATTTGCAACACTATAAAAAATATAAGGCACACATTATTTTAGAGGTTAAAAGTTTACTTTAGAACTCCAAATGGCCATAAGAAGGACATTAAAACGTGAAAGCATGAAAACTCACAATGAAGAGGCTTGTATTGAGGAGGTCAGTAGTTTCTCAATTTCTATTTCTCACTTTGACTAATACAAACTGGTACATCACCCTAGGTGAGTTCAATTCCTTGAACATTAAAAATACTTCAAGTACAGTACATTTTTACGCAGCTTAAATACCACCAACCTAAAAAAACCCTTGATTATCTATACTAATAAAAGGCAAAGCCCTCACTGACTGACTCACTGACTCATTACTAATTCTCCAAGTTCCCGTGTGGGTAGAAGGCTGAAATTTGGCAGGCTCATTCCTTACAGCTTACTTACAAAAGTTAAGAAGGTTTCATTTCGTAATTATACGCGTAATGGTCATAACTGGAAGCTATTTTTTTCCATATAATTTAATGGAGTTGAGCTGGATGGCCATGGGGGGCGGAGTTTCGTGTGACATCATCACGCCTCCTACGTAAGTACGTAGAGAACAAGGAAGACCTCCAAACAGCTGAACAAAAACGCCATTTCACAATTGAGAAGGCAGAAAAAGATTATGAAGCAAGTGATGCATACAAGCGTATTCATAAATACAAGCATATTCATAATACAGCTACTGCGGAAACAAAGCACGGCGTGAACCGTAAGTTTATATTAAGTTTATAGACACACTCCTGCTGCCGTTTGTCATGCCTACGGCGAATGACGGTATTCGCGAGATACAAGTTTACTGAGAAGACACGAGGTATAAACGAGACTTTGAATCACTTTGTAACGGAGTTAAAATTGCTGTAGCAAGAAACTGAACAAAACGTTAATGTTTTACTTTTAATAACTTATAGACTACATTTTATTTTTTTACTTTGCACTCAGTGGGCGAGGCCAATGCAAATTCATAAGTGCAGCTACTGATCGACTGATCGGAGGAAAATTTCATTTCAAAAGACTACCCGACGGAAGCCTTGATAAAAGCATGGTTTTCTGCACACTGAAAAGCAAGCAAAATTAGATGCATTACAGAAAGTGGACTTTGTGGCTCTTACTGGGGATCATTGGACTTCCGTGACCGTTAGTAATTCTAATTACATCTAATTACAAAATGTTCAATGATCACACTGTTTTAGCCTAATGTACAAAATAATTTTGGCTAAGGTTACTCAGAGTTTAAAGATGAAGCTGGTCAAATTACCTTTTATGTTTCTGACTTATTTTTTTAAGAAGAAAAACTGCACTTTATGTTGAAATTTTGGTTATTATTTAAAGACAATACCATTCTGAAAATGTACTTAAAGTACTTAAAATACTACTTTATTTTTAAGTCTGCCCAATTTTAGCCAGGGATGATATTTTTGTTTCTGTTTTGAATTGAAATGCAGTTTAAAAGCATTTTCTTTTCAGAAATTAAAAGAGCTTAAGTTTACAATATTCATGTCCATGTCTATTATTTGATTCTGTCGCCTACTAAAACCCTTTTAAATTAAAAAAAAACATTTGCGATTTGGGGCAAATATTCATGTGTGATTACATACGATTAATCAAGATTAATTATTACACAGCCTCTAATTAATTAGATTAATTTTTTTAATCGAGTTCCACCCCTAATATATATATGTAGATATATATGTAGATTTGTATATATATATGTGTATATATATACAGTATATGTATATATGTTGTCAGGGATGCCAGGGGCCATGACCCGGCCGGGACGACGGGAAGGACCGGATGTGGGTCTGCACCCATCCTGGATCACGTGGGGGTTGCCTTCCGGGTTGCTTTGGGGGCCACGGGTACAGGGCATGGAAGCCCTACCCTGTAGGGTCCCGTGGTCACCGCCAGGAGGCGCCCCAATGCCTTGGGGACCTGTTACCCCAGCACTTCCGCCACACTAGGAAGTGCTGGGGGGAAGATTTATGACGGGAGGACAGCCGGCACTTCCGCCACGCTGGGGCGTGGCCAGAGGAGGAATGCCGGGAACACCTGGTGCTCATCCGGGTACTGAATAAAAGGGGACGTCTCCATTCATTCGAGGCTAGAGTCAGGTGGAAGGAGGATGAGGCAAGAGGAGCGTGGAGGCGGCCCGAAGACAAGGCATTGTGGCCAGGATTGTGACTGTTTGGGGTTTGTTTTGTGCACGTGACTAAGGTCTGTGGGACCAATACTTGTAAATATTGTGTTTAATAAACGTGTGGTGGTTTTAAACAAGATGTCCGCCTGTCTGTGTCTGGGCCGAGTTCACAGTGTATATGTATATATATATGTATGTGTGTATATATATATGTGTATAGATGTCTATATTTGTATATGTGTATATATATGTATATATGTATGTGTATATATATATTGTCACGCACGCGCGATAGAGAGGAGCTTCCCAGCTCCCATAGGTCACTCTCCCTTTTCGCGAGCACAACTGCCCTTAACCTCGGCGAAGAGCTGACCCCAAGCAGCGGCAGGAGTTAGCCCAAACACTCCGAGCCATCCCGAGGTAGTGGCGAGTCACCCGGCGGACCGCTGATTGCCCACGATATAGTCACGGATCCCGGTGTAATCGTCCGGGAGAGGCCCTACAGACTCCCGGAGGCAAAACGCGCAGAGGTCGAACTGGAGGTGAAAGCGTATGTTGGACATGGACATAATTGAAGAGAGCCATAGTCCCTGGTCCAGCCCTATTGTCCTCGTCTCCAAGCCAGACGGCTCCTGGAGGTTCTGTAACGACTTTAGACGTCTGAATCAGATCTCCAAGTTCGATGCCTACCCCATGCCCGCATTGGCGACCTCCTTGGCGGCTGGGTGCGGCTCGGTATCTGACTACCCTTGACATGACAAAGGGTATTGGCAAATTCCTTTAGCGGCATCCGCAAAGGAAAACGGCCTTTAGCACCCCTAGCGGGCACTGGCAGTACAAGGTCCTCCCATTTGGGCTGCACGGGGCCCCGGCGACCTTCCAACGTCTGGTAGACAGAGTGCTGAAGCCCCACCAGTCCTATAGTGCCGCCTACCTGGATGACGTTGTCATCTATTCCGGCACCTGGGAGGAGCATCTACTGCAGGTCGCAGCTGTCCTCCGAACACTGGCTAAAGCCGGCCTCCGCATAAACCCCGGAAGTGTTTTTTTGGATTAAAGGAGGCCAAATATTTAGGCTACCTCGTGGGACAAGGACAGGTGCGGCCACAGAGCTCCAAAGTTAAAGACATCTTAGAATGGCCCCGTCCGAATACCAAGAAACAGGTGCAGGCTTTCTTGGGGCTTGCGGTTACTACCGCCGGTTTGTTCCCGTTTCTCGAAGAGCAGCACCCTTGACTGACCTGACAAAAGGCGCTCCCCTATCGTGGTGTGGACCGACAAAGCAGAACAGCGTTCAGTGACCTAAAGAAGGCCCTAACGTCGGCACCTGTGTTACGGACGCCCGATTTTGGGCTCCCGTTTATTCTCCAGACCGACGCTTCGGACACAGGCCTGGGCGCCATGCTGAGCCAAAGCGTCGATGGTGTCGAGCACCCTGTGATGTACCTTAGCGGAAACTGATGGACGGGAGACCGCACGCGGCAGTGGAGAGGGAGGCCTTGGCCATTAAGTGGGCAGTGACCCACCTCCGTTACTACCTGCTGGGTCGCGAATTCACTCTGGTGACTGATCACGCTGCACTTCAGTGGATGTCCCTACAAAGAGTGAATCCGCGGGTCACCAGGTGGTTCCTGGACTTACAGCCGTATAAGTTCACTGTCACTTATCGGCGGGGCACCCTTCAGGCCAATGCCGATGCCCTCTCGTATTCACGACCTCTCGGTTAGGTCCGCCCGACCTGACGGTCCTGGGCTAAGGGGGGGATCGTGTCACGCACGCGTGAGTAGGAGGCCGCGGATTGATTCGATAGCACCTGGGAAACCATTCGCCGCCAGGGAATGGCGGGGTATTAACTTTCTCCCTCTGCTTCCTCGTAGAAAGAAAGACCTTCCTGCACCATAGGCTTGGATTGACCGCAGTGCGTACTTCCGCCCTTCCTCCGCCATCTTGCCCTGACGTCATCCTTCCCATCCTCCCTTGCGGTCCTTCCCGGCATCCCTCCACTTCCGGCTCCACCCCAATAAAATGGCCGCGACGCCAGGAGTCGGCGTCGCGTTATGAACTGTTTAGTTTGTGCTTTGACCTATTTTCCTTGTTTTGTGGCAAAAGTTCTGTACAATATACGGGGCCGGAAACCCCAACCCTTATTGCTGTCTCCTCGGTCCTTGACAATATATATATATATGATGTGTATATATATGTTTATGTGTGTGTGTGTGTGTGTGTGTATATATATATATATAGATATATAGATATATATATGTGTTTGTGTGGGTATATATATATATATATATATATATATATATATATACAAAGTAGATATACAGATAGATATAGATATATATACAATATATAATGTGTATGTGTGTATGTATATGTATACTATATATAGAGAGAGATATAGATATATATAGATATTATATATATATAGATATAGATATATATACTGTATATATAATGCATGTGTGTATGTATGTATGTATGTGTATATATATATATATACTGTATATATATGACAGCAACACTCATAACAGTGACAAAACAATTACATTGATGATTATGTTACGTTATTTTCAAAATGTTTCCTTTTCTTTTTCATTACTTCTTTAACACACTACTTCTCCGCTGCGAAGCGCGGGTATTTTGCTAGTATAGTATAAGTAGTACAGTATACGTATCTGCACAAGAGTCTTCAGCCATTGTACTTAACTGTCAATTGGCTCTGATCAAAAGACCTACAACAACTGTCATGTCAACCATCATCCCATTATTTAAAAAGTAATAATTGTTTATTCTTAAATGACCAAAGGACTATTTCAGTAACCCTTGTGAAGAAAGACCAAGAGCTGGTCAAGTTTTACAAACATATTTGGGTACAGAGAGAGTAATAGGATATCCAGCAGGGTTCTGTATGATGGTACAGTGGCTAGTGCTGATCCCTCACCACTCCAGAGACTTGGTTTCAGAGCCTGGCTTGGGCTCCATCTGATTGTAGTTTGCATGTTGTCTATGTCTGTCTGTGAGGGGTTTTCTCTGTTTATTCCTTCCACATATCAAATACATACATGTTACAACAGGTTAATTACTGACTCTTTGTGAGTGACTGTAGTTGTGTACCTGTCTGTTCCCTGTGATGGACTGGCATACCATCCAATATTGATGCTGCCGGAATAGGCTCTGGCCCCCAAGACCTTAACTTGAGCGAAAGCTGGTAAACAATCTGACAAATTATTGCAATGCAACCATATGAAGCTTGCTGTACTATCCAAGAAACTCAACAGGTTATCATTTCATTTGTGGTCACAGGTTGGTTTTATGGGCATAATTTTATGGAATACAACACACAGGGTATACTAATATAATATCAAACATTTTGATTATTTACATAGGTTCACCCTACTGTCACTTTCCCTTTATTCTCTACACTAAATATTTTTGAGTGCCCACAACAATTGCTATGTTGTTAGGAATGATAGCACTATCACACTCTCATCTACCTAAAGATGTACACAAGATCAGATACCAGCACCTGCTGGTTTTTTAGATTGTTCAGAGAATGGAATGTGTAACCAAAACTTAGCCAAGTTCAAGATGTCTGTAAATGATATAAAACTGGTTGTCGAACAAAACGAAAACAAAAAGAAACGAAAGGGTACCGTTTTCCACTCTAAATAAAGCCTGTGTTGAGCTGGGACTTGGGCTTCTGTCTGTTATGTCGGTGTCTGGAAAGTGGTGTGCCCCCTGTTATTCAAAATATACGTGAAATCTGGAGCTTCCTTACAACATTTCTGAGGTGAGAATACACAGACCAGCATCTCAATAGAGGTGGTTGTTAACAGCTCATTCTGTTCATAGCCATCAGCCAAGAGAACGAAGCCCACCAAATACATTTTTCGCTTGAACCTGAAACTACTGTATCTTCCACCCTGTGGACCTGACACCAGTAAGCAGGGAGCTCCAAGAAAAGAGTGATATTTACAGAGGCACCAGATAACAATGAACAATGACCCCAGAACTTTTGTTTAAACCATTGTTTCATTTTCTGTAATAGAACAAATTAAACAGTGAACCAGATGGTCCCCAACACTTCATTATATTCCTCTTGTATATATTTATATATATATATATATATATATATATATATATATATATCCTGTTTAATAAAAGCCCTGTGTGCGTCCAGGTGTCCATGTGTGTGTGTCTTCTGGTGAAGTGAGCATGCGCGGGGCCGCGACGCACATTGCACCGTGCCCCGCCCATGAACACGGCACCTTGGACGCACACACACTCGAAGCTGGGCACACAGTGAATGGCCTATCCGAGGCAGCGCATATTAAGCAAATAAAGCACACACACTGGAAGCTGGGCACACAGTGAATGGCCTTGCCGCGGCAGCGCATGATAAGCAAATAAAAGACATCATTGCTGGGGAGAGTGCTGATTAGGTAGTCGCGGCCGCGCACATAAAATCCGTTGCTGGGGAGATGCCACACATAAAATAATCAGCTACACGACAGCAACAACAACAACAACAACATTTATTTATATAGCACATTTTCATACAAACAGTAGCTCAAAGTGCTTTACATATTAAAGAATAGAAAAATGACACAATTATAAAACAAAATAAATCAACATTAATTAACATCGAATAAGAGTAAGGTTCAATGGCCAGGGGGGACAGAAAAAACAAAAAAACTCCAGGCGGCTGGAGAAAAAATAAAATCTGTAGGGATTCCAGACCATGAGACCGCCCAGTCCCCTCTGGGCATTCTACCTAACATAAATGAAACAGTCCTCTTTGTATTTAGGATTCTCACGGAAGGGCTTGATGATGATGATGATGGTCACGTAGACTTCTGCCTTTTAATCCGTCCATCATTGTTGGAGCATCATGAAGCTTTGAGTACCACCACAAAGAAACCGGAAAAAGAAACAGAAAAGAGAGTAGGGGTCAGTACCGATTTTAGAGCCACCATGAATAGTTATTTTGAGGAAATTGAACATATAGAGTATCAGGATTAAGTTAAATTAAGATTAAAATGAAGTTATAAAAAGGCCATATTAAAGTAATATGTTTTCAGCAGTGTTTTAAAGTGCTCTACCGTATTAGCCTGGCGAATTCCTATTGGCAGGCTATTCCAGATTTTAGGTGCATAGCAGCAGAAGGCCGCCTCACCACTTCTTTTAAGTTTTGTTCTTGGACAGCACAGATTAAAATACTTGCTGGGGTACTGCACAGTACTTGCTGGGGAGACGACACAGTCACGATTATCAACTGCACACCACACATTCCATCAGTTGCTGGGGACACTCAGCTGATTGCCCATTGTTGTGACAGAAAATTAAAGTCATAGGCCTATTACGGACATCAAAGCCAGTATTACTGTCAGAGAAAATTACAGGCATTTTACTGAAATACAAACCAGTATTACTGCGAGAGAAATTTAAAGGCACACAATACACTGACGCATATACAGCCACATACAAGCCAGTATTACTGTAAGAGAAAGTATTACGGACATATATACTAACAACATGCCACCCAAAATAAAAAAACACACGTCAAGTAGGACAAAAGACACAGACAATCAAATCCTATATAAGCAACATCTCCTGGAAGAACGGTCAGCTCAACAAGTAAACATCAACAAAACAAAGGCTGAAAGACAAAGAAAAATAGGAGCAAATAGTGTAGATCGATTGGAGAAAAAGAAAATGAGCGTCAGCAAAACGTTAAAAGAGAAAGACTCAAAAGAGCAAACCTCACAAAAAGTTGGCATTTACTTCCCAGAACCAGTATTCAGCCATGGTCAGTTATATGTTGCATTATCAAGAGTTAGAAGTTTTCCAGATGTTGTTGTCAAGGTTGTAGATGGTCCTGAACAAGGAAAACTCTTGCCAAACTCAGAAAGAATATTTACAAGAAATGTTGTCTGTAATGAAATTTTATAGAAAAATTTCATGAGGTAAAAAAATAGAAATTTTTTTCTAAATATCTTCTTCAGATATTGTGTATTACAAATTATTACAAAGTTTTACACTAAGGCAATATTAATTATACTTACTGTATTGTCATATACGTTTCTATTTTATTTTTAGCATTATTTTACTTTAGGCTTCTTGCAAAAATATTTTTGACAAAAAAAAATTAAGACAAAATACAGAATTAGGTCAGCATCCCTTGTCATTTAATATAGACTGGTCCTACTAATGTTTATGCACTACTGTTCTAGCGCCCGTTATTGTAACAGGCTTAATGTCTAGTTCTTATATAATATGCTACCGTGGCTGTCCGTTTGTCTGTCCAGGATTTTAAATCACTTGTAGCTCGCAAACCGTTTGACCTATTGACCTGAAATTTGATACACCCATACTATGTGACCTCTACTGTCTGCTTTCAGGGTGATGATTTTTATTCCTTTTTATTTTATTTTATTGTAGAATCAACACTCCACAGCATGCACCAGGGCGGCCATGCAGCGCATGCGTGGGGCACCATTCTCATCCCTACCACTTTTGCCGTCACTTCCTCTACCTCTTCATATCTTAAATCATTCTTGAGGCATATTGAACACTTAAGTGCCAGCTTAGGAGAAAAAGTGTACTAATTGTACACTGACACTGACTTAATCAGTTTTAACGCAAAAAGATGCCGACGAAGAAGAGAAGAAGCGGGCTGCTAGAATGGAGAAAAGAAGAGCTACTCAGGAAGCAGCAAGCGCATCAACCTCTGAGCAAACGAATGCTAAACATACAGAGAAAGAGTATGCATTTTTAATATGAAGTTTTATACTGCCACAATGCATGTCCAAAAGTCAAAATAAACCATTTTCTGTTTAACTGAAGAAGAACTTAAAACTTAGTATTTGCGCAAGTACAGTGGAACCTCGGTTCACGAACGTCCCGGTTCACGTACAACTCGGTTCACGACCAAAAAGATGCCAAACTTTTGCCTCGGTTCACAACCACACACTCGGTATACGAACAAGCCAGGTTCCCTTGCCTGCCTGCAAGCTGAGCTGAAAGAGAGAGAGAAAGAGAGAGAGAGAAAAGGCAAGCGGAGCACTTGCCTGCTAGGGAGGTGGAGGAGGAGATTGCTGCACGTGTTTGCTGAACAAGCCAGTTTCCCTTGCGTCCTCAGTTGAGAGAGAGAGAGAGAGAGAGAGAAAGGGCGAGCTAGCACGTGCCTGCTGGGAAGGGAGAGGAGGAGATTGCTGCACGTGTTTGCCTGCCTATCTGTAGGCTGTAGTGCAAGTGAAACCATCCCCCTCCCCCCACAGGCAGCCTGAGAGAGAAAGAGAGCGGCCATGCTTTTCATTTAAGCAAAGCCGCTCCTTGTTCATTGTTTTCAATAAGACGTGCACTCTCTTTGTGCTCTACAGTATTTCGTGTGCTTTTGCAGTTAACTATGGCTTCTAAGCAAGTGGAGAGTTGTCAGAAGAAAGTTTTGAAGAAAATTGAAATCGAAGTAAAGAAAGAAATTACAAAAGGTGGAAAAACTGTTTACCAGTTTACTCATTTACCAATCGGAGAACCCTCGTGCTTTCAAGCAGCATAATGTAAACAAAGCCAGACTGCCAGTAATGTGGAGGGTCACAAGAACGTTCTTTTTGGAATGGCTGCATGAGGCTTTCACTCCCACCAGCTAAACAGCTAAAAGCACCAGAAACCCAAGAAATCACAAGAGAGAAAACACCTGGAGGAAAACACTTCATGCCAGAACTTGTTTCATGCAAGGTTAGTTTTCTTGGTGGTTTTTGTATTACGGATTTTTCAAAAGTAATTTTTTTTAGCTCATAATGCGATTTGTTGCAATGTTATTTTTCTCTTTTTCAAATGTTAAGCTTTTTCCTTGTGCTTAAAACTCATGAAAGGTTTACAGATGGAGTTTTTCATAGCGCGATTAGGTGCGATGTTACATTTCTCTTTTCAAATGTTAAGCTTTTTCCTTGTGCTTAAAACTCATTAAAAATTGTTTACATGGAGGACTACATCGTGTGATTTATTGCAATGTTACTTTTTTGGTTGCTTGCGAGTTGGTTTTTAAATGAAGTTCGGATTTGTGCGATGTTTTTTTCTACTGTGCTTAAAACTCATTTTAAAAACATTGTTTACAGCGATCAGGCTTTAGGTTTAATAGCGTGATCTCCTGCAATCTCGCTTTCTTTTTTGCTTGTGAGTTGGTTTTTGCAAGCGCTTTGGAATTTTTCTGCTGTGCTTAAAAGTCATTTTAAAAAATGCTGCTGAGCACATGCTACAGAGAGATTAGAGAGCCGGGCAGCTGACAGGGAAGGGATTGGGGGGACGGATAGGTGTGTGTTTGTCTTCGCTACACAGAGAGAGAGCTGGCGTGAGCGAGCCAGCTCCTGTAGCTGATCAGGGAGCCTGGGTGTTTTGTGTCAGTGTTATTCAATGTTTTTAAATTAGTTTACTATTACACTGTGGATTCTATGGTGTAATTAACTATATTTGTGCTTAATCTGTACATATTTTTACATATTTACATACAGTTTGTACGGTCTGGAACGGATTAATTGTATTTACATACAATCCTATGGGGGAAACTGCTTCGGTTCACGACCAACTCGGTTTACGACCAAAGTTCTGGAACGAATTATGGTCGTGAACCGAGGTTCCACTGTATTCCAGTCCTACTTGTTAATACTTTGTTAAGAACTTTTTTGCTGTAATAACAACCTTAAAAATTTAGAGGTTAATTTGTACCAGATTTGTATATTGTTCACGAGTAATTCTTCCCCATTCTTCTTGGAAGACCTTAAAGAGATCCTCTAGGCTGGTGGGATGGCACCTCTGAACAGCAGTTTTCAAATTGTGTCACAGATTCTCAATAGGATTAAGTTTGGGGCTTTGACTTGGCCATTCCAAAATATTCATCTTTCTGTTTTTGAGCCATTCCAATGATGCTTTGGTTTTATCCTTAGGGTCTTTATCATGATGAAAGATAAATCTTCTCTTGAGCCATATGTTCCCAGCGGACTGAAACAAGTTCACCTGCAATATTATTTGAGTCCATCCATTGTCCCATCAAATTTGACAAGATCCCCAGTGTTAGCACATGAGAAGCATCCCCACAGCATGATGCTGCCCTTACTATATTTCACCGTAGGTATGGTGTTTGTTGCGGCATGGGCAGTGTTAGTTTTATACCACACATTCTTCTTTGAAGTCTGGCCAAAAAGTTCTGCTTTGAACTCTGACAATAGCTTAAAATAAAAACTAGCCTAAAATGTGTTCATGGGGATACCCGGTATTATAAAACCGCTAAACATGTGGTAACGGTAGAACAAGTTATGATCAAAATGACCATGGTAGTATTACTGGATTCCCCATTTCCAGTCATATTAAGGAGAGATTGGAAAGAAATTAACAGCAGTATAAACGTGGCTGCTCCTGAAAAGAATTTGGGCTTAATAATGGAGAGTTTGCCTACTCCGACTGCCTCCACGGTCACTAGGACCCATACAGGTAACCAGTATGAGGGAGCCGATGTCCCATCATCCTCTGTGGGAGCTAGTACAGCTAACGTAGAGGATGTGGTGGCAGAAGCCCCTCCCATTGAGGTCGATAGAGACCCTATTCAAAATTTATCAGCTCAATTTCTAATTACCCCTTCTTCGTTTAAAAGAGAACAATGGACCGATGATTCCTTAAAATTTGCACGGAATGCAGTATTATCTACAGAGGGTCATACAACCCTAGATCCCATGCCACCGATGCCTTTCTTTGCAATAAAAAATGAATTATTATATTCACACTGGGGTGAAGTGTGAGCATTATTGCTAGTACTACACACTTTTCAGCGACAAGTGTTTGAACTGGCACATGCTCACCTTCTAGGAGCCCATTTAGGCTCTGAAAACACATTGGAGAGAATAAAAGTCCGATTTTATTGGCCGGGAATTAATGAGGAGGTCTGACGATTTTGCGCTTCGTGTTCTGAGTACCAACTTTGTCATATTCCTAGGAGGGGCCAAGCTTCTCCTTATAGGTGTACCATTTGAACAAGTCGGTATCGAACTCATAGGCCCATTAGAACCCTCAGTGAAAGGCTTTAAATACATTTTAGTTCTAGTAGACTATGCTACTCGATTTCCTGAAGCTGTTCCCTTGTGCTCAGCTACTTCAAAAAACATTGCACGGGAACTAGTAGGGATATTTGCACGTGTTAGGATTCCCAAAGAGGTTCTAACGGACCAGGGGACTCCTTTCACTTTGGAGACGTTCAGAGAGGTGGCTAAATTACTCCGAATAAAACATCTGAAAACATCAGTCTATCACCCCCAAACAGACGGGTTGGTAGAATGGTTTAACCAAATTTTAAAACAGATCTTACGTAAGGTAGTTACTGCAGACGGAAGAAACTGGGATCAGTTACTTCCTCTCGTGTTGTTAGCCTATGAGGAAGTCCCTTAGGCCTCAACCAAGTTTTTGCCGTTTGAATTACTATATGGAAGGCAACCCTGTGGGCTATTGTATACTGCTAAAAGAAGTTTGGGAAGAAGAGGTCCTTCCTACCTCAAATATACTTGAATATATTGCGCAATTACGCAATAGATTGGAAAAAATTAGACCTATACTAAAAGAAAATTTGGAAAAAGCTCAAGCAGCGCAGTTGCGTTATTATAATAGAAACACCACCATTCGGGAATTTGTCCCGGGTGATCGTGTAATGGTACTCGTTCCAACTTCACATTCTAAATTATTGGCCCATTGGCAAGGCCCTTACAAAATTAAGGAACGAAAAGGACTCGATTATTTGGTTAAACAATCAAATCGTTGACCGAGTGAATGAGTCTATCATATAAATTTGCTGAAACCGGGGAAGGACAGGGAAATTGATCCCTCCTCCGGACAGCCTCGTTCCCTTTTCATCTTACGCTCTGACCTTAATTTCGAACCTGATTTGACCCCAAAGCAAAAACAGGACCTAGAAATGGCTATCCTGTCAGTACTGGAAGTTGTAAACGAGCTACAGGGACACACTACTCTGATTGAGCATGATATTGTTACGGACCCAGGGGTAATTGTCAGAGAAAGACCTTATAGGCTCCCGGAGGCAAAGAAAGTAGAAGACGAATGCTAGATTTACAAGTTATTGAAGAAAGTTATAGCCCCTGGTCTAGTCCATTTGTCTTGGTTCCTAAACCAGATGGGTTGTGGAGGTTTAGTAATGACTATCGATGACTTAATCAGGTTTCTAAATTTGACACATATCCAATTCTGTGAGTAGACGATTTGCTTGATCGGCTTGGGAACTCGCAATTCCTAACTACTCTTGACATGACTAAAGGATATTGGCAAATTCCCTTAATGGGTAAAGAAAAAAACGCTTTTAGAACACCCAGTGGACATTGGCAATATACGGTTTTTCCGTTTGGTTTGCACGGGGCACCAGCAACCTTTCAACGTCTGATAGACAC